>NC_091811.1:52605625-52912812 GCF_041296235.1 Equus asinus
ATAGTGAAATTTCAGTTGTACATTATTATTTGTCATATGCCGCATAAGTATGCCCCTTCACCCCTTGTGCCCACCCTCCATCCCCGTTCCCCCAGTAACCACTAATTTGTTCTCTTTGTCTATAAGTTTGTTTATATTCCACATATGAGTGAAATCATATGGTGTTTGTCTTTTTCTGGCTTATTTCACTTAACATAATGCCCTCAAGGTCCATCCATGTGGTTGTGAATGGGACGATTTTGTCTTTTTTTATGGCTGAGTAGTATTCCATCATATGTATATACCACATCTTCTTTATCCAGTCATCAGTCGATGGGCACTTGGGTTGCTTCCATGTCTTGGATATTGTGAATAATTACAGCTTCAAACTCTTACATTAGAAGAGAAGAACAGGCTAATACCAACCATCAAAACGTTCAACTTAAGAAGTAAAAGATTGGGCCGGCCCAGTGGCGCAGCGGTTAATTGCACACATTCTGCTCCTCGGCGGCCCGTGCTTTGCTGGTTTGGATCCCGGGTGTGGACATGGCATCGCTTGGCACGCCATGCTGTGGTAGGTGTCCCACATATAAGGTGGAGGAAGATGGGCACGGATGTTAGCTCAGGTCCAGGCTTCCTCAGCAAAAAAAAAGAGGACTGGCAGTAGTTAGCTCAGAGCTAATCTTCCTCCAAAAAAAAGAAAAAGAAGTAAAAGATCAAATTAAACTCAATGTAAGTAGAAGAAAAAATAATAATAAAGACCAGAAAATAATGAAATAGAAAACAAACACTAGAGAAAAGTCAATGAAACAAGAACCTAATTCTATGAAAAGATCAATGAAAGTAATAAGCCTCTAGCTAAGGTGACAAAAAATGACACAAATGATCAACATGAGCATTGAAGAGAGGACACTACTATAGATCCCAAATATATTAAGGATAATAAAACAGGTGATGTCAGCATCATGGCAGAGTGAGCTCTCTCTGTAAACTCTCACTTCTAAGATACGATGAAAGGGACATTGATATTCCAACAGAGGACAGCCACACAACACAAAAGATGTCTAAAAGACCCATGCAGCCATACGTCAGAAGGTGGAGGTGCTGGAGCCCCCTCCCCCAAGGATTTGGAATGAGGTAAGAGAACTCTCTTCCTCCTGAAGGGCAGCAACCCAGGGACTGTGTGCAGCTCTGAGAAGAAATGGGGGAGGGAGCAGCCCTCTGCAGGAATACTATCACCCTCCAAGGTCCCTCACAGCCCAGGGAACAGCCCCACACAGAGGTGACTATCTATTGCAGGGATGTCTTCCTCAAGCTAATACCCCAGGAGAGTAGATAGCGAGGGCAGAGTGAGAAGCCCACAAGATTGTGCAGGAGAAAGAAAGTGCCCCTCCCCACCACCTAGCACCACAGTTCAGCAGCTGGAAGCTATGCCATGGATTGCAGAGGGCTCAAAACATACAGCTCTTGACACCTACACAGTGGTGGCATGTGCAAGCAGTGATCAAATGCAACCAAAATGTGGAAGCACAAATCCATGCCATATAGCAGTATGAAAAAATATATTAAATCTCCAGACCAGAAGGAAAATGACAAGTACCCAGAAATCAATCCTGAAGGCACAGAAATCTAAAATCTAAATGAGAGAGAATTCAAAATAGCTATCAAAAGCCATCAAAAAGTTACAAAAAAGTGCAGATAGACAGTTCAACGAATTCAGGAGCTACTTGACAAAAGAGACTGAAAGTATAAAGAAGAACCAATCAGAAATATTGGAGGTGAAAAATACAATGGATGAAATAAAGAAGAATATGGATTCCCTCAACAATAGAGCTGATATTTTGGAGGAACAAATCAGCATTACTGAGGACAGAAATACAGAAATGCTTCAGATCAAGGAGGAGAGAGAACTAAGACTGAAAAGAAATTAGGAAATTCTCCAAGAAATATTCCACTCAATTAGGAAATGCAACATAAGGATTGTAGATATCCCAGGGTGAGAAGAGAAGGAGAATGGAGCAGAAAGCTTGTTCAAAGCAATAGTAATGGAGAACTTCCCAAACCTGGGTAAGGAGTTGGAAATGCAAGTAAAAGAAGCCAACAGATCTCCTAGCTACATCAATGTAAAAAGACCTACTGCCAGGCATATAGTAGTGAAGCTGGCAAAAGTCAATGACAAAGAAAAATACTAAGGGAAGCAAGGCGGATGAAGATAACTTACAAAGAAATCCCTATCAGGCTTTCAGTGGATTTATCAGTGGAAACCTTACAGGCTAGGAGAGAGTGGAATGATATATTCAAGTCTCTGAAAGATAAAAACTTTCAGCCAAGAATATTCTATCCAGAAAAAATATCCTTTAGATACGATGGAGAAATAAAAACTTTCCAGAAGAACAAAAGCTAAGCAAGTTCACTGCCACAAGATACCCCTACAAGAAATCCTCAAGACGGCCCTCATACCTGAAAAAAAGAAGAAAGGAGTTACAAAGCCCTGAGTAAGGAGATAAATAGGTAGACAAAATCAGAAAATTGAAGCTATCCATCAGAACAGGTTAGCAAACACTCAAGTACAACATTAAAGATAAAGGGAAGGAAAACACCAAAAATAAATATAATCTTGTCATTTTAACCACAAACTCACAACAGAAGATGGAATAAGATGTGACAGAAACAACTTAGGAGGGAAGAGGAAAGAGATGGAATTGGCTTAGTCTAAGGAAATAAGAGGTTATCAGAAAATGGACCGTCTCATCTATGAGATTTTTCATAAAAAGGTCATGAGAACCACTAAACAAGTAAGTAGAACAGAGACACAAATAATAAATAAGGCGAAAACTAAGAAAACCAGCATAGTAAACTACCTAACTGAATTGGTAGTCTGAAATACACAGCACCAGAAAAAAAGGAAATGCAGGAGAACCAGAAAATGAGCAATAAAAAGGCAGCATTAAGGCCTCATATATAAATAATCACTCTAAATGTAAAATGGATTGAATTCTCCAATCAAAAGACATTGAGTGGTAGGATGGATTAAAAAACAACCCCCCAAAAAATACTGCCTCCAGGAAACACATCTCAGCTCCAATGACAAACAGACTCATAGTGAAGGGATGGAAGACAATACTCCACGCTAATGGCAAACAAAAGAAAGCAGGTGTTGCCATACTTATATCAGACACAGTAGACTTAAAGATGAAACAGGTAAAGAGAGACAAAGAGGGGCAGTATATAGTGATAAAAGGGACACTCCACCAAGAAGAAATAACACATAAATTTCTATGCACCCAATACAGGAGCACCAAGGTACATAAAGCAAGTATTAACAAACCTGAAAGGAGATATTAAAAACAAAACAATAATAGTAGGAGACCTCAACACTCCACTGACATCAATGGAGAGATCATCCAGACAGAAAGTCAACAAGAAAATAGTGGGATTAAATGAAGAAGGAGACCAGAAGAACTTAATAGGTATATATAGAACACTCCATCCAAAACCAGCAGAATACACATTCTTCTCAAGCATGCATGGAACATTCTCAAGGATAGATCATATGTTGGGAAACAAGGCCAGCTTCAATAATTTAAGAAGATTAAAATAATAACAAGCATCTTTCCTGACCATATTGCTATGAAACAAGAAATTAACTGCAAGGAAAAAGCTCAGAAAAGGACAAAGATATGGAGACGAAACAACATGCTACTGAATAACCAATGGATCATTGAAGAAATTAAAGGAGAAATCAAAAAATATCTGGAGACAAATGAAAATGAGAAGATACCATACCAACTCATATGGGATGCAGCAAAAGTGGTCCTAGGAGGGAAATTCAGGGTCTGGCCCTGTGGCCGAGTGGTTAAGTTCGCACGCTCCTCTTCAGAGGCCCAGGGTTTTGCCAGTTCAGATCCTGGGTGCAGACATGACATGGCTCATCAAGTCATGCTGAGGCAGCATCCCATATGCCACAACTAAAAATATACAACTACGTACTGGGGGGCTTTGAGGAGAAAAAGGAAAAATAAAATCTTTAAAAAAAAAGAAAGAAGGAAATTCACTGCAATACATGATCACCTTAACAAACAAGAAAACTCCCAAATAAGCAATCTCAAAGTACACCTAAGAGAATTAGAAAAAGAAGAACAAACAAAGCCCAAAGTCAGCAGAAGGAGGGAAATAATAAAAATCAGAGCACAAATAAATGAAATTGAAACAAAAAAGACAGTAGAAAGGATCAGTGAAACAAAGAGCTGGTTCTTTGAGAAGATAAACAAAATTGACAAACCCTCAGCCAGACTCACAAAGAAAAAAAGAGAGAAAGCTTAAATAAATAAAATTAGTAATGAAAGAGAAGAAGTTACAATGGATACCACAGAAATACAAAAGATTATAAGAGAATACTATGAGAAACTATATGTCAAAAAATTGGACAATCTAGAAGAAATGGATAAATTCTTAGACTCTTACAACCTCCCAGAGCTGAATCAAGAAGAAATAGATAGGGGCCAGCACCATGGCCAACTGGTTAAGTTCACGTGCTCCGCTTTGGCAGCCCAGGGTTCACCAATTCAGATCCTGGGTGCGGACCTGTGCACTGCTCATCAAGCCATGGTGTGGTGCCATCCCACCTTGTGGAACTAGAATGACCCACAACTAGGATATACAACTATGTACTGGGGCTTTAGGGAAGAAAAAGAAGAAGATTGGCTATAGATGTTAGCTCAGGGCCAATCGCCTCAAAAAAAGAAAGAAAGAAAGTGAAAAGCCACTCTAAAAAAAAAGGAAAAAAGGAAATAGATAATCTGAATAGACCAATCACAAGTAAAGAGATTGAAACAGTAATCAAAAACCTCCCAAAAAATAAAAGTCCAGGACCAGACGGCTTTCCTGAAGAATTCTACCAAAGAGTCGAAGAAGATTTAATACCTATCCTTCTCAAACTATTCTGAAAAATTGGGAAAGACGCAATACTTCCTAACATATACGAGGCCAACATCACCCTGCTAATTAAGCCTGACAAGGACAACACAAAAAAGAAAAACTACAGGCCAATATCGCTGATGAACATAGATACAAAAATCCTCAGCAAAATATTGGCAACCTGAATACAGCAATACATCTAAAAGATCATATCCCATGATCAAGCAGGATTTATATCAGGGACACAGGGAGTGTTCCACATCTGCAAATCAATGTGATACACCACACTAACAAAATGAGGAATAAAAACAACATGATTGTCTCAATGGACACACAGAAAGCATTTGACAAGATCCAGCATCGATTTATGATAGAAAGTCTTAACACAATGGGGATAGAAGAAATGTACCTCAACATAATAAAGGCCATAGAAGACAAACCCACAGCCAACATCATAATCAACTGGGGAAAAACTGAACGCCATCCCTCTGAAGACAGGAACAAGAAAAATGTGCCCACTCTCATTCAACATTGTATGGAGGTTTAGGCCAGAGCAATTAGGCAAGAAAAAGGAATAAAAGGAATCCAAATAGGAAACAAAGACGTTAAACTTTTGCTCTTTGCAAAGGTCATGATTTTATATAGAGGGAACCCTAAAGAATCCATCGGAAAACTATTAGAAATAATCAACAGCCACAGCAAAGTTGCAGTATACAAAATCAACTTACAAAAGTTAGTTGCATTTCTGTACTCTAATAACGAACTAACAGAAAGAGAACTCAAGAATACAATTCCATTTACAATCACAACAAAAAGAATAAAATACCTAAGAATAAATTTAACCAAGGAGATGAAAGACCTATACAATGAAAACTATAAGACATTACTGAAAGAAATTGACGATGACATAAAGAAATGGAAAGATATTCCATGCACATGGGTTGGAAGAATAAACATAGTTAAAATGTCCATACTTCCTAAAGCAATCTACAGATTCAATGCAATCCCAATCAGAATCCCAATGACATTCTTCATCAAAATAGAACAAAGAATCCTAAAATTCATATGGGACAACAAAAGACCCCAAATAGCTAAAGCAGTCCTGAAAAAAAAGAACAAAGCAGGAGGCATCACAACCCCTGACTTCACAATATGTTACAAATCTATAGTAATCAAAACAGCATGATACTGACACAAAAACAGGTACACAGATCGATGGAACAGAATTGAAAGCCCCAAAATAAACCCACACATCTATGGACAGCTAATTTCAACAAAAGTGCTAAGAACATACAATGGAGAAAGGAAAGTCTCTTAAATAAATGGTGTTGGGAAAACTGGACAACCATATGCATAAGAATGAAAGTAGAACATTATCTTTTGCCATATACAAAAATTAACTCAAAACGGATTAAAGACTTGAAGGTAAGACCTGAAACCATAAAACTTCTAGAAAAAAATATAGGTAGTACATGCTTTGACATCAGTCTTAAATGGATCTTTTTGAATACCATGTCTTCTCAGACAAGGGAAACACAAGAAAAAGTAAACAAGTGGCACTTCAGCAGACTAAAGAGCTTCTGCAAGGCAAAGGAAACTAGGATCAAAACAAGACAACCCACCAATTGGGAGAAAATATTTTCAAATCATATATCTGATGAGGGGTTAATCTCTATAATATATAAAGAACTCACAGTGAATGACAAAAAAACAAACAACCTAATCAAAAAATGGGCAGAGGATGTGAACAGACATTTCTCCAAGGAAGATATATAGATGGCCAATAAGCACATGAAAAGATGTTCAACATCACTAATCATCAGGGAAATGCAAATGAAAACTACACTAAGATACCATCTTATACCATTAAAATGGCTATAATCACCAAGACAAAAAATAACAAATGTTGGAGAGGATGTGAAGAAAAGGGAACCCTCATACAATGCCGGTGGGAATGCAAACTGGTGCAGTCACTGTGGAAAACAGTATGGCGATTTCTCAAAAAATTAAAAATAGAAATAGCATATTGTTACTGAACCTGAAGTGAGTTCGCTCACCCATTGCGCAGCAAGCCAATCTCTGACACCAGGTGTGGTGGAAGAAAGTAGGAATTTTATTTTTGCACAGTGCTGAGCAAGGAGAGAAGGCAGCTAATGCTGAAATCCCAAACTCCCTGAAAAGCTAAAAGGAAGGGTTTTTGGGGGGGTTTTAGGTAGGGAAGGGGGAGTATATGGCCTTGCTGGTCAGCAGGTTTCCCTCCAGCCTGTATCTCTTTGCCGGGAGGAGATGATCCAGGTTCTTGTCCTTGACGGTGTCCGTCTCCATGGAGGATAGTGGATTCTGGAGCCAGGAAGCCAGGGAGTAAGCAGGGAATGAGTGTTTTTGTTTTAACCCCATATATGCTGGGTTTAATGTGGGGAAACTGGTATCAGTGTTGGTATCAATATGACCCAGCTATCCTACTACTCTGTATTTATCCAAGGAACTTGAAATCAACACTTCAAAGAGACTTATGCACCCCTATGTTCATTGCAGCATTATTCACAATAGCCAAGAAGTGGAAGCAACCCAAGTGCCCATCGACTGATGATTGGATAAAGAAGATGTGGTGTATATATATACAACAGAATACTACTCGGCCATAAAAAAAGACAAAATCGTCCCATTCACAACGACATGGATGGAGCTTGAGGGCATTATGTTAAGGAAAATAAGCCAGACAGAGAAAGACAAACACCATATGATTTCACTCATATGTGGAAGATAAACAAACACGTGGACAAAGAGAACAGTTCAGTGGTTACCAGAGGGAAGGGGGTTGGGGGGTGGGCACAAAGGGTGAAGGGGAGCATTTATATGGTGACAGACAAATAATAATGTACAACTGAAATCTCACAATGTTGTAAACTATTATGACCACAATAAAAAAAATCAAGTAATTAGGGGCCGGCCCCTTGGCCAATTGGTTAAGTTCATGTGCTCTGCTTCGGTGGCCCAGGGTTTCACCAGTTTGGATCCTGGGTGTGGACATGGCGCCACTCATGGGGCCATGGTGGGGCAGCGTCCCACATACCACAACTAGAAGGTCCCACAACTAAAAATACACAACTATGTACTGGGCAGCTTTGGGGAGAAAAAGGAAAAATAAAATCTTAAAAAAAAATTGAATAATTAATTAAATAAAAGGATAATAAGAAAATGTTACAAACAGGTCTATGCCAATAAATTCAACAACTTAGATTTAATAAGGGGCAAATTTCTAAAAGACAAGTTACCAACACAGACACAAGAACTAGAAAATTTGAATATTCCTATATTCACTAAAATTAAATTTGTAATTAAAAATATGAAATATTTGTATATTTATGTAATTTAAAAATTTACAAATTTTATATAAAAATGCAAAGTACCTAGGATAGTCAAAGCAATTTCAAGAAAGAAAAACAAAGTCAGAGGACTTAAACACCTGATTTAAAGATCTATTATAAGGCTACACTAATCAAAATAGTGTGGTATACTGGGATATGGATGGACATCTAGATCACTAAAACAGAAGAGAATTCCCAAAAATAGACCCACACGTGTATGACTGATTGATTTTTGACACAGATGCCAAGATAATTCAACGAGGAAAGGATATCCATTACAACAAATTGTGCTGGAATAACTAGATATCTGTATGGAAAAATATTAACCTTTTTGCTGTATACCTTAAACTTATACACTGCTGTAAGTCAATTATATCTCAATAAAACTGGACAAAATATTAACCTTGCCCTTTACCTTATATCCTATATAAAAAATAACTTGAAATAAATCACAGATGTAAACATAAAAGCTAAAACTATAAAACATGTAGAAAGAAAATATAAGAGAAAGTCTTTGCAACCATGGAAAAGGCAATTAGTGAGCCAAAAAACAAAGAAGCAAAAAAAGATCATGGACCATAAGAAAAAAATCTATCAATTGGACTTTATCAAAATAAAAGTCACAGCTAAGAAAAGGAAAAGGCAAGTCATGGACTGGGAGCACATGTCTGACACATATGTGCTCTTTATAGATTCTGCAATGAGTCCTTAGATGACAAGGAAACTGGTTATTTTTATCACTGAAAACTGGATTCAAAGTAAGTTACAACTAACAAGCTTATGTTACAAATCCTTTACATTCACAAATATAGTTTAATCCTGGAAATTTTATTTTTTGGTTTTTTGGTTTTTTGTTTTGTTTTGTTTTGTTTTTGAGGAAGATTAGCCCTGAGCTAACTGCTGCCAATCCTCCTCTTTTTGCTGAGGAAGACTGGCCCTGAGCTCACATGCATGCCCATCTTCCTCCACTTTATATATGGGATGCCTACCACAGCATGGCTTGCTAAGCGGTGCCATGTCCACACCCAGGATTTGAACCAGTGAACCCCAGGCCGCCGAAGTGGAACGTGTGAACTTAACCGCTGCACCACTGGGCCGGCCCCTTAATCCTGGAAATTTCAAAGTAAAGCATACTTGTTACTCATAATTACCTTTAGATATCATTGAGACTACATATACATAATTAGGCATAGTGTTGTGCATAGTTAATTCCAGTTACCAAATTTTATATTTGTTGGTCATTATCAATATTTTATATTTATTGGTCATTATGTTCCCAAAGAAATATCAACCCAACAAAATGATTGCATTAAATGTTCTTCAAAGACAGATAAGCTTTAAGGAAGAATCAGCCTGTCTTGATAACTCATTTTCAAATTACTGATACAACTTTACCCAAGAAATAATTACATACCTTGTCAAACATCAAAAAATCTGCAAAAAATCTTCCAAGATAGATGCCTTTCTTGTTCAATTTCCAAAAATAAATAAAGGCTTTCTAACTGAAAGTATATACATTCCTAAGCTAAGTACACTAAACACTAAAAAACGAACTGGAGGGTGGGCCAGCCTGGTGGCGCAGCGGTTAAGTGCACATGTTCTGCTTCGGCGGCCCGGGGTTCACTGGTAGGGATCCTGGGTGCGGACATGGCACTGCTTGGCATGCCATGCTGTGGTAGGTGTCCCACATATAAAGTAGAGGAAGATGGGCATGGATGTTTGCTCAGGGCCAGTCTTTCCCAGTAAAAAGAGGAGGATTGGCAGCAGTTAGCTCAGGGCTAATCTTCCTCAAAAAAAAAAAGAAAAAAGAAAAAACCGAAGTGGGAAAATCTCTCCACTTTAAATAGTCTACTTAGTTACATAAAGTATTTTCTGTCCAACACTCTCAAATTCAAAAAATATTTATTTCCTAAGGACATGTCAACAAGAGTCCACTTCAAACCATTTAGCCTGTGTTACGGCAATACTGCAAGATTCCTTAGCTACCATAAGTCACACTTGTTGACTCTGAAATTTCTCAATCTTCTCTACACCTTGAGCTTGGTCTGTTGCATACACCAAACAAACTAAATCATCTGTGACTTTAATACACAGGCTCCCATCAGAATGCCTACATTTGAGAACCACATGCATCTTCCAGGGGTCCGCACAGTAAGCCTTCTCAGCTGCCTGGCTGAGCTTCTCCCAGGTCTGATACCGCAGCATTATGGGCCAGGGTAGAAAGGGATAGGGAAAGAGAATGGCTTTGGGATAGGAGGTGACAAATCTGATCCACCAACCTACCTCGTACAACCAGCAACGGACTCAAATCAATGGATAAAAGGTAGATTAAAAAATAAATGATGTTGGGGCAATTTGAAACCGAGAACGGAGTTTAAAAATCTTCCCTAGAGCAAAAACTGCGGCTGTGCGTATTCAACATAACCTACTGTTATTCAAAACTAACCAGGTCTTTCTGTCCCTTCTTAGTGCGTGATTGAGCTGTCTTTCTCAGAAATTCAAGGTCCAGACATCAAAATTCACTATTCAAGGCCAAATGCAGGCTGGTGGGAAGGCACCAAACAGCAAGGCCACATACTCTCCCTCCCCTACCTGTTTCCCTTCCAGGAGGTGGAGCTCAGTTTAAATTTCCATCTCTTCATCTGGCTGCCTTTAGATAACAGTAAACCTCCTTTCTTGCCACACTCTTGGTGTTTCAGGGTTTTTTTTTTTTTTTTCAGTTATTGGCCCTACTGTGCAGCGGGTAAATGAACCTGTGTTTGAATTCAGTAATAATTTGGTGAGCCAGCAGGAAGACCACAGCCCCAGGCCGACTGGGCTTTCTTGGGAAGCAGGCCAGCAGCTGCCTAGGCGATTTACCCTAGGGACTGTCCCCAGTACTTTGACCTGGCACCACTGGCCCTAGGCATTTTTCTTTTGGCAAGTAAACCGCCTCTACATTTGTTTGTTTGTTTGTTTTTGCTTCTGGTGATCAACGGAGTAGGGTAAGTTGCCTCAGCCAGGCCTGCTGTGAACTCCCTGTCTCTCGTAGGGGAAATCCTGGAGGGAGAGCTCTGTCTGAGCCTGCATGCCAACTAAGAGAGACATAGTATAGGACCACCCAGAATCTGTTGGGTGCACTTATCTGTTCTGTTTGGGATCCCGCCTGTGTCTGAGTGTCTGTATGTTTGTCATTCTGGATTGGGGTGAACTCCATCTGTCCCCAAAGAAAAGCCCTCTGGGCTGCCTCTTGGCTAAATGGGCTGACTTCAACTATGAGCCCATGTCCCAGGAGAAGATGGTTTTCTTTTGTAACACCACATAGCCACAATATTTCTTAGACGCCAGAGAGAAAATGGCCAAAATGGGGCAATTTCAGTTTACCCAAACTGATGTATTTACATATATAATTAGAAAATGCTGGCTATAAAATTCAACAACCAATGGGAAGCCTATTTTAATCTTTTCAGGCTTCTAAATGAAATCAGGAATAATTTACTGCCTCTTTAAAAGAAAATAATTAAATAATTAAACATGCCAGATTGGGGGATGTCAGTGGCCCTGCTAGCAAAATAAAGCCTCTCACAATGGAATGCAGTCTTTGATTAACATGAAAAATCCTAAAAGACAAAGTTATTTTACATAATATAAAATGATCTTTGGTAAATAAAAGCTTAAGTTTGTTGGTTTGATTAAAATAGATACATTTTCAGAGTTATCATCATTGGATATGGCACAAACATGTTATCTCTGCTACAAAATTTGTCAGCAAAAATAATAACTTAAAATCATAGCTGATTTTGTCTGATATCTCATGAGAGTTTTGTAGGCAATCTGAATATAATTATTGGGAACAATTAAACTAAATAGATGTGAACAGGATAAAACTTTTTGGAGGAAATTTTAACAATAATTATATGTTATAGTGTATGTACTTAAGATGATGGCTAACTGCTTGCAATGTCACATGAACTTTTTGTGAGTAATCTAAACGTAATTGTTGGGAAGAAATAGGTTAGATATGTAAAAGTGGATAAGGAATTTTGGGTGCAATAATTATATTTTGTGGTATATATGCTTGAGAAACAGCTTCCAAAATATTTTTGGTAACTTGAAACTTTAAAGTTTTCCTAAATTAAGTTAAATGATAAAAGTTTGTTGAGTATCTAGGTCATTTCCACATAAGATGAAATATTAGAAATTGATTACTAAGCATAGATTTGTCTGCCTTTGGTTTCTTATCTCAGAGAAACTAAAAGATGCTTAGGTTTATTGATAAACATGTTTTGTACATGCTGAGAAATTTTCCATGAGAAAACACATATTTCTAAAAAGTCTGTATACAAGGAAAGTAAAATGTAGGTTTTCAGTAAAGAAGGTACAAACAATAGAGATATTTTTATTTGTTCTGTTAAGAAAGATAAATTTGTCCTAAAGTACTAGGAAAGGAAAAAGGAAAGGAAACATGGGACAAATTCTGAATGTAAAAAGTACGTGACAGGGGACGGCCCGGTGGTGCAGCAGTGAAGTGCACACATTCCACTTTGGTGGCCTAGGGTTCGCCAGTTCAGATCCTGGGTGCGGACATGGCACCACTTGACAAGCCATGCTGTAGGAGGTGTCCCACATATAAAGTGGAGGAAGATGGGCATGGATGTTAGCTCACTGCCTGCCTTCCTCAGAAAAAGAGGAGGATTGGCAGCAGGTGTTAGCTCAGGGTTAATCTTCCTCAAAAAAAAAAAAAAAGGTAAGTGACAGAAGGTTTGTGGAAGTAAAACACTGAGGAGTTTTATATATGCTCAAGTTGGTTAAGATTGAAATAAACTGAATTAAGTAAATAAGTCTCAATATCAAAAGTAAACTGGTGCAAAATTAGAATTTGGCTTTCTCTCTTAAAAAGATAATTCCCTTGAACTTTTGGTCTGCTTTTGATAAAGAGGTTATAAAGGGGTTTTCTTTATTTTTGAGTAAGTTTACCTAAAAGAAAAGCTATGTCTTGTAAAAATAATTTCCTATGTTCAAAAAGACTGAAGTCTCTCTATTAAGGTTTTTTGGGAATATTTTAACTCTCTGCTTGCTTTTGATATCTTCTGTTGTCACTGTGATTGAATGGATAACTAAGCATTATTTCCTATTTGACCAAGTGTTTTAAAACCTTCTGATATTTTTTATAAACTTCTCCAAAAATGAAAGTCTTTCTTTTGACTGAAAAAAAGAAACTTTAGGAATTTCCAATCAGCTCTGGAACTTCTCAAAGAATTTGTTCTCTCTTTCTCTAAAGACAGATAGTAAACTAATTAGGCTTATTTGATATGTTAAATTACATGGGAAACATTATGAGATAGATAATAATAAACCTTCCTACATTACATTGTGTGGATAAATATTATTAATATAAATGTTTTTAAAGATTATATAACATTCCAAAAATTCTGATCTGTCCTGGTTGTCACTCATAAATCTGGTTATTATCTCAAAGAGTTGTATGTCACAAAAATAGCCAAGTGTCTTGCCATTTTTGAGTGCTTTGTTATTTGCAGACAGTTATTTTACTCTGATATTTTTGCAAATGTTTCATCTGCAGAGAGATTCATAGAAAGGTCTCTGAACACTTGCTCTGGAATGCAAATTTCTAATAAACTTTCAGATTATGAAGCTGAGCTGGGTAACAAATTACAGAACCAGAACAGAAAAACTGATAGCCTCATAAAACTGTAAACAGAAGATCAAAAGTTGATATCATGGTGCTGAATAAACTGATGAGGATGACTATAATGCTTATGATTTTTTGTTTGAAATATTGCTGATTCTTTAAATGTTTTCTTTTTCTAGGTTTAAGGAAACTTTTCTCTTTTATCTTAAGGAACTATGGCATAACAATTTATAAGCAAAATTAAAACATTTTTTTCTCCCTACCTGATCTCTAGAAAATTTGGAAACTCCTAGTAAGTATTGTTTTCATGAAAATATAGTTATTCACATAAGTTCAATAAGAACCTATTCTCCTTATAGCAGGACACACTTGGAAACAGTGGTGATATTACCAAGGCTTTAACTGGAATGTCATATTTGAGAAAAATATACATAAACTCTGATATAACCAGACAGCTTTGAAAAACAAAGATTGGACTTTATGGAATAAAGCCACTTGGAAATATTGGCCTGGTACCTTGCTTATGGGATTCTCAGCAACCTTACCAGGTGAGGAAAGAAGGTCAGTTCTCTCCCAAGTGCAAGAACCCCACAATATTTTGGGGACCACAACAGAAGAGAGGAATCCACCCAAATCTGTAGGTACTGCAGGCAGAATCTGATGAAAAGTCCGTGACTTGGCTGTCCTGGCTTCAAGAGGCCTTTAAAGTTCAATCTGAGATTCCTTATAAAAAGATCCAGCAAAGTAGATTTAAAAGAGCCTATAGGATCAACTACTATTCTTGCTATACTTAAGTAAATAATTGGGCCAAGTTTATTGAAGCTAGACTTATTTTGAAAACCAATGAGTCTTAATTTGGCTATCTCTTGTAAACATGATGGTGACTTTAGAGAGAAAAATTATGTTTTAATAGAAAGAATAATACACATTTGTAGATGTTAGATTTTGGTTCTGTTAATTGTCTTTGAGGTTTTGTTTTCTATTTGTAAACTGGACTGGATCTTGAATTCTTCTAGTTTCTTCAAATATCTGCTACAGATCTCCAAACTGACATTTTCCTTTTTTTTTTCCCATCCCATCATTTTCCTTTGGAATCACTGAGAACTGAAACCACCATTGTCCCTGAAGCCCTGCAAACTTAAACTGGACAACTTGATATAAACTTAAGAGACATCACGACTAAAAAGATACCTGAGGGGCCGGCCCGATGGCGCAGCGGTTAAGTTCACACATTCTGCTTTGGTGGCCCAGGGCTTGCCGGTTCAGATCCTAGGTGCAAACATGGCACAGCTTGGCATGCCAGGCTGTGGCAGGCATCCCACATATAAAGTAGAGGAAGATGGGGACAGATGTTAGCTCAGGGCCAGTCTTCCTCAGCAAAAAGAGGAAGATTGGCAGCAGTTAGCTCAGGGCTAATCTTCAAAAAAAAAAAAAAAGATACCTGAACACCTGATGACATCATTACAGCTTCATGGTTTGGGGGTTCAGGAATGATTTGATGGGAAAAAGTTAGTGATAATTCTAATTACTATAATATTTGTTGGTATGTGCCTCTGTTGTGATATCTATTGTTGTTACAACTTATACATAAACTTGCAAGATATGTTACTACAATGTCTTGTAAAACCTCTACCAAAAAAAATACTAAAAGTCATTTTACCCATCAGGTCAAATTTTTCCATTCCATGGCCCCCTTGTGACACCCCCATTCAGCAGGAAGTAGCTAGATTTGAGATGACGACCTTAATCCCACAAGACTGTGGAATAAACAACCGATAATGGGGGATTGAAACTGAGAACTAAGGAGTTAAAAAATCTCTAGAGCAAAAGCTCTGAGATAAGCTTTGCTAACTGCAGCTGTGCATATTCAACATAATCAACTATTGTTTAAAACTAACCAGGTCTTTCTGTCTCTCCTTACCATGTGGTGAACTGTCTTTCCCAGAAATTCAAAGTCCAGAGGTTGATTCAGTATTCAAGGCCAAATGCAGGCTGGTGAGAAGGCGCCAAACAGCAAGGCCACCTATTGTCTCTCCCCTATCTAAAATCCTAGATAAAAACTGCTCCTTTTTTGCCTTTGAGGAGGTGGATCTGAGTTCAAACTCCCATGTCCTCACCTGGCTGCCTTTCCTTGCCAAAAGCCTGGTGTTTCAGTTTTTTGGGGTTTTTTTCCCCCGTTATAGGCCCTACTGTGCAATGGGTAAATGAATCTGTGTTTGCGTTCGGTATCAAACTGAGTAGCCAAGTGAGAAAAGAGACAGATCCATAACTCATACTTTACCCAAGGACAACTTCCACATTAGGATCAAGGATTTAAATGTAAAAAATAAAACCACAAAAGTTCTAAAAGCCATGAGAGAATTCCTATATAACTTCAGAGTAGGGAAGGCCTTTCCAACTATGACACAAAACCCAGGAGCCATAAAAGATTAATTCTACGACTCTTCATGTAATTCACTTCAATATGGCTTTCATCCCAACAACTGTAATAAAATCTATCAAAGGCCACTATTGATCTCTACCTGCCAAATCCAGTGGTCCATTCTCACTCCTCATTCTTTTCCATCTCACTGTGGTATTTGATAGTGTCAATCACCACTATTTTCTTGAAATATAGTTTTCTTCTGGCTACTAAGAAATCGCCATATGCTTGTTTTCCTTTCACTATACTGACTGCTCCTTCTCTGTCACCTTGCACGGATCTTTCTCTTTTCCTGATCTTAAATATTTGGGTACTCCAGGACATACTGCTCATCTCTATCTAAAATTATCCCCTAGATGTCCATCCTGTCACACATAAATGTTGATTACTTGCAAATTCATCTCTCTTGATAACCCCTCCCCTAAACTCCAGATTCATACAGCCAATTGCTCACTTGACATTTCTAGTTTATGCCCCAATAAAATTCTCAAAGTTAATGCAGCTAAACACAACTTCTTGATTCCCCCCAAAACCTGCTACTGTCCCTTGTCCCTCTTCTCATAAAGCACCACCACTACCAGTCCATCAGGCCAAAACTTTCAGAGTTATTTTTAACATCTCTCAGTTTCATTTTCCACATCCAATCTTGGCAAATCTTGTCAAATACATACTCCAAATCCAACCATTTAAGACTGCTCTATCATATCACTCTAGTCTAAGCCACTCTCATCTCACCTGAACTCCAGCAATAGTCACATAACTGGTCTCCCTGATTCCATTCTTACCGCCTACAGTCTATTTTCTACATTACCAGAGTAATGCTTTTAAAATGTAAACCACACCATTGTCTCGATCCTGTTCTCAATCTTCTAATGGTTTGCTATCACAGTTAAAACAAAATCCAAGTTCATGCTATGTTACAGACCTTGACTACCTATTTCTTTGTTTCTTACCACTCTTACTCTGACTCACTGGGCTCCAGCCTCATTGGTATCCTCAAACATACAGATAATATAGTGCGATATGGTGTGGTGTGATGTAATGTGCCAGATATTGATAAGAGCTAAGAAGACAACTAAAGCAGAGTCAGAAGACAGAAAATAATGGGGGTGCTGTCTTAAATAGGATGACCTCTTTGAGGAGGTGACATTTGAGCAGAGATTTGAAAGAATTGAGGGAGTGAACCATGCAAATGTCTGCTGTTGCTGCATAACAAGTTACCGCCAACTTGGTGGCTTAAAACAACACAAATGTATTATCTCACAGTTTTGTAGGTTAAAAGTGTGACATAGGTCTCCATCTTCAAAGCCAGCAATGTTGCATCTTCTGACTTCTTTCATCTTCATGCTCTTCTCTGTGATCGGCTGGCAAAGTTTCTCCACTTTTAAGGATTCATGTGATTAGATTGGGCCCACCTGGATAATCCAGGATAATCTTCCTATCTCAAAGTATGTGCTCTTAATCACATCTTCAAAGTCCCTTTTGCCATGTAAGGTAACAAAATCCACAGGTTCAGGATATTAGAGCATTGACATCTTTGGGGGCCATCATTCTACCTGCCATACCATATGTAATCTTCCACTCCAGAAACAGCATATATTCAAGTCTATTTTATATATCTTAAACTTTTTACAAATTTATTCTTGTAAGGCCACACATCTCAATAAGAAAAGCTATTCTTTTGTATTTTGTTTTTCTTATTATTGCTATGACTGTTTCCATTATCTTTTCTAACTGGTTTTTATGTTCATCTACTTTGTTGAGTTTAACATTAATTCTAAAAGTAATTCACTTCATTTTCTTGGGCTTTATAGTTCTATAATCATTGACAAATAAAGATAATTTTGTCTGATATTTATATGTTCTTTGGTCAGCTATACTTCCTTTGGTCAGGATTTCTAGAACAATAATGAAATAATAATATTGACAGTGGGAATTCTTGGTTTTACTCCCAAATTTTAATGGAAGCATGGTTCTTAAGAGATAGTTTAAACAGATCAAGTATGATGCTAGCATTCAATGTAAGGTATTCTTTACTGAATTACAGAAAAATTCTATAGTTATTAAAAGGAATTGATATTGGACTTTCTGGAATTCCTTTTAAATATCTGTTCATTTGATCATGCTTTTCATAGTTCTTACTGACTAAAGATATCAATATATTTTCAGAAATAAACATAATTAAACCAGGGCCCCACTTGGCCCAGCTGTTTTGAATTTTTAAAGACTTAAATTTAAGTGTAAAATATACACATACAGAAAAAATTTCATAAGACATATATACAACTTAATGAATTATTATGAGGTGAATATGCATGTAATTACTACCTAGGTCAAGGAATAGACTTTTGCCAGAGTTCTAGAAGCCCTCTGAGATCCCCATCTACATCAAAACACCTTCCCATTCCCTGACTAATGGCAATTACTGCCTTGTTTTTCTTCAAAATTTTGTATTTTTCTTTATAACATTATATTTATAATGTATGAATCCTCAAACACTATCACTTCATTTTTCCTGTTGAACTTTATATAACTGGAATCATTAATTATGTACTCTTTAATGTCTGGCTTTCTTCACTCCATGTCACATTGTTCACCTTTGTTTGATGCGAGGAGTCAACTCTCTACTCTGAAAATTGGTAAAATATGGGGAAAGAATCAAGCATTAATTCTTCCTTTCCTGAATATATTGTATCTCAGAGTAACTGAACTGTTGATAAGGGAAAGATTTTATTTATACAAGTATTCCAGTTAGTAACAAAGAAGAAATGAGAGAATATCATCATTCAGACTCTAATGAAATAACGGAGCTAGACAACGATCATTGGTGGCTGCTAAAACATTAGGTTAAAAGTCAATGGAGAACTTTTTCATGGATGAATCAGGTAGACAATACCAGAACACAGTGATCAATGTAAACATTAAAAAAAAAAAAAACTGACACAGCACCTAAATATATAAAGCAAATACTAACAGATCAAAAGGGAGAAACAGACAACAATATAATAATCATAGAGGACTTTAATACCCCACTTTCATCAATGGTTAGAACATCCAGACAGAAAATCAACAAGGAAACATTGGCCTTAAATGACACATTAGATCATATGAACTTAACAGACATATACAGAACTTTCCATCCCAAAGCAACAAAATAAACATTCTTCTCAAGAGTACATGGAACATTCTCCAGGATACATCATATGTTAGGCCACAAAACAAGTCTTCATAAATTTAAGAACAGTGAAATCATGTCAAGCATCTTTTCTGATACAATGGTAGGAAATTAGAAATCAATCACAAGAAGAAAATTGGAAAATTCACGAATATGTGGAAATTAAATAACATGCTACTGAACAGCCAGTGGGTCAAAGAAGGAATTAAAAAATACCTTGAGACAAAGGAAGTGGAAATATAACATACCAAAGTTACGGGATGAAGCAAAAGCAATTGTAAGAGGGAAGTTCATAGCAATAAATACATACCTCAAGAAACAAGAAAAATCTCAAATTAACAACTTACATTTCACCTCAAGAAACTAGAAAAAGAAGAACAAACAAAGCCCAATGTTAGTAGAAGGAAGTGAATAAGATTAGAGCTACAATAAATAGAGATTAAAAAGACAACAGAAATGATCAATGAAACTAAGAGCTGGGTTTTGAAAAGATAAACAAAATAGACAAAACTTTAGCTAGACCCACCAAGAAAAAAAAAGAGGACTCAAATAAACAAAATTAGAAGTGAAAGAGGAGACATTAGAACCGATACCACAAAACACAAAGGATCAAAGAGACTACTGTGAACAATTATATGCAAACAAGTCACACAACCTAGAAGAAATGAATAAATTCCTAGAAAACATTCAAACTACCAAGACTGAATCATGAAAAAACAGAAAATCTGAGCAGACCAATTATTAGTACAGAGATTGAATCAGTACTCAAAAACCTCCCGACAAACAAAAGTCCAAGACCAGATGGCTTCACTAGTGAATTCTAACAAACAATTGAAGAATAATTAATACCAATCCTTTTCAATACCAATCCTTTTCAAAATCTTCCAAAAAACAGAAGAGGAAGGAACACTTGCAAACTCATTTTATGAGGCCAGCATTATGCTGATACCAAAACCTGACAAGGACACCACAAGGAAAAAAAATATCACAGGCCAATAACCCTGATGAAGATAGATGCAAAAGTCCTCAACACAATATTAGCAAACTGAATTCAACAATATATTAAAAATATCATACACCATGATGAAGTGACATTTATTCCATGGATGCAAAGATGGTTCAACATCTGCCAATCAATCAATGTGATACACCACATTAATAAAATGAAGAAGTAAAATCATATGATCATGTCAGTAGATGCAGAAAGAGCATCTGACAAAATTCAACACTCATTTATGATAAAAACTCTTAATAAAGTGTGTATAAAGGAAATGTACCTCAACATAAGGAAGGCCAAATATAACAAGCCCACAGCTAACGCCATACTCAATGCTGAAAAGCTTTTCCTCTAAGAACAGGAACAAGACAAGGATGCCTACTCTTGCCATTTTTATTCAAATAGTATTGGAAGTCATAGCCAGAGCAATTTGGAAAGAAGATGGAAAACTGTCACTATTTGCAGATGACATGAGATTATATGAGAAAACCCTAAAGATTCCACCAAAGAACTGTTACTATTAATAAACAAATTCAGTAAAGTTGTAGGATACAAAATAAAAATACAAAAATCTGTTGTGTTTCTATATACTAATAATGAACTATTGGAAAGAGAAATTAAGAAAACAATCCCATTTACAAGTACATCAAAAAGAATAAAATACCTAGGAATAAATTTAACCAAGGAAGTGAAAGACCTGTACACTGAAAAGTAAGACATTGATGAAAGAAATTGAAAATGATACAAATAAATGGAAAGATATTCTGTGCTCATGGATTGGAAGAACTAATATTGTAAAAATTTTCATACTACCCAAAGCAATCTACACGCGATCCCTATGAAAATTTCAATGGCATTTTTCACAGAAATAGAACAGTCCTAAACTTTGTATGAAATCACAAAAGACTATGAATAGCCAAAACAATCTTGGGAAAGAAGAACAAAGCTGGAAGCACCATGCTTTCTGATTTCAAACTATGTTACAAAGCTATAGTAACAAAAACAGAATGCTGTTGGCATAAAAACAGGGGCCAGCCCCGTGGCTGAGTGGTTAAGTGCCCATGCTCCACTTCCGTGGCCCAAGGTTTCACCAGTTCAGATCCTGGGCATGGACATGGCACTGCTCATCAGGCCATGTTGAGGCAGCATCCCAAATGCCACAACTAGAAGGACCCACAACTAAAAAAATATATACAACTATATACTGGGGGAATTTGGGGAGAAAGAGCAGAAGAAAAGAAAAATGATTGGCAACAGTTGTTACTTCAGGTGCCAATGTTTAAACAAAACAAAAAAAACCCCCAGTATGCTACTGGCATAAAAACAGACACACAGATTGATGGAAAAGAATAGAAAGTCCAGAAATAAGCCATGCATATATAGACAGTTAATTTATGACAAAGGAGCCAAGAATATACAAGGGGGAAAGAACAGTCTCTTCAATAAATGGTGTTGGGAAAACTGGACAGCCACAAGCAAAAGAATGAAACTGGACCACTATCTTCCACCATACACAAAAATCAACTCAAAATGGATTAAAGACTTGAAAACAATACCTGAAACCACAAGACTCCTAGAAGAAAACATAGGTGGTAACCTCCTTGACATAGATCTTGACGATGAGTTTTTGGATTTGACATCAAAAGCAAAGACAACAAAAGCAAAAATAATCAAGTGGGGCTACATCAAACTAAAACGCTTCTGCAGAGCAAAGGAAACCATCAACAAAATGAAAAGGCAACCTAGCAGATGGGATAAAATATTTGCAAATCATATATCTGATAAGGTGTTAATTTCCAAAATACATAGAGAACTCATACAACGCAATAGCAAAAAAAAATCTGACTTAAAAATGGGCAGAGGATTTGAATAGACATTTTTCCAAAGAAGCTACACAGATGACCAACAGATTCATGAAAAAGTGATCAATATCAGTAATCATCAGAGAAATGCAAAGCAAAACCACAATAAAATACCACGTCACATCTGTTAGAATGCCTATTATCAAAAAGACAAGAAATACCAAGTATGCAGAGAAAAGGGAAACCTTGTGCACTGGTGTTGGGAATATAAATTGGTGCAGCCACTATGGAAAACGGCATAGAGATTCCCCAAAAAATTAAAAATAGAACTACCATATGATCCAGAAATTCCACTTCTGGGTATCTATTCGAAGGAAACGAAAACATTAACAAAAAGATATATGCTCCCCCATGTTCAGTGCAGTATTATTTACAATAGCCAAGGTATGGAAGCAACCTAAGTGTCTATCAATGGATGAATGGGTAAAGAAAATGTGGTGTGTGTGTGTATATATATATATATATATATATATATATATATATACACAATGGAATATTATTATTCAGTCATAAAAAAGAAGGAAGTCTTGCCATTTTACAACAACATGGAAGGAACCTGAGGGCGTTATTCTAAGTGAAATAAGTCAGACAGAGAAAGGCAAATACCGTATGATCTCATTTATATGTGGAATCTAAAACAGAAAAAAAAACACATAGATAAGAAAACAGACTGGTAGTTGCCAGAGGCAGGGGGTGGATTCAGGTGGGGAAAACTGATGACACTGTCAAGAGAGTAAAAGGACAAGCCACAGACTAGGAAAAAATATTTGTACATCACACATTTGATAAATGACTTAGAGTATAAAAAGAATTCTCAATACTCAATGAGAAAACAACAACCTAATTTAATGTTACCAAAGAAGATACACGGATGGCAAAAAAAGCCCATAAAAAATGTTCAACATCATTAACCTTCTGGGAAATGCAAATTAAAACTACAGTGAGAGGGGCCAGCCCAGTGGCAGAGCAGTGAAGTTCTCTGGTTCTGCTTTGGCAGCCAGGGGTTCACTGGTTCCAATCCTGGGTGTGCACCTATGCACTGCTTGTCAAGCCACACTGTGGCAGGTGTCCCATCTATAAAGTAGAGGAAGATAGGCACAGATGTTAGCTCAGGGCCAGTCTTCCTCAGCAAAAAGAAGATTGGTAGCAGATGTGAGCTCAGCGCTAATCTTCCTCAAAAAAATTTAACAATTTTAAAAAACTACAGTGAGAGACTACCTCACACCTTTTAAAATGGCTAAAATTTAAAAGGCAAGCGATCCAAGTGCTGGTGAGGATGTTGATCAACTAAATCTCTCATCCACTGCTGGTGGGAATATAAAATGGTACAACTGCTTTGGAAGACATTTTGGCAATTTCTTAAAACATTTAACATACATCTACCATGCGACCTACACATTCTACTCACAGAAATTTATCCAGGAAAAATGAAAGTGTATGTTCATACAAAGACTCATACACTAATGTTCACAGTAGCTTAATTTGTAAAAAAAAAAAAAAAAAAAAAAAAAACCCTAAAAACAACATAAATGTCCATCAATAGAAGAAGGGATAAACAAACTGTTTATATCCACACAATGGAATACTACTCAGCAACAAAATCAATAAATACATGCAACAATGTGGATGACTCTAAAGATAATTACGCAGAGTGAAAGAAGCCAGACAAAAAGGTACCCATGTATGATTTTATTTCCATAAAATTCTGGGAAATGCAAACTTATCTCTAGAGACAGAAAACAGAGAAGTGGTTGCCTTGGGATGGGGAGCACAGGAGGGAGGGATCAGACACGGGGAAGAGGAAGCTTTTGGGGGTGATGGATATGTTCACTATCTTGACTGAAGTGATGGTTCCATAGGCACTTACATAGATCAAAACTTATAAAACTGTACACTTTAAATATGTACAGTTTATTGTACGTCAATTCCACCTCAAAAAATATGTTTAAAGTGGAACAGATATAATATTTATAAAATATATGTAGGGTATAACATAATGAAACAACAGAACACTCTCTCTATCCATTACCCAATTTAAAAACATAAATGTTACCAATATTTTTGAAAATTTCTGTCTTCCCTGACCACCCTAAAGCACGGCCTTTCTTGTTAAGAACACATGGATGTTTCAAACTGTTTTCTGAATACTTTAGCTTCCCAAACGTGGATATTCTGCGGGACTATTTTTATCTAAATTAGCTGAGTAATACGGTGGATGGGCACAATTCGAAGCTGAAACTTGCCGTTTAAAAGATGAGCAGCCCAAAACAGTGACTGAAAAGCAATCCTGTTTTTGAATTACGAACGTCTGCGAGCCTCAGCCCACAATGGAAAAGGAGGAATTCTTCTTAACTGTAGCCAGGCAGGCATGCCCTTTCACTTCCTTTTAACGAACCGGTCACAGGAGTGGGATCTGGGGAGGAGGGGAGCACCCTGTAGAAAAGAGGCTTTGGCAGCGGTTTTCTAGGGTGGTTTTAACCACGCTCCACCCCTGGAACTTGTTTTCTTGGCAGAGGTCACTGGAAGACCCGAACAGGACGAAGTGCACTGTGCATGTAAAACTACAGCAGTATCTCCACACCCACAGATGGAGACGCAGGAACAGATTTGGAATAAGAGATTGTAGTCAACTTCTTGCTAAGGAAAAGCTGGGAAGCTTCTGTTGCTTTATGAAAACTAAGCTATCGTCACCTTTTGCCAAAGAGCTATTCATTGGGCAAAACGGGCCTCTTGCCCATTATTTGACTTCAGCTGCGTCTTTCCAGCACAGTATGTTCTTATTTCCGCAGCACCTGATTGGCTGGGGAGTGTGGCCAGAAGCCTACCCCCTGCACTTAAAGCCATCAGGTCTCTAACTGGCCATCTGTTTTTTTTCTTGTCTGAGTGATGGCGCTTACCATCTTTATACTCCAGCTGGCAGTTTACATCCTGGCATTTCCCATATACCTGCTGAACTTTCTGGGCTTGTGGAATAGGATATGTAAAATATGGTTCCCCCGCTTCTTGGAGAGGTTCACGGCGACGTACAATGAACAGATGGCCAGCAAGAAGCGGGAGCTCTTCAGCAACCTGCAGGAGTTTGTGGGATCCTCCGGGAAGCTCTCCCTGCTGGAATTGGGCTGTGGTACCGGGGCCAACTTCAAGTACTACCCGCCTGGGTGCAGGGTGACCTGTATTGACCCCAACCCCAACTTTGAGAAGTTCTTGATCAAGAGCGTTGCCGAGAACCGACATGTGCAGTTCGAGCGCTTTGTGGTGGCTGCCGGGGAGAACATGCACCAGGTGGCCGATGGCTCCGTGGACGCGGTGGTCTGCACCCTGGTCCTGTGCTCTGTGGAGAACCAGGAGCAGATCCTCCAGGAAGTGTGCAGGGTGCTGAGGCCGGTGAGTGACGGGGTATGAGGAGGACCGGATAAGTGAGAACCTCTATCACCAAGGGCAGTCCACTTTCAGGTGGACCAAATATTCTAAAGTAACTACTAGAGAAGGCACTGTTGAACAAAAAAAAAAATGTTAGAGTGGGAAAGAGGCTATAAAGGGAAAGATTGATAAATCTGAATACATAAAATTTTAAAACTCCTGCAGAGACTATAAACAAAGTTAAAGTACAAAAACAAACTTGGAAAAAGTATTTGGCAGGGATGATAGACAAAAGGTGAACTCCCTTCACATAACAGACATTATAAATCAATAGATCAATAAGATTTTCTAAATCAATAAAAAAACCACAAGAGAAAAATAAGCAAAGAGCAGGAACAGAAATATAAATAACAATAGCTAATTATATGATAAAAATGTTCAACCTTACTCACGATGAAAGATCAAATGAAAACAACAAACTAATTCTACCTACTGTACTGTCAGAGACTTTAAAAGGCAATGTGATATTGGAGTGGGACTGGGGGTTTGGACACCCCCATATACGTTGGAGGAAGTGCCCTCTTTGGAAGGCAATTTGATAAGATCAAAATTTAAAGTGCAAATTCTCTTTTATCTAGCAGGAATTTATCTGATAGCTATACTGCACAAATGTGCAAAAACTCATCCATATGAAAAGATATTCATGACAGTGTCTGTTACAGTACAAATTGGAAATAACCCAAATGTGAATCAATAGCAAGCTGTTCAAGTAAATGGTCACATAATATAAAGGAATTCTGTTAAAAAGAACAAGGAAGAGTTATCTATGTTGATATGAAAAAATCTCCCAGAGATAGTGTCAAATGAAAAAAAGCAATCAAAGCATGGGAATATTATGTAGAGTATAAGCCCATTTGTGTGAGGGGAAAGAATATATGCCTATATTGTATATGTTATTGGGAATGACAGATAAGAAACTAACAGTGCTCACCTCTCGGGAAGGGACTTGGATACAGGGAAGAACAACTTTTCATTTTATACCTTTCTGTATAGTTTGAAATTCCTTATACCTGTATGTAATTTTCACATATTACCTTTACCATTTTTTTTAAAACTAGTTTATAATAATTTTATTCTAAATGTAGTTGAACATAAATAAAGTATGGCTATCTTAACATTCGAATTTACTATTCTAAGAGAAAAGGCGTTCCATAATCCCCAGTTTTATTTCCAATAGAGGAAGTTCCTCAGGAGGAAAAGGACTTGGAGGTAGGGTGTTGAGGCAATAATACAATTCTGCCTTTGGCTCAAGGACAGGCCAACATCAAAGCAGTAAATGAAAAAGGTCTGATTGTTCTTCCCAAATGCTGGGTTCTCGTATCCTAAGACTGGGCACTAACGGGGCACACTTACTAGATGTTTTGTTTACCATGTTTCTAAGCTCACAACACCCCTGCAAAGCAAGTAATTATTTTCTCCATTTTATAGCCCTGGTAAGACTCCTAAGGGGATCATATTCTTGGTAGTCTTCCTTAGCTCCTGCAAAGCACCCGCTCTCTGCTGAATGTAACCACGAGCTTTATGACATTCTCATTTAAGCCTCACAGCAGTCCTGTGAAGCAGGTATTGTCTTCATGTTGGGTTGAGCAAACAGACTCAGAGAGGTTAAGACACTTACTCAAAGTCCACAGCTAGAAGGTCTGACTTTCTGTTTTTTTTCCCTTAAGATTGGCACCTGAGCTAATATCTGTTGCCAATCTTCTTTTTTTTTTTTCTTTCCTTGTTCTTCTCCCCAAAGCACTCCCAGGACATAGTCATATGTACTAGCTGTAAATCTTTCTTGTTGTGCTATGTGGGATGCTGCCTCAGCATGGCCTGATGAGCAGTGCCATGTCCACACCCAGGATCGGAACCTGCAAAACCCTGGGCCTCTGAAGTGGAGCCTGGGAACGGAGGCGGCCCCACTGACTTTCTTTAATGTAAATATTCTTATCACTGCACCAGTACTTATCACTGGGCCTTTTTATCTCTCTGATTCAGCATTTCTACTACTTTCGCTGACTGTTCTTCCTCTGCCCATCCCTTAAACACTGGAGTTTCTTTTTTGGCTCTCATTTCACTTATCTACATCCCCTAGGCGATCTCATGAACCCCCAAGATTTTCACTTACCACGCATACACAGATGGTTTCCAAATCAAAATATCTAGCCTGGATCTATCTCTAACTCCAGGCTGCATATCTAGCTGTTTACTTGATAGTCATCTGAATGACTGACAAACATTTCTAGGTTCACCTTGTGCTAACTCAGAGGGCAAACAATGACCTCGCCAAACCTGGGTCTCCTCCCTACTCTCCTGTCCTACTCTATGGAAATTCTCTTTTTTTGTTGTTCAATCATGACATTCCAAGTTTTCCACTCCTGAATACAGGTCTTATACTTACCCATGGGATTTGGGAGAACTTTATCTCTAAACTCCCTGCCTGGGATAGCCAAGATTAGGGTAGCTACAAGAGGCCAAGAACAGTGGGACAGTCACTACAGGTTTTCGAGGTGACTGTCAGGTCCTTTTCCCCCTACTCTCCTCAGAGGTAGACAGGTAGAAAACTTCCAAAGACTCCCTAATAATGTGTAGCCTCTATTGTGTCTATACTTGACCTGTATTTATATAGGACTGCCCTGGATGAAAGTAGCAGTTGTTCATACTTACATGACAGTTATTTACACACAGTATCCACTGATTGCTTAAGTAATCATATCATTTACATCCTTGTGACAATGGTCCAAAAAGATAAGACATGGTTATTTCATCTCAGGCAGTGCATGGGGTGGATTCAGACTCTCCCACAGGTTTGCAAAGCAGAGCCTGAGAGCTATTATCAGATGAATTAAAAGATTTTTCTTAAAAATAAAAGAAGTAGAAGTAAAAAAAAAAAGTAAATAAAAGGCAAACAACAAACTGGGGAAAACATTTGTAATATACATAATCTGATGATACTAAAAGCCCTTACTAGTCAGTAAGAAAAAAACCAGCACCCTATTAGAAAACTGAAAAAGGATATGACAGACAAATCAGAAAAGAACAAATCTTTTTTAAATTTAAACAATAAAGTTTAGTAAAAGATGTTATATCTCTTAAGAATATCAAAGATATACATATTATTGAAAATGAAATACCATTTTACCTATCAAGTTCACAAAGATGCAGGGAAAAAAAGTATTGATGAGCGTTTACTGGAAACGGGCACTCACTTCCATTGCTGGTATGCAGGCAAATTTGCTATAACTTTTCCAAAGGGCAATTTGACAACCTGTACCAACAGCTTTAAAAAGGTACAGAGTTTTGACTCAGCAGTTCCACTTTTTAGCAAGTTATCTGGAAATAATTAGAGATGGTCACAAAGACTTATGGATAAGGATGTTCACTGTTACAGTATTTTTAACAGAGAAAAATTGCAAATAACCTAAATGAGAACGGTTAAATAACAGATGGTACCTTCAGTGGTATGAAATATTGTGTACAGATTTTTTAAATGTTTTAGAAAAACTAAAGCAGGTTACAAAGCAGAATGTATATTCCAATTCTAGTTTTAGGGGAAAAAGTACCTATTCCTATAGAAGTACACACAAAATCCTAACAGCAGTTATCTCAAGGTGCTAAAATGGTGGGTGATTATTTTTCTTCTTAAATTTTTCTGTATTTTCTAAATTTTCTAAAAGAAACATACCAGGGAGGCAGTATTGCTAGCATCTGGAGCCGGAACACGAAGGTTCAAAACCTGATTCTGACATTTATCAGCTGTGTGACCTTGGGCAAGTTGCTTATTTTCTGTGACTCATTTTCCTCATCTTTAAAAATAGGAATCATAGTAAGTAGTATTATAAACTTATTTGGTAAGTTTATTGTGAGGATTAAGTGAGTTTACACGTGATTGGCATTAAGGATAGCACCTTGCATGCGGTAACTGCTTTAAGTTCTAGCTATTCTTATGTATTACTTTCACGGTCAGAAAATATAGTGTCAATTGCTTGAGAGTGGCAGCTCTGTATAAAATCTGACAGAAGGTGAAACCATTGACCAAAATGGTGTCTTATTAAATTTTAATTTATCCATGTCTTCTCATGAAGTTGGCCTCTGGGGCCACTGAAAGCTGAAACTTCAATCATCTTATAAATCTATTTTCCCAAAACTAAAATCCTCAAAAGTTTTCTTTTTTTTTCTTTCTCAGGGAGGGGCTTTTTATTTCATGGAGCATGTAGCAGCTGAGCGTTCAACCTGGAATTACTTCTGGCAACAGGTCTTGCATCCTGTCTGGTACCTTGTGTTTGATGGGTGCACCCTAACCAGAGAGACCTGGAAGGCCCTAGAGAGGGCCAACTTCTCTAAGCTGAAGCTGCAGCACTTACAGGCCCCGCTGTCCTGGGAGCTGCTGCGCCCTCACATCTATGGATATGCTGTGAAATAGCGCGTGTGGAGAGTGGAGAGCTGAATGACCCAAATAACTTCAGGCTTCAGTTTTACACTTAAAATACTAATAGGGAGAGGAGAAACCTTTTTTTAGGTAAGGTGAATTTCATCCTTAAAAGTTTATGTTATACCCTACTTAGCCATTTTCTATTGTCTCCCAGAGAATCAAAAACAAAACAAAACAAGCCAGCTTTGAACTCTCCCTTAAAAGGAAACAGTGGGCTTTCATAATTGAAATCTACCATTAGCCCCAAACCTTAGTTTATTCAGTAACTTCAAAAGTTTTCCAACTGTCTTATTTATATTGTTTTACCCAACAGATTTTAATTTTACCCCCTCTCTGAGAGCTTTGTGCTAATAAGCAGTTAAATCACTCGAAGACTTTAAAAAGGGAGAAGTGAAAAAAATCTCAATAATTCATAAACTGAATGAAGAAATATGAACTAGTTGAAAATCCAAATCTAAATGGCACAGATTTTTTGAAAAAGAAATCTGATCTATTTGTTCTTAGTATCACCAGGCTGGCTTTCAAAATTAATGTACCATGCTACCACGCCTAGTTCTGCATGGCTTTTATGCCAGTATTCCTTTAAAGTGTATTTTCCTGCACATTCTAGTCTTCAATTCTTAAGATGAAGAGGGTACTTGACACTTTAGTATATCCATAAAACTATTTGAGGCAGTTAAGGTTCTTGGGTTCCTTTCCCTTATTATCTAGCATATACTCCGCTGAACATAGTAAGTTGCAGGCAAAGAAAAGGTGACTGTAATTAGGAAAACCTTGTATAATTCGGCACACTTTGTAAGAGTCCCTGTGAGTCACTAAAGAAGTAGACAGGTATGTTTTGGATGATTCTGATCAAATTTTCACTGCTGTTCCAAGATGCTTTCTTTGTTCCTTGCAACCATGGAAACCTCTGAAAATCATCACAAGTGCTTTGAAAACAAGCATTAGGTTGTTCAGTCAGAGGGCTGAAGAATAAAAGTTTCAGCAATAGTGTGTATGTATTCTAATAAATTTAGTGTATTTTCTGAGATTTTTGCAAAGAGATGTTTAAACATCAAATCAATCAATTCACATGCATTTTAGGAATGGAAATAAAATAAATGGTTTTTATCTTTGCTGGCTTGGTTTCATTTTTCTTAATGTCTCTGGGAGGGCTTTCCTTCATTGTGGAAAAACAAGCTCTTTGAACATACAGATTTTTCTTTCTAAAGCCAGGTAACAATAAACACAGCTAGGTTTTAGAAAAAGCAATTTTGGAAGGATCAGAATGAGTTCTGAAAACTTCAAGTCGAAAGATCCCATTTGTGAAATCCACAGAGCGGAAAAGAGGGAAGCTCACTATTCTACTCTCTTGAACATGAAAAGTTATTCTTACGGTGAGTCAGGACGCTCACCTGAGGCCTCCTAAGCTATGAACATGAATCTCCTCCCTCTACAGTCTCCCCAAAGTAGGAACCTCCTTAGTCTACCCACCTCACTACTGATTAGGTCGGTATAGCGAGTGAGAAATATGAAAAGCCGTGGGTTGACATGGTGAAATGTTGTCAGCATGTTGGAAGGCAAATGACTACAAAGTACAAAGCACTCAGCACATTCTTACCTCGCCCTCGTCTAAGTGGTGTAGCAAACACTATTCTCACTTTCTGTAGACAAAACTGAGGTATAGAGAAACAAATAAAGTTCCTTACATTCCACAAGCCACTGAGCAAGTCTAGAAGCCCTGATTCCCAGAACTGCGGCTCCTACTTTGGCAATCATCGCTGCAATATTACCTTCTCACTGCCTTCCTGCTCAGGCCTAGGAAACACCCACTGATGATCATTCCAAGAGCCTGAGGAAGTGACTTAAGCCCATGTAAAACGGAAACGGAAAAAAGGCCAAACATGCCCAATGTCTTTTAGGTCCTGTGTTGGTTATGATTCCTTTGACTGCAAGTGACAGAACTCCCAAACCAAAAAGGCTCAAGTAGAAAAAGGACTTTCCTGACTCAAATTAGTGACAATCATTAGGGGAGAAAGCCTCAGGAACATCTTGAGCAGGGCTCAGATAATGTTATCAGGAGCCAGACAGTGTCTAGGGTCACGTCAGCCATCCTGTCTGTCTGCCCCATCAGGTGGTGAGTCTGTGGAAGTAGTGTCAATCTTCATGTTTCCAGGACCCAAGGCCAGTTGGAAAGATCAAGTCCACTTTTGCAAAAACTCCCAAGTTCTAGATTGAGTCTCACTTGGCTCTGACTGATCATACTGGGTCACAAGTGCATTCCTGAACCCATCATAATGTTTAGATGGGATGGATCATGCTGATTGGCTCAAGCATGGGTCACAGGACAGGTCCCTAGAGCTGAGCACATCCAGACCATGTGCTCAAGACAAGGAGACAAGGAGAGTTGTATATTCTTCAAGTGAAAATGGGGCCTGTGTAGGGTCACGCTTGCCCGACAATAACCTACGTGTCCTATGTGAACCATGTGTCCTTCTGGCTCCCTTCTGGGCAGGATGCCAACCATCTGGTATTGTAACTGTTTCTCTCAAAGAACATCATCTCCTGAGGGAACACAGAGCCCCTCCACGTGAGCTGCTGATCCTTGGAATGCTGGCCATGTAAGGACAGTCCCTCTTGCAATCACACAGCCTTTCTTCCCCTGCCTACATAAGCAACTCCCTCTCTGTTCACGGTAGTAGGAGCAGGTGCACAATTCCATCTGGCTGGCTGTTCCTGGACGTTCCCAGTGAGTAAGACCCAATAAAACTTATGTCTCATTCACTGTCCCCAGCTCTTTTCTCTGTTCTCTCTGCAACCTATCCCGTACTGCTCACCCAACTGGGTGTGCGGCCAGACAGCCTGTGACTGGAGAAAGCAGGAATGCACATGACAAATGCCTATTATAAGCACATGGCTGCATTTTGATCAGGCCCTCTGTCTGCTTTCCAAGAGTAGATCACACAGTATTGTGCCTAGAACACTGCCTTTTCAGTGAGATAACTGCATGCAATAAGGAAAACAAAAGAAAAATGACAATGGCTTTGGTATCAAAGGTCCAGCTGGTTGTTATCATTAGTTGACTGTGTGACCTTTGGCAAGTTACTTCTCCAGTCTCACTTTCCTCATCTGTTAATGGGAATAATATCTCCTAAAGGGTTACTGTGATGAAGTGAAGCACTTGATGCTTAATAAATGTTGAACTTCATTCAACAAATGTTTATTGAGTGCCTACCATGTATTCTGCTCCCGGTGCTTGGTTTAGATCCCTGAATAAGCTAGACTTAGTTCTGTCTCATGGAACATACAATTGTGATAAATGCTATCCATGAGGGAGAAGAGCAGGGTGCCAGGAGAATAGAATCTGACCTATCCAGCGGGAGGAGGATCAGAGGCTTCCTTGAGAAGGTGACATCTGAGCTGAATTCCAGAGGATGGATAAAGAGTATTTCAGTCTAATGGAACAAAATAAAAGGAGGAAACACAGTACATTCAAGAAACTGAAAGAAAGCAGGCAGGCTGGGTACCAGAGCCTGAATGGCAGATTTGGGGATGGCTACTATTGCCATTAGCTTATTCCTAATTTTGTTAAGGCCCTGAGCCCATGGGCCCAACACTTATTTTAAAGGCTAACAAAAACACCACATCACGATTTCTAATATTATGAAACATTCTGTTCCTAAGTGTTCTAACATTCTAATTGTTTCTTCTAAATTCCTACATATTTCACACTTGAATAGAAGGTGAAGCAAACATTAGATAATAGTTCCTTTTGTACTCTTGACAGTAACATAAGCCTTTCCCTTTGGTATTGCTTTGGAAAACACAGGACTTAACTGAAATTCAATTCTTGTTTAACCATTAAGCAATGAAGAGTGTAATGAATCATAGAAAACTAATGTCAACAAAAAAGAAAACTGTTCAGCAACTGCTTCAGTTGCTGCAAATAACTTCTACACGGAGTGCTGTGGATACAGACGTGGTTTCCTAAGTCCCTCTAGGCTTGGCTCCCAGTTTGCCCGTCAAGCTAAGCAGGTATTAGAAGACTGTAAAAGAAGTAGCACTCAATTCAAATTCTATCTTACCTCTCAAGTTATGGGAACAGATTACTAACTCTGATCCCAGAGGAAGAGTTTTTTTCAATTTCATTGTCCACCAGGGCTTAGGAACAAAAAAACCTAAAAGCCTTCTTTATAAACAGCAAAAGCTGGGCCAGCCCCATGCCTAGTAGTTAAGTTTGGTGCACTCCACTTTGGCGGCCTGGGTTTGGTTCCAGGCATGGACCTACCCTACTCGTCAGTGGGAGTGCCGTACCAGTGACCCACATACAAAATAGGGGAAGACTGGAACAGATGTTAACTCAGGGCAAATGTTCCTCAAGGAAAAAGAGGAAGACTGGCAATGGGTGTTACCTCAGGGCAAATCTTCCTCAGCAAGCAAAAACGAAAATGACAATGCTGCAGTATTAAAGCAAATGTATGCATAGTTGTTTATAAATATAAATGATTCTAAATATCAAATTGTCACCACAGAAAAATAGGGTTCTCCTACCCGAGGTGCACTTAAAAAAAGCTAATTAATTACAGCATCAGCTTTTGGGAATGGAAAACAGCTTCACTGCTCCGTAAATCTGCTAGATCAATCTGAGGGCCATGTGCCCTCAGATCTGTCTCTCTGATTCAGGATTTGCGGTAAAATTTAAGAGGTTAGGGAGAACAGGCTGGCACAAGGAAACACTAGAGGGACAGGTTTTGACTGGTGGGCTTTATGCATTTATGCTAAGGTTCTAAACATTTATGGTAAAGTTTTAAACATTGATAGCAAGATTTTAAACATTTAGGGTAAGGTGGGGAAGGGATTTTAATCTTGGATCTTCCTGGATGACAGATCCCTTGCTTCTGATGAGAGAGTCCAGCTTTCAAGTTCTGCTCATGTGCAGTCCTTTGGTGTTGTGGGGAGAGGAATCTTTGGTTCTGCAGTCATTTCAGGTCAAGAGTTCTTCTGCATGTGCTCTGACTACGTGACGTTGCAAATTTTCTGAATAACAATTCTTTTTTTTTTTAAATTGAGGTTATGATAGTTTACAATCTTGCAAAATTTCAGTTGTATGTTATTGTCAGTTATCTTACAGGTGCACCACTCCACCTTTTGCGCCCACGCCCCACACCCTTACCCCTGGTAACCACTAATCTGTTCTGTTTGTCCATGTATTTGTTTATCTTCCACATATGAGTGGAATCATACAGTTTGTCTTTCTCTATTGTGCTTATTTCGCTTAACATAATATCCTCAGTGTCCATCCATGTGAGAAACAATCTTAGTCATTCTGCTGACAAGAGATGGGATCTGATGGAACTGGGGCTAACAGGCCCATGATGCAAAATTACTTGCCAGCGAATACAACCCCATCTGCTCGCCTAGTTTTAAAAGCGGGAGGAAACATTAAAGAGAGTGGATACTGTTAATAAATTGTTAACCTGTCAGCCGACATTTTTGCTACTGTGTTTTTATTTTCTTTCTTTCAGATTCTGGGTAGGAGCCCTTCTGGGATCTCGAGTAAAATTTTATAAAGAAATATTTGCCTTATGCTCACAAAGCACCTGGATGACAGGTATGCCTGCAAATGTGAAAATCGGGTAAAAATGGTGCTACCTAGTACTAATTCTTAATTTTTATAGGGTCATAAGAGATACCTTGAGAGTCTGATGAAAGGTATAGAGCCTCTCACTGGAAAAACGCTCCTACAAATAAATACACCATTTCTGGAGAAAAATAGACATGCCAAGCACCTGGCTAAGCATACTGTTGTCACCTCCAAAGAGCCACATATGAAATTTTAAACTCTGAAGTCCTTTCTTGGAACATAGCCTCCCAGCCTTTTATCTCTCTTCCTAACTCTGTTCTTCAACTTAGAGACCACTAATGCTTCCACCTGCCTTAGTCTGTCTCAGGCTACCAGCTGACACTGAAACCCTTCTCTAACTAGGCTGGAGCGCAGAAGGAATCAATTCATCGTCACTCTCCTATTCATGCCCCCTTTTCCTATTGCCATACAAACCTGCCAACTTCTGACCAGAAGGTCTCCTTTACCCCTACTCTGCTTCTGATTCTGTACTTTCTTATCTTAGTAAATGGCAAAACCATTGTTGTCACTGTCACACAAGCCAGAAACCAGGACATCAACCTAGGTTTCTCTCTCTTACCTCTCACAACCAGTCACACACCATCCCTTCCTTTCTTCCTCCATCGCTTCTGCACACATCACTCCTTACTTGGATTAACTGGCTTCAGCCCGACTCCCTCCAATCTGCCCTCCAGACTGCTCCCAGAACCTAAAGAAAAAACCACTTCCTGCCTGATATCCTTTGACGGCTTCTTCTAGCTTTCAGATTAAAGTTCAAAATCCTTAGTTTAAAATGCAAGGCTCTCGGAAACTGGCCCAGCCGGTACCTCAATCCTCTACAAGCCATTCCCATCCCTGGTTCTACACATTGTGCCCTTTGGGCTGTTCACCTCTGTGCCTTTCCACAAGCTGTGCCCTCTGTCTGGAATAACCCTACCCTCTCTTCATTGAAAATTTACTAGTTCTCTAAAAGATCCCATAAGTCACTCTCTCCAAAAAGAACTTTCTTAATCCTCCAGTTTGATTGTCAGATCCTTTGTCTCTGCTCCTTCAGGCCCACACCTCTTCCTCCCACCTTCTCAATGTGCGCTGGCTGCTGCGTTACTCCTCTGTCTCCCCAACCTGACCCTAAGCTTCTTGAGGACAGGGCACTTGTCTCAACTCCCCTTCACCTCTGCTGCACTCAATTACTCTTTGTTAAATGTACGAATGCTTCCACTGTTCCCACTCTCAGGAGAGAGTATAAAACCCGAGTTAGACTTTCAGTGCTGCTCAGGAATCTTGTCATTTACCCGCAGCTGCCACAGAGGCCAAACCTGTACCACATTCATTTCCATACTCCTCCTCTCAGGAGATGACTTCACTACTCATTTCACAGAAGTAAAAAAGAGGAGCCATTGAATGGAACTAGAAATTTAGGAATCTCACAGATCCTGACTCCTGATCCAAGGATCAGGTCTTCTCCCAGGCTCTGCAAGGGTAGCCCTGGGCTCTTAAGTCATCTCTCTCAGGTCTTTCCTCTGTCAAGTCAGACTCCTTGTGCATCTTCATGCTTCTCCTCTCCAGGAATTCCTTCCCCTGTGTTAAAACATCCTGACATCCACTACATCTTCCTCAAGTAAAAATAAAACAAAACTACCCAAACAAAACCCTTAGTTTTGCTTTCCTCTCAGATTACTGCCTTCTTTTCCACCCTTCACGCTCAAGTTTCTTGGAAATGTCAAATCCATTTTTTCACTTCCCACTCACTCCTCAATCTGTTACAATTGGGTTTCGGCCTCCACCTGAAACTGGTCTCCACAAAGTCGCTATTGATTTCCCGCTTTTCAAACACAAAGCCTTCATCGTGTGCGTTAGCTGTGTAATATCTGATTCTGGTCATCCTTCTGGAGACCCTCCTCCCCCTTCTCCGTGGCTTTTGGGCACTGTTCTCTCATGAGTCTTCTCATCCCTCTCTGGCTGCTTCATCTCAGCCTCCTTTGCTGCCTTCTACTTCCCCAGCACTCCAGCTTCAGTCCTCTTCATTCCTAAAGACTTCCCTCTGGGGAGTTCAGCAGAGCTGTGATCCTCAATTCTACACTGTCACTCTCTCCTATCCTTTGGGGTGGACTGGCTAGGGAGGAGAATGCTGGGCACATGTCAGCCATGTGAGCTTCCTAGTGCTGCTGTAACAAATTACCACAAATTTAATGGCTTAAACCAACACAGACTTATTATCTCACAGTTCTGGAGGACAAAAGTCCAAAATGGGTCTCAGTAGGCTCAAATCAAGGGGTCGGTAGGACTGTTTCTTCTGGAGGCCCTAGGGAAGAATCTGTTCCCTTGCCTCTGCCGGCTTCGAAAGGCCACCCTGATTCCTTGACGCATGGTCTCTTCCTCCATCTTCAAATCTCTCCCTGAATCTGACTTGCCTCTCTTGCCTCCCACTTTCGCTTATAGGTGCTCTTGGGATTACACTGGCCCCACCCAGATAATCCAAGACAATCGGCCATCCCAGGGTCAGCTGGTTAGCAACCTTCATTCTACCTGCAACCTTAATGTCCCTTTGCCACGTAACATAACACATTCATTAATTCTGGGGATGAGGATGTGGACATCTCTAGGGGTACCAGCGAGGAGGCATTACTCTGCCTACCACATCAACTAGCCTGGAAAAGAAAGAAAAGGCAAATATGTAAACGATAATGGGATCTTCAGTCAGGCGCCAAACTGGTCTAACCAGCCGAGGCAGGCGACAGCAGTGTGGAATGGCGCAATAGTTGTGGGAAGAACTGAATGAGGGCTACAGAGAAAATGCTGTCTGGACTCTCTAGGTTTCAAAAGGAAAATTAGGCTGCCTTTTATAGGAGAGTTCACATTTGTCCCTGACTAATCTCTCCATGCTGAAATGATTTCTATTTGTAGAACCTTCCCATATATGATCCCCTGACTCAAAATCCTTGGATGAGTCCAAGGATGTCTTCCAACACCCCCTCCCCCAAACTCTTCACAGCTTTAAAATTATCAAATGTCACAATTTTGTTTTTTATTGGCACCTGAGCTAACAACTGTTGCCAATCTTTTTTTTTTTCTGCTTTATCTCCCCAAATCCCTCTGGTACATAGTTGTATATCTTAGTTGCAGGTCCTTCTAGTTGTGGCATGTGGGATGCCACCTCACTGTGGCCTGACGAGCGGTGCCATGTCCTCGCCCAGGATCTGAACCGGCAAAACCCTGGGCTGCGGCAGTGGAGCACGTAAACTTAACCACTAGGCCATGGGGCTGGCCCCGTCACAATTTTTTTAATACGTAAAAATGGCCCCTAAACATATGAAAATACATTCGATTTCACTCACAATACAAGAAACGCCAATGAATATTACTGTGAGATATCATTTCTCACATAACAGATTGGCAAAGACTTCAAAAGCCTCACAACACATTCTTTTGGGAAAGCCACAGATAGACACTTCTGTATATTGCTAGAATGCAAATCTGTACAACTCTTGGGGAACTTCTAACAAAATTATGCTTGCATTTATCTTTTGACCAGCAACCCCATTCCTAGGAATTTACCGTGAAGACACACTTCCAACAATATGAAAATACAGATGCACAAAGTTATTCATTGCTGCATTGTTTGTAAGGTTTCCAAGCTAGATGCTCATACATATGAGTGCCTGAATAAACCAGGGTACTGCTGCACAAGAGGAGTACTACACAGCTGTAAAGCAGAATGCGGAAGAGCTCTATGAAGTGATAAGGTGTAATTTAAAGGATATATTATTAAGTAAACAAAATTTATGTTAGGTAAAACTATCTTTTGTGTGGTACCTTCTTTGTAAAAAAGAAGGGTAAATAAGAAAATACGTATGTATCTATTTATTTTTGCAAAAAGAAACTTAGGAAGACTACGCCAGAAACTAGTGAGATTGACTACCTGTCCTGGGTAGGTGGGAAGAGAGTAGAAATAAAGGGCAGAGAGGAATGACACTTTCTTTTTTTGCAAGGAAGACTGGCTCTGAGCTAACATCTAATGCCAATCTTCCTCTTTTTGCTTGAGGAAGATTGTTGCTGAGCTAACACCTGTGCCAATCTTCCTCTATTTTATGTGGGATGCTGCCACAGCACAGCTTGACGAGCGGTGCTAGGTCCACACCTGGGATCTGAACCTGCGAACCCTGGCCACCAAAGCAGAGTGTGTGAGCTTAAACACTAGGCTACCAGCCCAGCCCCCATTTTTTTTTTAAATAAATATTTTATTTTATTTTATTTTTTGAGGAAGATTAGCCCTGAGCTAACTACTGCCAGTCCTCCTCTTTTTTTTTCGCTGAGAAAGCCTGGCCCTGAGCTAACATCTGTGCCCATCTTTCTCTACTTTATATGTGGGACACCTACCACAGCATGGTGTGCCAAGCAGTGCCATGTCCGCACCCGGGATCCGAACCTGCGAACCCCAGGCCACTGAGAAGTGGAACATGCGAACTTAACCACTGCGCCACCGGGCCGGCCCCACCCACAATTTTTAATATACCCTTTGTATAGTTTTGATTTGGGGAACCATGTCACTGTTTTATATAAAATAGGTAAAAGAAGGTCTTACATAAAATAAAATGAAAAACGGGGGAACTCTAAAATGGAAAAATAAAAACCATCTAACTGTATTCCAGATCAATGCTAACCACATTGATGCAGGGGGAAAAAGATCAACCCAAGTGCCTTTTTTTCCCAAGTGACTCTCTTTTAACAACAGCTTTATTGAGATATGATTCACATATCATAAAATTTACCTAAAGTATACAATTCAGTGGTTTTTAGTATACTCAGAGTTGTGCAACCATCATCATAATCTATTTTTAAAACATTTTTCATCACCCCCTAAGAAGACTCCATACTCATAGCAGTCACTCCCTATTTTTGCCACACTGTCTCCCAGTCCTAGGCAACCACTAATCTACTGTCTCAGTAGGTTTGCCTATTCTGGACATTTCATATAAATGGAATCACATAATATATGGACTTTTGAGAGGCTTCTTTCACTGAGCATGTTTTCAAGGTTCATCTACCTTGAAACACATATCAGTATTTCATTTCTCTTTTTCTTTCTTTTTTTTTTGGTGAGGAAGACTGGCCATGAGCTAACATCCGTGTCCATCTTCTTCTACTTTATATGCAGGACGCCTACCACAGCACGGCTTGCCAAGCCATACCATGTGTGCACCTGGATCCAAACCGGTGAACCCCGGGATGCCGAAGTGGAACATGGGAACTTAACTGCTGCACGACCAGGCCGGACCCTGGACTGATTTTTATGTGTGGCAAAGGAATGTGCCCATTGTAAAAAAAAAACCATTGCCATTAGAGGCCCATTCAGATGTGGACTGCAAAAACAAACATAGCATCAGGAAAATCTTAAATGGCATTTTTGTGATTAATTAAAAGAGTTTTGTAATCAGGTTCTAAGCTATCTTACAGAACCGGAGGAGTAAGGTATTGGGAGGTAAAAAGGTAAGGCAATCTAGAAATTATCTGTTATACAATTATACAGGGTTTAAACGTTACACAGATTTAAATGAGGATTTATAAGGTTAAGAACACAGGCCTGGTCTGGAGTCTTGGGACAGCTGTCTACAACAAATGCCGTCTTCTTCTCATCCTGGTTTGGAGATGTTTGTATTGGTCAGTCGAAGTCGGGTTCAGAAAGGGAGTTGAAACCCACTCAGCCTGGTACATGGAGACCCACGAGTTCCTTCAGTTTTTGTTGCTTTTTCTGAAAAGATCAGTTAGGGGGTCACAGGAACACTCTTGAGTAGAACTGCCCGCCGTAGGCCTCCATGCCCACCAAAGGTTTCAGTTCTTCTGTTTCTTGTTGTCCAAGAAGAGCATTGCCTGTTTGAGAATTATAAAGGGGACGAGGGAGGTCCTGGTTGGAAATGGGTACTATTTTTACTCGTGAGTGGTGTATCCAAGGCTTAACTCCCTTGAATTGTACTGAAGGATATGTAACCAGGACTGCATAGGGTCCATTCCACTTAGGTTACCGTTGGTCCTCAGGGTGTGGACTTTTCCCAGTCTTGAGCAGGACTCAATCCCCTAGGGTTATGCAATGCTGGGGACGTTGGTTGGAAACACTAATTGGCTAGAAGCTTATTTATGTATAGTGGATAAAGTAGCACCTAGAGACTGTACACACTTTATGGCATCCAATTCTTTTACAACATGACCATTTTCAAGATTGCAATAATACTTAGTCTTAAGGAGGGGTCTCCCATACAACATTTCAGAAGGACTTAACTGAGACCTCCTTCTAGGGGCTACTCTTACCCTAAGCAGGAGAACCAGAAAGACCTTATCCCATGTTAGGTTGGTTTCCTGACATATTTTAGCAATTGTTTTCTTTAAGGTATGTTCATCCTTTCCCTCCTTCCCTTAGACTGAGGCCTCCAGGAAGCATGTAACGTCCATTGTATTCCGAGGGCTCCAGATACCTCTTGTGTCCCTTTGGCTATGACAGCTCCTCAGCTGTTGCTTTGAATTGAAAGAGACAACTCAAAGTGAGGGATAATTTCTTTTAGTAAGGCCTTTGTCACTTCGGAAGCCTTTTCTGTCTTGACCACAAAGGCTTCGACCCATCCTGTGAAGGTGTCCACAAAACCCAGCAGATATTTATCATTTCCCAGGGCTCTCAGCATAACAGTAAATCATCTCTTGGTTCTGTGCCTTTGGTTTGCACCCCTTTGATTACTGGTGGTGGCCTGGTTTGGGGATTGTTTCGGGCACAAATCAAGCAATTTTGTACCACCTTCTGGATAGTCGTTTGCATTTGTGGGCCAACAATAAACTTTTGTAGCCAATTATGGTTGCATCTCTCCCTCATGGGTTCTCTGATGTGGGTGAGTAGTGATTTTTTTTCCATTTAAGTGCTTGGGTATAAGCACTAGTCCCTTTTCATTATAAACCCAGCCTTCTTTGGTTGTTTGGTACTGACTGCCATTGAGCCTCAAGAGCCTGTACGAAATCCCCATTTGCCTGCTGTTTAAATGTGTTTCTGAATACTGACGCTTAAACACAGACGGATCCATACTCAGGATGAGTGCTAGGGCCTTAGGATTTGGGTTTTCAGTTCTGGCTGCCGGTTTTGCAGCCTGATCAGCCAAATCATTTCCTTTTGCTATACAACTATCAGTCTTTTGGAGGCCTGGGCAATGTACCATGGCCACTTTTTCTGGAGTCAAAACAGAATCTAATAAGCCCAGTATGCCTCCTGCATGTTTAATCTCTTTTCTTCCTGCAGTTAGACGACCTCTCTCTTTCCATATGGCCCCATGTGCATGCACGACAGAGAAGGCACACTTAGAATCAGCATAAATGGTTGACTTTCTCTTAGCTCCAAGATGCAGGGCTCTCGTGAGGGCTATGACTTCTGCCTTCTGGGCAGACATACTGAAATCAGCAGAGAGTTAGCCATTGATGATCAAGTATCTAGGTACTAAAGTTTTTTTTCCTTTTTGCAATTACTGATTATAGCTTTTAGCTGTTTAACCCACCATTGTTAACTGTACTGTTTAGGCAATATGCTACCTGACTCCCACTAAACTCCTATACATAACATCTCCCTGGAGCCTGGGTCACCATGGTAATGGGTGTGTGAGCTGTTTTTCAGGAATTAGAACTCCTTGTCCACTTCAGGCCGGTTGAGACCACCAACTCATCAACCAGGCCCGCACAGATGGCCGATAGGCGACCTTTTGACGTCAGAAGGCTAAAAACTCCACCCTCAGGTCATGCTAACACCACCATTTTGTGAACATGGGTCCTATGAAGAGGCATGAAGTCTGACTACACTTACGCAGATCATCAATTATCTCACCTCTCCTCACCTCCAGTCACCTCTCTCCACATTTCAGACCACCTTGCCCCGTTTCCCATAAATATCCCTGAGTCCCTATTTTTGGGGAAGCGAATCTGAGGCTCATGCCCTTGCTTCCTCATGTGGCTGCCTTGTGAGTAAACTCTCTCTCTGCTGCAATCTCGTCGTCTCGGTGTTTGGCTTTCCAGGCAGCAGGCAAAAACGAACCTGCTTCGGTAACAATACCCGGAGGGAGTGTTTCTGCTTCGAGGAGTTCCTGATGAGTTACTATTAGATACCCTGCCTTCCGAAATCCATGGTCCATGAAGCTGCTCCCATCAGTAAATATTTCCTATCTGGATTCTCCAAAGACTTGTCAGTCAGGTTGGGTCTGCTAGAATAAACTTATTCAATTATTTGTACAATCTTGGACAGGTTCTCCTGTTGTAGCAGGAAGCAAAGTAGCTGGATGTCACCTTTAATTTTGCATTCGGGTTGTCCAGTAGTATGGCCCGATATTTGCCTAGCTTCCCAGAGTGAGCCAGTATCCTCGTTTTTGTTCCAAAAGAGGAAGTACACAGTGAGGAGTGTGCACAGTGGTGGGCTGACCCAAAGCAAACTTTTCTGCCTTCTGTAACAAGTCACAGGTGGCTGCTACCGCCCTCAGGCACACCAGCCGTCCTTTAGTCACCACATCCAACTGTTTGGAGAAATAGGCAACAGGCCTTCTTCTCATGTTACCCAAATTCTGGGTTAGTACCCCGAGGCTAACTCCTTGCCTCTCATGAACAAACAGTTCAAACAGCTTCCTGATGTATGGGAGGCCTACAGCAGGGTGGGTAAGCAGACTCTCATTAATGGTTTGGAAGGCTTTATGGCATTCTGAAGGACAATTAAGAGGTTCATTGTCTCCACCCTTGAGAGCCTCATAGAGGGGCTTCACTATCAGTCCGAAATTAGGGATCCAGATACAGCAGAATCCTGCCATGCCCAGGAACCCTCACGACTGTCTTCTGGTGGTGGGCATAGCCACCCCAGCTAATGCCTCCCTTCGATCTGGCAATAAGTTTCTTTGTCCTTTTGATAACTCAAATCCTAGGTACTTTACAGTCAGTTGAGGAATTTGTGCTTTTCTCTCAGAGACTTTTGTTGACGAAAATAATCCATAACCAATCTATAAATGAAAATTTGGGTGAGTTTATTCTGAGCTAAAATGTGAGGACCATGGCCCAGGGCCTTTCTTCCCAAAGGGAGAAAGGGCACCAAAGAAGTGGGGTGTACAGAGTGCTTATATACCCCCAAAGAGCATGTTTCACATATGATTGAAATGTCCTTTTACAATAGTCGCGAGACTGCTCTGTCAGCACAGCGATTGATGCACACAGCAGGTAGGTCTGCTGTCTGGGTGGACACAGCAGGGTGGCAGGTCTGTTGTCTTGAGCTGGGTGGTCAAAGGCGAGCACAGCAATCAGTTCCCAGCCTGAGGAAAGATGCTTATCCATAAGGAAATGCCAATATCGGGGGAAGTACCTTTATCTTAAGGGCATTTGTTCTTGCCAAAGTAAATGTTTAAAGCAGATATACAATGCATGCTTGATGGCCATGTCAGTCCCTTTTGGAAAAACAAAGTCAGGCCGAATTAGGTTTACACCAAATGGCTTCCTCATATACTCCAATATATCCTATTGCTTGCCATTTCTATTTGACACTTTCTATCTCCTTTCTGCCAGAAAGCTCAAAGTAAGGATTGTATTTTGGTCTGAAGCTTCTTTAGTTTTACTAGCAATCATATGTCATCCACATAATTGGAATAAGACTCCCTCACTTACCTGGAGATTCCTTAAGTCCTTGGCTAAGGCTTCCCCGAAGATGGTGGGGGCATTTTGAAATCCTTGCGGAAGTATCATCCAACCACAGTGTTGTTTTACATTAGTCTCTGGATCGGCCCATTCAAAGGCAAACAGGTCCTGGGACTCAGGACTCAGGGGTATGCAGTAAAAGGCATCTTTAAGTCCTGAACTGTAAACCAGCAGAAGTCTCCAGATACTTGGGAACATCCTGAAGGACTGGAAGAACAATGCCTCTTTTCTTTGGAGTCAGAAGACCCTTACAAGATTAATCAAAAGGCAGTTTGTTACAGTCACCAAAAAACTCGGTGCCCAAATAGCCAATTCAAGTCAGACAAACATTAACAGACAACACAATTCGATATATAGCATAGACCAGAACACTAGCTAGTTTGCCAGGAGTAGCTGAGAACCAAAGCCAGGAGCTACCCTAAACCAGATGGCCAGGGGCAAGTCAGAACCAGCGCCGGTGTTAGCGCACAAAGGCATGATCTGCTCACTGCCAGACAAAAGCCCATCGTCAAGAGGCAAGATGGTAACAGAGAAAGGGCATTTTATTACAGCTTGCTAGCAAGAGGGAAGATGTGAACTCACGTCCAAAAGAACCATCTTAAGGGGGGGGCACAGAATCTTGAAGCAGTTACATAGGCCCATGGCTCATAGTGGAGAGGCTTAGGAATGTTGACCCAGGAGTCGCCAAACCAGATCTTTCAGTTGTCATTGACGATGGCTATCAGCACAGACTCTCTGTGTGGGGCCCATCACATTCCTAAGGAACTCAAAAGAACGAAGTTCTCGTCTTATTGCAGCTGGGAGGTATATGCACAAGCAGGGGGCATAAAATCTACAGAGCAGGTCGGTCTCCTGGAGGGTGCAAATCCAGCTGGGTAAGTTAGGCAGAGATCATTCAAAGTTATAATGTGGTCTCTTTTCGACAATATGGCTTCCCTTACGTCAACCTTGTGTTGAGCCAGTATCACCGGGACCTGCCACATCCAGAAGCAACTTCACCAGTGAACTTTTGATCCTGCCTCTAACTACCTTGGGTGGTTCAGGCCCAAGGTTTGAGTCTCAGCCCGCCAGGCTTCCCCAGAGTACAAGCTGAACCTATATTTCCAGGAAATCAAACCAGAGAGACAAGGTAAAGGACACTTTCTTGAAGTTACTTACCCAGAGCCCAGAGACATCTTCCAAACCCAGAAGCTATTTCTTCTCCCAAAAGAATAAAAAAGCTGTGGGGCCTGGAGCACCCCAGCGGGAAACGGGAATCCCTCAATCAAGCCTCCAGATGAAATTGTCTAGGCTGCCGCTGAGCAGCAATGAAAAGACCCCACACCCTGATGAGGGTTCCAGAGCCTTGGGCAGTCGGTCACAGGACCTTGGGCCTGCCGGAGTCACCAATTTTTACCGCACAAAATTAGGGTTCTCTGCCTGATGCACACAAACAAGCCAAGTAATTATGGCATCAGCTTTTATTCTGCGAGATGGATCCATCTCCAGGGAGACAGGGGATGGGGGCCCTCAGAGGTGTCTCCCCCACTCAGGATTTGGGGGGACATTCAAGAGGTGAGGGAGAACTGGCTGGGACGTGGAAATGCTGGGGGGACAGGCTTTGATGGGTGGGCTTCAAGCACGTATGGTAAGGTTTTAAGCATTTATGACAGGGCTCTAAATTTTTATGAGGAGGTTCTAAACATCTATGATGGGGTTCTAAACATTTTTGAGGAGGTGGGGAAGGAATTTTTAACACTGGATCTCGGGGACCCCTCGCTACTAAGCAGAGTTGGACTTTCAGGGTCCAGCGGCTAAGTTCCCGTGCTCCGCTGTGGCGGCCCAGGGTTTCGCTGGTTCAGATCCTGGCCGCGGACATGGCGCCGCCCATCAAGCCAAGCTGAGGCAGCGTCCCACAAGCCAGCACTAGAAGGACACCACGACTAGAATATACAATTATGTACTGGTGGGGTGGGCTTTGGGGACAACAAGGAAAAATAAAATGTAAAAAAAAAAAAGATTCCGACTTTCAAGTTCTGGTCAAGTCGGATCCTCGGGTCCACGCCCCACATGCATACGAAAGTACTTAGGGGCGAAGGCACATCAGCACGCAACTTCCTCTCAGATGGTTCATAGGAAGGAATCCTATCTAGAGAAAAATGATACGGCAAAGGTGGCTAAATGTTAACAAAGCGGAATCTGAGTGTCGGACATACAGTTCTTTATACTATTCTGGGAACTCCTCTGTAAGTCTGAAATTATTTAAAATTTAAAAGTTATAAGGAAAAAACGGCTAACGCTACCTTTCCTCTGCTCTCATCCTGAGGTCTTCAGGGCTCAGGGTCTCGGGCCGTCGGCCAGGACCCCTCACAGCCTCAAGGGGCCCGGGCTGTCCGATGGCAGCAGAACCGAAGAGAACGTCTACCAAGCACCCGCCCCGACAGCCGCGTCAGCCTGAGGCACATGAGACGACGCAGGCGCACAGGGGCGGGGCTCAGCCCCTTCCCGGGCAGGCCCACCCTGCCCTGGGATTGGCCGCGGGCGCGGTGACATCACTTCCTGCCCCTTAGGGCGCACGTGCAGCTCAGGCTCTGCAAAGCCGCAGTGGCGAGAGCCTCGCTCCTAGGTGACTACCGGCGGGCTAGCCCGGCGTTAGTGCGAGCTCCAGGCCACAGCGGGCGCCCCTCTGGCGAGCGTATATCCCTACAAGACGCCGAGAATCTGGGGCCCAGATGGTTAACCCCCACCCCCACCGCCAAATCCAGTGTTGTAACCCTGCCCCCACTTTCCTCTCGATTTTGGGCCGTGGAGTCAGGGAGCTGACTCACAACCACAGGGGGAAGCTGGGAGCTCGCCTGTGAAGGCAGAATTAAGTAAAGGCATCTTCTTGAAAAGCCTTAACGTTTCCTTCATGTCGTCTTGCAAAGCTTAATGTTTGTGGTCCAAGTGCTGCCACCAGTGAGTTTCCAGCAGGTGCTGTGGAAACCTTGGCCAATACCAGTCGGCCACTCCCTCGCGGGGGCGTGTTTCTGGGCTTTCTCATTATCAATTAGTTGAATATTGCAGGTAAATGTGTCCTAGCCTTACAAAGCCTGTTCTGATCTACAGCTCCCTGCTCAAGGAACACCAGGAGACAGACAGCAGGTGGTGGGGTACGCCACAGGTATTGTGCTTCTGCCACTTACCAAGTTACAGTTTCTGATGAAAGCTGATTCATAGGATGAAGCCATCATATTTGAATTTTGAGGTGAAACTTGTGGGTTGCACGCATAACAGACTGAGGTGCTGCTAAACCGTGTTGTGATTATAGTTGCTCTTGCAAGTTTCCTCATTCATCCTGGTAGACAACGAATATTATTTTCATTGTCCAGCATAGCACCTGGCCCATGGCAGGTGCTTGGTAAATACCTCAATGACTTTATACTGCCCTGCACATTCTGCAGAATTAGAGTGATCTTCTCCCATCACCTGTAAATCTGGGGGTATTTTTGCCTAGGTTGGCACTGCTAGCATTCTTTAAAATGGTATTTTGTAAAAGAAACACTGTGTTCTTACTGTTTGTGGAAGAAATTCTGAGGTTTCCAATGATCTCAAATGCTAAGCAATGAAAGGAGACTGAATAACATAACTATGATCTGTGTTTTTATTCTGTATTCACAGAATCTTATCATCATTACCTCTCTTTATATATTTTTCTTTTACCTCCCCCAACAAAATGAAAGAATTCTATAATGAAAAGGGTGAAGAAAAGATGACTTTATTTCAATTGAGCAGACAGGCATGTCAAGCAAATGAAGACAGAAGAACACATAGTCAAGAGTATATTGGGAGAGGGTAAACGGATTCTTTTTAATGATTCACAGCAACCACATTTATCCCCTACTGTTACTGGGAGAAAAATGTCTTCAGATAACCAGTGGTCAGCAGATGAGGACAAAGGCCAATTATCTCGACTGATCAGGAAATCTAGGGACTCCCCCTTTGTCCCTATAGGTAAGTACAAGTCTTGACTGGACACTGGAAAACTGTTTGTAATAACACAGTAATGCCTTACCTGGTATCTCTGAGGATTGAAATGTTTTATACAATTGAATTTTTTCAGATAATTGAAGGTAACTCCCTCTAAGCAGGAAGATGAGTTAAACTTTCATAAGTTTCTAGTATATGGTAAACCCCAATAATTGTTAGCTATTATTATTATGAAGGATCAAATTTTATTTTGTTTAATCCATTTTCATTAGAGGTCTCTCTAAAATCACTCTTTCCCAGCCCATCAAAATGGAATTGACTGAATGGACTTTAACATTTCTATGATGACCCAGAATCATCAAGAGCAGCATCAGTTTACTATATAAAGTCTATTAGGGACTATTGAGACGTATATGTCTCTTTGCCCTCTAGGTAACTCCAACCTTTAAGTTCTTGTCTCTCATGTTTACTGATTTTTCTGTTTCTTCCATTACTGTTGGGTACCACCAAAAACTTCTTCTTCTAATGTTCTGTGGCACCAGAAGCTAGATACCCAAACTTAAAAGAACTGAGTCAATTCAGAGTAAAGAAGCCCTGGGGCCAGCCCCGTGGCCGAGTGGTTGGGTTCGCCCGCTCCGCTCCGCTTGGTTGGCCTGGGGTTTTGCCCATTCAGATCCTTGGTGCAGAGTCAGCACCACTCATCAAGCCATGCTGAGGCAGTGTCCCACATAGCAGAGCCTGGAGGACCTACGACTAGAATATACAACTGCATACTGAGGGGCTTTGGGGAGAAGCACCAAAAAAAAGGATGGGCAACAGATGTTAGCTCAGGTGCCAATCTTTAAAAAAAAAGAAAAGAAGCCCTGAATGAAAGCCTGGGCCTACCTGTACAGTTGAGAGCATGAACTTCATGGTGTTCGTGCTCAGCGGCCCTTTTTGCTGGCTTCCTGACGTGTTCAAATGTTGAGGCTGATGGTTAAGTAAACTCTAGATTAAAGAAGTGGTACTATAATTAGATGTGGAGTCTTAGCCTCTTTATCCTTTCCCAACACATATTTAGTATGTTTACATTTTCAACAAATGTATGTATGTGGACTTTAAAAAAAACCCCACAAAATCTAAGCAGCAATATGATGTTTTAAAATCTGCACTTTCTCTTTCTTCTCTTTTGAATGCTTAAGCTGCCCTAAGCATTCTTATTGTATACTGCAATCATGCTTCTTTCCTTGTGTTCATTTTGTCTGAAAACTATTAAATAACTTATTTAAATCAGATTTACATAAGTTTGTCATTAATTCCATAAAACCTTCTAAACAGGTCTAAGTCATGTTTCCATTAAGTGTCACTGCAAATGTAGCAACTTCCTAAGTGTGCTTAGTCACATATCAAAAAGAATAAAAATTTTACTTTACAGTAATAGTCTGTGTTTAGAAGTTTCACTTAATTTGATTAAAGCTTGTAATAGCACCTACAAGAAATGGAAGCAAGTAATTTCATAGTGATTTACTCATCTTCCTTAGCATTTTTAACTAGAAAAGCAATTCGAGAACTCGATGCCACTTGAACAGATCACTGTAACAAACAGATTAACCACTGTGCCTGTTGTAAATTAAATTATTTTTTTCAGAGACATTTAGGGTGATTAAAGTAGAAAGATAAAAGTGTTTCCAGCTAAACTCAATTATATACAAACTACAGAGACACTATATGGAAAACAGTGAAGGTTCTGACTTTAATCTCTAAAAGAAACAAGACCAATTTAAGTAAGAACAGAGCCTTGATTTGATAAGGGAAGAGAGCCAAGTTTTTGTTAGAAAACTAAACAATGATAACATTTGGATATATATATTATTGACTAGTTTGTTTAGCTATTGTTATTGTAACAATATCTACTATGTATTTCCTGCTATAAGATGGAGTGTCATGTGCAGATAATTTACAAAACATTTTTGTTATTCTCAACAACTTTCATCATTATGATCTATTTATATTGTTTAAAATTGTCTTATGATCACTGTTAAGGTCTGTGCATACATTTTATGTATTTAAACTCTGTGTTGACAGATTTTTTTTTTTTTGCTTCTTTCAGTTAACATTTCACATGTACATTTCTGTATATTAGTATTTCCTATACTTACAATTTTTTTATAGCTATGGCAGTTTTTCCTCTGTTTGGGCCACGTGTGTTGTTTAGTTTTTCCTCATACATACTGTAGCCATAAACATCTTATGTCAACTTCTTGACTTTTCTTTTATGTGCTTGGAGTGTGTTCCCAAAAGTAGAATTTCCAGGGCAGGAAGCATATTCACTTTAATATCACTTATTATATATTTCCAGAGTTCTTTCCAGAAAGATTTGACTAAATTTACAGAACTTTCATCATCTTACCTATTTCTCAGTGTGCCCACCATCATCATTTTATTACTTGTTTTTTGCTATTTTTATTTCAACTTCATTTATTGCTAATCAGCCTATAAAATATACATATAAATGTGATTATTTACGCTGATTCTTATTTCCACTTTTTAAATGGATCCTCAAAGAATAAATATATCCTCCCCCACTCAGAGAGACACATATGTGCCAACACAGTTAATCAAAACTTGCTATCCTACATAAATGTCAATTGCATTTCTATATACTAACAATAAACACATGGAAACTGAAATTAAAAACATAATACCATTTACAATCACTCCAAAGAAAATAAAATGCTTAGGTATAAGCTTAACAAAACATGTACAGAATCTGTAGGCTGAAAATTACAAAATGCTAATGAAAGAAATCAAGACCTAAGTAAACATAGAGACTACTGTGTTCATGGATTCGAAGACTCAACATACAGTAAAGATGTCACTTCTCTCCAAACTGATCTATAGGTTTAGTTCAATTTCCATCAAAATCCCAGCAAGGTTTTTTGTAGACATAGACAAGCTTATCCTAAAATCTATATGGAAAGAAAAGGCACAAGTCCTAGAATGGCTAAAATAATTTTTTTTAAAAAAAATATGAAGTGGAAGGAATCACCTTACCTGATATTAAGGCTTATTATATAGCTATAATAATCATGACAGTATTGTACTGATGGAGGGATAGACACATATAGATCAATAAGATAAAAGAGGGAACCCAAAAGTAAAGCCACACTTTTGTTATGCAAAAGTTCTTTATTCTTATGTCACAATATAGCGTTTGGTCCTTGTCATTTTAAGTCTACTTTACTCTCTTGTAGATGTTGTAAATATGCTATTCTATTTTCTTCTACTTTTTGTTATTTTCGTTTCATTTTTACATTTAATTCTAACCCATCCAGAATTTTTTTATAGGGTCTGGTGTGATATACAAATCCAAGTTAGCTCTCTATACCAATAAACTGTACTAATGGTGTTTATTAAATAATTATTCCTTTATCTGTTATTTGATTTGTCATGGATTAAGTTCTCAGAGTGTTTTAAATCTCTTTCTAAAGTCTTCCCTATTCAGTTGATCAGTTTTCTGTTTTAGAGCCAATTACATAGGATTGTGGTTGTCACAGGAGTATTTCACCCCTTGACATTTGTAGGGAATATAGAAATATTTGTATGGGCTTCTGGAGTTTTCTAGAATCATAGTTCTTCCCAGAGTCACAAACTTCTCGTGCAAATATGCATACCTTTTCATCTCTCATGAAAGTTTAATGTCTCGTTTTTACAGAAGATTAAAGTTTTAATCATTTTACTAGATTTACTCCTTATTTGATAACAGGTAGAGAGGAGTAAAGCCAAACACTCAAAAGCGATGGCTGCTGGGATGTTTGGTTGGTCCACTCACTGACAAAGTGACTTGCCCCAAATAAAACCCTTCCAGCATGCACAACTCAAAATCATGCCTCAGGAAAATTACAACTACTACACAAGTTGCTACACTATATGGTTCAGTTTTTGGGGAAAAGACAAAACTGCAAATATTGAATCCATGAATGTTTAGGATCCATCTTAAAATCTGGTGGATCAAATCCAGCATGGTTGTTTTTAAAGTATTCTGTGGTGTCTTGTCTGCTTATCTTCCAAGTATTGATCCATTGGACAGTCTTTTATTCAACTCTCTAATCTCTTTGGAATTCTAGTCTGCTATTTATATAACCCCTACTTTTTTAATTCACAGGGATAGCAGGCTTTATGACTGTGGTGTCCTATGGTCTTTACAAGTTAAAGTACAGAAGAGATCAGAAAATGTCCATTCATCTTATTCATATGAGAGTTGCTGCCCAAGGATTTGTTGTAGGAGCTGTGACTCTAGGTAATCTGCCTAATTTGTGTTTGTGTTCAGCTGTCTTTGAGAGTATTTTTACTTATTTTATTCATTCATCTTAGAAGAGGAATGTTGGGTCAAGATGATATAACAGAGGAAGCATGGTAAGAAAGACACTGATCCTGCCTCGGTTGAGGTTGCTGCCCAGTTATAGGCTTAATTTCTTAGTATTTTAAGCACTGAAAAAAAAACCCTCAGTTGACAAAAGGTACAAACTTCCAGTTATAAAATAAATAAGTCATGGGGATGTAACATACAGCATGGCCACCATAGTTAATAATACTGCCTTGCATATTTGAAAGTTGCTAAGAGAGCAGATCTTAAAAGTTCTCATCACAAGAAAAGTTCTGTAACTATTACGGTGACTAGACTTATTGTGGTGGTCATTTCACAATATATACAAATATAGAATTATTATGTTGTACACCTGAAACTAATGTAATGTGGTATGTTAATTACACCTCAATAAAAAAAACAAAACCAGGTGAGAACTAGATTATGGGTTCTGTTATTCTCTATAGTGAAAGGAGCAGTGAAGTGTTCATACCCTATATAATGCAGCTAAAAGCAGTGGGTATAGATCCCAGACTTTATTCCTCAGCTAAGAACAGCAGTCATATTTCCTAGCTTATCTGAACAGCAGATATAAATATTGAAGTAGTTTAACTGGAAAGAAAACGTTTTTAGAACACACAAGTCTCAATATCCTTGTTCTCCTTTTATTTCAAGGAAAATAAGCAAATCTTTTAAAATTAGTCTATAAATTAAGCAGTACTTACATAGTCAAATCCAAAGAACAGGTGGTATAAAATTTTCTGGTTAATTCAGGTTTTATCAACAACTAAATCAGATAGTGTTAACAAGATGTCCACTTTGGGACCTAAATTATCTAATTTTTTTGTCTACATTAATGAGAACAAGTCACAATGTTCTTAGATCCCCTTCATGCTGTGCAGAGTAGAATCAGCCTAAGAGTAGGTCTAGGATTGTAGTGAGGCATGTGGGGCTTGTGTACAGGGAGTTAAATGGTAATTATCTTATTACTATGAGCTGTGATATGCAAATCTTGAACAAAATACAAGAAACTTTACTACAAAGTTAAAGTGAGTCCTCATTTTCGTGCTTCAGTAAACATTTATTGAGCACTTGCTATGTGCAAGACACTGTGCTGGACTAGAGACAGAGTGATAAGACTCAGTCCCCACCCTCAAACAGTTTAGTCTCCTTAGGAAGAGACCAGGAACAGAAGGCAATACAAAGTCATAGGTTCTCTGACAGAGAGAGCACATGTTGCCATGGAGGCACAAGCACAAAGGAGGGGCATTCAACTAGGGCTGAGAGTCCAGGGAGGGCTTTTCTAAGTATGTGAAATACATCATGAGCCAAGAATGTGGAAGAATCAACTAGGCAGAGGAAAAAACAAAGGCACAAGGGCATAGCATGTTAGCGGAAGTCTGCATAGTTTCGTATGGGAGGTGAATCAATCAGTGTTTGATGAGAGAAGCAGAACTGCTAGTAGTCATAACTAATAAGAGATTTATTATAGTTATTTGGACTTAGGTAATTGTGAGGCTCTTGCTTATGTATGAGGAGCTGGGGACTAAAGTGGGCAGGGCAAGCAGTCAGAAAAGATTGATGTAAAGTGGGAGAAGCAGGAAAAACCTGGAACCTCCAAGACGAGCTGGAACACACAGGATGGACTAGAACCCTTATGGATTTCTCACCATCTCTAAACCTCCAAATACGATGATGGGAGTGACACAGAAAGAGTTGATGCCCTTCATCCTTGAGCTACACGTTGTCCTGGCCAAGGAGTCAGAGAAGGTCAAGGAGGAAATTCAGCAGGAGCCATAGTAGCTCACTCCTGATTGCTGTCTCAGGTCAACAGGGTGGGCCAGCAGATAAGCAAAAATATGCTGCACCAGTACTTTCCAAGCATGAAAAGAATTTGGCTGTTGCTTCACTTCTGCCTTCTAAATCTCATGCATAATGTCTCTTGTGCAATAACTTGGAATAAAAGGAAAGGAATTCTGGAAAGTATAGTTCAGCTAAGTTGACAAAATACAAATCCATTACTGTCCACTCTGTCAACCTGACATCATACACACCTCTTTTAATACACTTAACTTTCAAATAAAGACATGGCAAAATCAACCATCCCTTGTATAACCAAAAACATGCTAATTCTCTCCCAAAAGAGGATGCAAATCCCTACATCCATCTTTGGGTGATGTTGATTCATCTTTGAGCTGAGTTGCATTCCCCTTTGTTATCCTGTGACTTAAGTCCTGAGATATAAGGTTAACTACTATTAACACTTCTTATATTAGATGGTAGGTAAATGGAAGTGACAAATAGAAAAAAAAACTGGTTAATGTATACACAAATGTATTCATATAAAAATAAGGAAGAAATATTCCTATCACAGACTTTGTTTCTGCAACTGCTCAGATGGTCATAGCTGGTATTAAAACTACGTTCTTCCACTAGCCATTTCATACCCCCTTTGCCTACAGTGAGCACCTTGGCTATTCATGGTTATTTGGTGTGATGACCCATACCTTCATTCCTAAATGGTCTGGGTCATTACCGATCCTGCCTGTATTGGGTGTAGTTTCCCCAATACTGTCTTTAATCACAGGACATGGGAGTACTAAGAAATGCCCCAGAAGATATCATGCATTCCAGACACACTCCTCCTTACCCAATCATTGTATGGTAGCAACTCAGTTTCCCCTTGATAGTCAGATCAGATCAATCTAATGGACTAATGTGATGTCCTGTGAAATGGAGAGATGATCAAGGTCCCTGCAAACTAGATTATGGCATAGGGCTGGAGTGCTCACGTAGCCCTGACAGTGGACAGTGAAAGTATACTGCTGGCCCTGCCAGGTAAAAGCACACTACTTTTGATGGTCGTTACTAAAAGGGATACAGGAAAAAGTAATCAACTAGATTAACAGCTGCAAACCAAATAGCAAAGGTTGTGTTGATTTGCTCTAGCAATGAAACCACACCTGGACAGCAGCCAGAATCAGAGTGATCTCCTGATTAAGTTTATAGAAATCCATTATCATTCTCCCAAATCCATCTGTCTTCTAGCCAAAGAGGCAAATTGAATGGGGATATGGTAGGAATCTCTAGCCTGGCATCTTTAAAGTCCTTGATGATGGCACTAATCTCTACAATCCCTCTGGGAATGCAATATTGCTTTGGTTTACTATTTGGTAGATAGAGCCACTTAGAATGGCTTACTTTTGGCTCTCCCACCCTAACAGCACTTACTCTACAGGTCAGGGAGCCAATGTGAGGACTCTGACAATTGCTGAGTATGTCAATTCCAATTACACATTCCAGAACTGGGGAAATACATACAGTGGGTTCAAAGACCCACCAGGCCAACTGCAAAATAGACCCACAACAAAACTCCATTGACCACTTGACCTCCGTAAACTCCTAGTTTGGTAAACCACACTAATTCTCCAGGCATTAGTATCAATTCAGAACCAATATTTAACAATCTCCCACAATATTTCACTATTCACCCTAGTGAATGGCCACAGGTCCCTTTGGGGAAGGCCAGAAGGAGGATTTATAGTATTTACATTTTTGGCTGTGTAACAGGGTCTTTCCTTAAGGAGATCTGACCTCTCCATTATTCAAGGGACTTTGAGTCTGTGAATTAATACAAATCTTGGAATTAGTGAAGGGGTCATGGCTCTCTCCTGTGATGAGTCAAGCCAAACTTCTGTTCATCAAACCTTTTCCGCTTATATGCTGCCCACCACTTTCAACTTTAGGGAACACCATAATCAGTTAGCTAATGTTAAAGATCTTTGTGGATTAGACTATTCTGATCACTGCTTAGGTTTTGCTGCCCATCACAGTAATCATGCTTTCCTTGTCTTTGTCAGTTAAATGCTGCCACTTGACCCCTGCCACCTCAGGAGACCATCGTCCCCAGTGAATGCAGGGAGCCCAGTAGTTCCCACTGTCATTTCTAGCTTACAAAAAATAGTTACCATAGGGGCTGGCCCCGTGGTCGAGTGGTTAAGTTCGAGCGCTCCGCTGCAGGCGGCCCAGTGTTTCGTTGGTTCGAATCCTGGGCGCGGACATGGCACTGCTCATCAAACCACGCTGAGGCAGCGTCCCATATGCCACAACTAGAAGGACCCACAACGAAGAATATACAACTATGTACTGGGGGGCTTTGGGGAGAAAAAGGAAAAAATAAAATCTTTAAAAAAAAAATAGTTACCATAGAACTCTTCAAGGATGCCAGGGTTCCCTTCACAGATGTATTTCTCACAGTGTTGGTGAAGGGAGTAGATATATTTAGGGGGTGAGTGAGAAGGATAAAGCCACTCTAACATTCCAATCTCCCTAAGCCTTTGGATACCTTCCTCGATGGCAGGGTTTCTCAATCTCAGCACGACTGACATTTTGGACTGGGTTATTTTTTTTTGTGGAGGGCTGTCCTGTGTATTACAAGATGTTTAGCAGCATCCCTGGCCTCTACTCACTAGATGCCAATAGCACCCACCCACTCCCAGTGTGACAACCAAAAATGTCTCCAGACATTGCTAGATTTCCCTGGGGAACAAAACTGCCCCAGTAAAGAAGAATCGCTGCCAGGAGAGAATCACTGTTCTACCCTGGAAGTACACCAAGGAAGTTCTGGCGTTTCACCTTCATTTAGTGGAGATTACCTATTGGTCCGAGATTCAGTCATTTTCAGACAGGGATGGAAGGGCTGTTTCTACTGGCAAAGGAGTCTCAGTAAAATATAGGGGTTTGAGGATCCAGTTTCACTGAAATCTGCCCATTTGTCCCTATCCCAACTTTCAGAGTCCCACTCTTTCCCAAAGCAATACCCTAACTTTAACATAAGAGACTTTGTGAGGTTGGGAATTTAATCTGGGTTGTGATTAGCCACTCACAGGATTAGACCCTGTGTATGGATTTCAAAAATATCAGCCTCATGGCTGCAGGATTTAAGAGTTTCTTTCTGGAAAGTCATAAAACTTTCAAGTCCCTCACAGGACCTTGAAGCTAGGAATTAAAAGCCCTGAGCCCACCATTGTTTTCCCAAGTTCTCCAGCACACTTAGAAGTAACCAACCTTATTATAGTCTTTATTTCCACTAAATGTTCTATAGCAGCAAGTGCTTGATCACCCAAAGCCTTGCTTTCTATAGACACTTGATTAAGGGTATCTGTAGGAAATAATTTTTTAAAAAGTTTTGCTACTGCACGCCATGGACTGCTAGCATCCTCTTTAGCACTGAAAAAAATGGTCATCAATACCTTTAAATCTAATGAGATCAAAGAACCAATTCCAGATAACTCAGACCAGAGAACCTATCTTCACGGTTATGTTCCTCCGGAAGCTTCTGATACCAAATTCTGTATCAATCAGGGTTCACACAGAGAAGCAAAACTACTAGTAGTGATAGATAAAAAGGGATTTATTATAGACATATGATCCTAAGCAATTTTGGGAGCTGGTTAAACAGTCCATGTTAGGCTGTTGCTTGTGTTTCTAATGCTGGGACCTGAAGTTATTAGCAAGGCAGCAATTGGGAAGGAAAAATAAACTGGAATATGCAAGGATGAGCTGGAACCCACAAGGACAGATGGATATTTGAGTCAGTCTCTTACTGACTCCAACTCTGATCATAGGGTGAGCTGTAGGAGAAGCTGGCACCGTCTATCATGGAGCCAATCCACATCTGGCCTAGAAGCCAAAGAAGCTAGAGGAGGCGATCCAGAAGGAGCTGAAGGGTTTATGGGCCTGACTGCTGGCCAAGAACAATGAGAGGAGCTAGCAGTAAACAGGAATATGCACAAGCTGGTATCCCAAACCAAGCCTTCCAAGTGTAAAAGGAATATGGCAGCTGCTGCTTCAACTTTCACTTTCAAATCTAAGCAAAATGTCTCTTGTGAGCCAAGCTAACCCAGAAATATGCAGTGAAGGGAATTCTGGAAAACACAGTTACACTCAGCTAAGTTGATATAAAACAAATCCCCGATAGATTTATATGGTTGCAAGCAGAGGAATAACAAGAAGTGAGCCAGTGAAGGGTTTAAACAGGGGAGTAACATAGTCAGAATGGCAGTTTAGAAAGATCCGTTTTTTATAGAAAGATCAGAAACAGGCAATATGAAACTGTTTGTTTAGGAATACTGAACCAAGAGTCACACCATAAAGACAAGGAAGAAAACTATTATCATAAAACTCAGAACAGTGGTTACCTATGGAAAAGAGAGGGGAATATGATCAGAAAGGGAAAGCTGAGAGGCTTCTAGGTTGCCTGCAATATTCTATTTCTGTCCATAATTACAGGTGTTCACTCTACAACTATTTGTTAATCTGGTCATTTAAGTTTTATCTACTATTTTCCATGCATATTATATTTCACCATGAAAAAAACGTAAGGAGAAAAAAATGACTTGAGATGATTTGCAAAGGAGGGGAAAAAATAAAGACAAAAAAGACAATTAGATAATTGGATCTGAATTAAGGCAGTGGCAATGGAAATAGGAGGAGATTAATTCTAGAAGTATTAAGGACTTGGCGTCTAAGTGATTGGAAAAAGTTAGGAAGGAGGAATCAGGGATGATTCCTAGATTGCTGGTTTGGGCAACCAGATGAAAGCTTTGCCTTTCACAAATATAAAGAACCTAGAAGAACAGGTTTAGTGGGAGGGTGAGTGCATACTGGACAAAACAATAATAACTAACACTTAATGAGTGCTTACTATGTGCAAACTACACATATATCATTATCTCATTTAATCTTAATAGATACCTATTCTGACACCATCTGGTGTACTGCAATATAATTCAATACTGATGCTAACCACCTGGAGCTCACATCAGATGCCACAGATTTAAGGACATGGTTCCCGTAAAGACTGCCCTTACTTAAGACATCAGCTTTTGGGGGTCCCCAGGCCACCCACACTTCTGACCAACTGGCTACAAATTCAGGGGTTCTCAAGACTCCCTCAAGTTTGACATTTCACTAGAACAACTTACAGAACTCAGGAAAGTACTATACCTACAATTATAGTTTTATTATAAAGTATACAAACCAGGACCAGCCAAATAAAGAGACACATAGGGTCTGGAGGGTCCAAAACTTAAAGCTTCTATGCCTGTGTCTACAAGTTTCTCTCTGTGGAATCAGGGCATGTCACCCCCCCAGCTCATCAATGTGTTTACCAACCAAGAAACTCCACTGAGCTTCAGTGTCCAGAGTTTTTATTAGGGCTTCATTATGTAGGCATGATTGATTGAATTATTGGCCATGTGACTAAACTCAATCTCTGGTCCTACTCCCTTCCCTGGGGGTTTAGAACCCTCTAATCACATGGTTGGTCTTTCTGGCATGACCAGCCACATCCTGAAGCTACCTAGGAGCCCACGATGAGTCACCTTGTTAGCATAAATTCAGGTATGATCTAAGGGACTCATGAATAACAAAGTTCCAAATGCTTGGAACTTCCATTAGAAGCTCTATGCCTGGAACTCTGGTCAAAGACCAGATAAAGTCTTTATTAAACAACCTTTTACTCTGTGAGGTAGGTACTGTTATTATCTCATTTTACAGAGAAGGAAACTGCAGCTTAGAAAGGAAAAGTTACTTGTTCTCAATCACCTGGGCAATCCACTCCAGAGCGTGAACTCTTAATTTTATATTATACTGACTGAGATGCCTATGGCAGATGTCTCCCAATTAGAGTACTCATACCCCAGGAGATATATTAAGGAGATCCATGGGGATGTGGGAAGCAAACATTTTTATCTTAAAAACAAAAAAGCTTTACTAATAAACAGACTGACCATACTACATTTATATTGTTTATAAAAAAATGCACATTTTGAGGACATGCTCAACATATTTGCTCATGCACAATTTAAAAGTTTGGAGACCACCTATCTATGAGATGTGAAAATGTCACATATAGTATAATGAATGTATGAGTCTGACACTCAGAAGAGAGATCTAACTTAGAAATCTGACTTAGTTTACCAGTGAAGGAACAGGTATGAATAAGGTGAGAAAAGAGTTGGGATCAGAACTCCAGAGAACACCAACATTTAAAAGGCAGACAAGAGTTAAGAATTATCTGTGTCTAATAAGCACAGGCAAATGAGTCCTATAATTCTCTCTAAATCTAAGAATGTTATTTCCATAGACACCCACAATGATTCAAGTTTAAAAATTTTTTGGCTTGAATTTTATACATCTATGATATTATAGTACTATTTCATTAGAAAATTACGCAAACATCTGCCTCACTTTGCTATCATGTTGAGAAGAGAACTAACTTACTGATCCTTTATCCTCTGTGCACTCTTTAAAGATATTAACAAGCAGTGTCAGAAAGAAAGCAGAAGGAAAATGAAGGATTTAGTTTAGACAATCTACTGTATAGCTGATGGCTTGATAATTGCTATGGACCAGGAAGTGGGGTGAGTTGTGGTTTAAATCTGTGACTCCTTAACTTGCTTTGAGTATGAACATTTGCTGACATCTCTAGAATTCAGTGAAGTGGCTCCTCTATTCCTCAGGCTATTTCCCCAGCTACTTCCCCCTTTCTGCATAGCCCTGGGACCTCATCCTTGTGGAAGATATACGTCTATCTCATCTGCTGAAACTCACAGCTAATTTACCCACTAGACTGTAAATCCCTAGAAGCAGGGATTAGATCCACTCACCTTTGTTTTCCTCAGGATACTGAGCACAAGTAGACACTGAATAGATGTTTGCTAAGTTGAGATGCCTATTATTTTTATCTTAGTATCTAGCCTAATCTTCCCACTTTCCTAACTTTTTCACCAATATTTTAAAATTCAAACTTTAGGGTGGCATAGTAACATCATAAATTCAGATTTAGATTGATCTTAAAGGCCTCTTAGTTTTGTTTTGTTCGGTTTATTTTCTGGAGCCATTTGTATGATCCAAACCAAAAATTAGTGAGTTGGAAGGCATTTGTTTTTAAACTGTGGGCCAGTTTTGGAAGAATACAAATGGAAGAAATTCAGTGTCTGTTTCCCATGGATACTCTGTTGATACACATCTTTTTGTTCCTAGGTGTTCTTTATTCTATGTATAAGGATTACATTAGACCTCGATTCTTCAATGTGTCCAAAAAATGAAGTTACATAGAAGAGAGATAAGAAGACTTCTGAAAACCATTTATTATGAAGAATTTTCAATACGTAGCAAATTAAACTGCAGAAGTATCAGACAGAATTCTCATAGTATTGTATAGTAAGTCTCAATTGTTTAAGAAGTTGATTTCCAAATCAACAATCATAGTCAACTCAAAAATATCATTGCTGATGTCTTTCAGAACCTAGGACATGATTTTCTAACTTTCAAAATTTTTATTTTCTAGTTAGTGGCAGAAAATAATTTATATTATGCCAAACCAATTTGAAATTTAGGAGTGAGTTATATAATGGCTACAGAAAAAATGTTCTATATCCACATTAAATGTGACACACTGCTCATCGCTTAATTCTCCCCAAATAGGGCAAGGTAATTAAGGCTTTATAAACTCCCTTTTTGAATGACCAAGAATTACATCAGAGGAGAATGGTCATGTTATTATTTAAATTTGTTTCACCACTGTGTACCTACCTTACTCTTACATAGAAACTTGACTATTTTACCACAAACATAAATGTCTAAGATTTAAATATCTACATATTTTTATACTTCTTGGAAGTATTTCTAGGAGTACAAAGGTAAATTGCTAAAAAATCCCTTTTCCCCCAGATGGCAGTATTGTGGGGGTGAAAAGATTTAGTCCCGATGTGCTACTGCTAATCTGGTATGACACTGCAGAAGACACAAGAAACCAAAATAGACATGAAATGTTAAGTATACCTGTGACCTCAAACTCCCCTGTAACTGCCCTAGCATTCTAAAAAATTAACTAGACTTTGTTGAAGTTATAACGGTCATAATTGAGATTTACTCCCTAAGACTCAAAGCCTGGGAAAGAAAACTAAAAAAAAAAGTATTCGCTGAAATAAAATAAAGAATGCACTGTAAGACGATCTGTGGTGGTGGTTTCCTTTTCCTTGATGTTTCCTGTAGTGGAGGGTTACTCTGACAGGAAGATGAAATCCAGTGTTTGGGGAAGGGAAAATTGTAGGAATATCTGAAAATACATCTGCATGAGAGATATTAATCCCCTGTTGTATGTATACACTCGTCTCCTTTGACACAGGTAATTATTTTAAAAGTTGTCATTTGTACCTATCATGAAGCTCTTCTAGTGGCAACAACAGGTACACATATTTTGGTCAACACTGTCCTCTTTGGAAAATAGGCATCGGAAGAGTCCAACTACTTTATTCCACTAGAGTAAATATTCCAGCAGCTGGATCTAATATGTTCCATGAAGGTCAGGAAAATTGAGGAGAGCTGGCATAGAAATGTCATTCTTCACGTTGATTACACAATGAAAAGATATTTCTAATTAGGCTACTGGAATGATTCCACTCTCTCAATATATACTCAGCATTAAAAATAGAGGAACCGAAGTATTTAATTAGAAATGGGCTTTTCTCACAAAACCCAATAGGTTCCAGAATTTTCTAACCTTACTCTGAGAGAGCTAAAGTAATACACTTAATGCTTATAAAAAGCAATGCAAAGTATTTCTATATTAAAAGTAGCTATGCATGAGAACTCACAAATTGTGTTTAAATTAAAATGTAAAATCATACATGGGGAAAAGTTAAGAAGTATGCAGGATGCTCATTTACCCATATTAGCTTGGGTGAAGAGGGAGGGTCACATTGCAGGAAGACCCTTTAAATAGATAATATACAGTACCTGAATTTGCACAGTACTTCTGGAGCAAAGCTTTGGTGGCTTAGTATCATAATGTTTAAAATTGAGAAGGCTGTTTTCATTGGCTACTGTAACCCCTGATACCTCACTTACCAATTAAACTATTTCACATGCCCGGAGATGCCCTGACTCCCTTTTATATTAGGCCTACACACAGTTATGTAGCAGCCGCTGCTCAGCAACAATTATTTAATTGCACTTTTGTGACATTCTGGGTCTACATTGTCAGAGCATCCTTTTACAAATTGTCTCCACACTGTTAAACCCCAGGAACTGAGTGAGTGTATGCCTCTAGGTTAATCTTAAGAGTGAATACATTAATATCTATATTAGCACATAATATAGAAATCCAGATTTGTAAATCATAAATTAGAAAATGATTAAATGTTCACTAAACTTAGCAAAAAAAATTTACCCAAGACTCAGTCTTTAGACATCAATCTCCTCTACTGGTTTTAGCATGATTCACTTTGCTTTATTATCAAATTTTCTGATTACAGGAGTTGTATAACCTGAGAGGTATACTTATATATAAATCTTTGTAAACTCTAGTCTGTTCCTAGTAACATACAGTTGAAGAAGGGAGAAGAGCTACAGAAATCCCCAAGGTACTTAATCTCTGTATAACCATCTACCTCACCTTTTTATGAGTTGCAAAACAGGATATTTTTTGCCTTTTTTTTCTTTCCCCAAACATTTTCTGGTAATGAAACTACTGAGAAATTAAATTGCCCAGGGAAGGAGGAAAATCCAACAAATTGATTCATCTAGAGTTGCTGTCTGTGTATAAAAAAATCAAAACACTGAAACTCATTTTAAAAGGCTCTTTTTCAAGTGACAGCCGATAAGTGATGTTAATTCAGTTTCATTTTAAGATCAGAAGGACTTGTAACCTGGGTTGCTGCGAGGCTGCTGCTCTTATCAGAAGTTTCAAAGGCCCCTGAAGTAGAAATGAGAGAATTTTAAAGTATCATCTTAGAACAATCCCTGCCACTTAGAGGGCCAAGTCATTAAAAATGAAAATAAGCAATGTCTGTTTTTTTTTTTAAAGTCTTATTGAAAGGTACTAAGTTTTAAAATAAGGCAGAGGTCAGATATTTAACTTTTATGCTGAAAGAGGAAAATGATGCTCAAAGTTATACAAAGGCTACAGGGTTTGCAAACTCACTGCCTTTGGGAATGGAAGGAAATGAGTGAAGTGGGGTGTATGCCACCCTGGAGTATATTCTATTACAAATGGATAGCTGCCATTCAATTCCAGTCAACTGCACTTTTATGCAGGAATGTGAGTCCAGTGTTGAAAATCTTCTGACTTTTTGATCAGATAATTATGCAAAAACTTTCCATTTTTAAATATTGTTTTTTATTATAAAAATTTTAAAGAAAAAAATCCTGGCTACACAGAGGGGTCAAAAAAAAAATCTATAACCCATATGTAGGCAGGAAGTTTGTGACATATGGACTAATCTTCCAAGTCACAGTCTGGTTCTAATCTCATGCTACTTGGCATAAGTATCTTAAAATAAAATGCTTAGCATTCCCTCTAAGTCAACATTAGAAATATTAGCCACTCCTGGAAACAGACTTTGGACCTAGAAATGGTGTTTGGGGTGTTAATGGGAAAAGTGAGAAGAAAAGACATGATAGGACTATACGAACATTAGGAAGAAAACTAATACCTCCATTATCTTCTGTTGGGACTTACAAAGTTAAATCCTGGAAGTTTCTTCTTTTTATACCTAAAATTTGAATGCTAGAATGGGCTGAGTTACAATGCAGCATGGAAAACTGATCATTGGCTAAAGTATATTTTCTGGATCTTGTTACTAGGTATTATTAAGCTCTTTGGAAAATGCCATCATATCTCTGAAAAATTCAAGAAAAGCAACAACAAAGAGAATAATTACAAAGCACACCGATAACCAAGATTAAATATAATTGCCGTATAGAAGAAATGTTTTCTTTAGAAAGATCTGCTAGTATCAGTAGTTACTAAGAGTCTGGTCATTCAAAATCGAAGTGAAATTTAACTGGCCATAATCAACCATCACTTTAAAAGGTAAGTCAGTTTGACCAGTTCATTCTGAAAAAGAGCACGACTCCCTTTCTTTTCTCACTTGTGATCTAGACAAAACTAATATCTGATTTATCTAAAATGTTTTTTAAAAATACAAAAGATCAAATTTATATAACCTTAAAACTCTACCCAAACTGATATGTTCAGGTTTATATAAATATATATACATATATATTTTATAAATTCCAGAAGTCAAGACACAAGCCCATGGGGGTGTGTGGCCATCACAGGCCAAACATTTAACTCTGGCTGTTGTAGGACTGTTGTGAGGTGGGTGGGTCTCTGACCTACACTTAGAGCTGTCAGCTTTTAAGACTCTTCCCATGAGGAAATCTTGGCTTTTGTTCAAAACATTTGAACAAAACTCACCTCTGAACAAACAGAGATATATTAACAGGACACTTGGCACAAAAGGACTAAGACAAAGTGGTTCTTATACAGTCTCTCAAGCTGTCACTCATCTAGACACAAGTGAGTCAGCATCCACGGTGTTCAGAAGGTAGAGTTCAGGCTGAGCTGTCAATCCCAGATGGTACTATGGACAAAAAGATGGAAAAGGGTTAGACTGATTTGCAAGTATTTGAATATTAAAATTGGCACTTAAGTACCTATAATCAGCATATCAATCTAGGCCTTTTTTCAGTACCACTATATTGATTTTTATTTCAGAAAAGAAATGGCTTACAGATACATGAAGGATTTATGGTACATAAAATAGCTAGAAGCTGAAATAGTTAAGAATTGAGATAGTGCCAAATGCCCTCAGCAAAATTTGCACTTTGACTATTCTCATGTCACTCCACCTCAGATGGGTGCTCCTGATAAGGCTATTAAGAGCAAACACACGGAGTGCCTTTGTATTTTAGTACTGTGTGAGTTAGAAATCAAATTTCAAATGGTCTAAATCCTGAACCCTATTATCTGGGCCCCATTCTTTTGGTTTTTTTTTTAAAGATTTTATTTTTCCTTTTTCTCCCCAAAGACTCCCGGTACACAGTTGCATATTTTTAGTTGTGGGTCCTTCTAGTTGTGGTATGTGGGATGCCGCCTCAACACGGCCTGATGAGCGGTGCCATGTCCCTGCCCAGGATTCAAATGGGTGAAACCCTGGGCCACTTAAGTGGAGCACGTGAACTTAACTGCTCAGCCACGGGGCCAACACCCCCCATTATTCTTTAGCACTGAGAGAGAAAAGCCTTTCATTAGGGAAAAAAATACACCATAAAATGGCATGTGCTAAGAGAGAGGGAAATGACCTTTGGGTCCCAAATGTTTGTCAGGCTAAATCAGAATAACTTCAGCTACTTTAAAAACACACTGCCAGACCCCAGTCCTGGAAACCGGAATCCAGATGCTTTGTGTTGGGATTTGTGAAGTTGCATTTTACTCTTTTTCTCTCCTCTGCATACATTGTGGGACAATCATTGAGTCTCATTTTAGCCCTACTGTTATTACTTAGGACTTTAGGAATGTTACTGCCCCCTGGCACCAAGAGCCTGTGAGTTAATGCAGAATGCAGACTATAAATTCATTGGAAGAAAATATTCCTATTACAGTATAGTGGAAACAGCACTGGAATTGGGTTCAGGTTCTAACTATGCCACTTCCTTTGAACTTGAGCAAATCATGGATCCTTCTGGAGCCTTATCCTACTCATTTATAGAATGTGAATAAATTTGAAAATGCTAAGAACATCAATATGCTATCTGATGTTAGTCTTCAAGTGAATATAGTGGGTTGTTTTTAACACATTACAAATTGTCTGGGATTGTAATGACTGTGTGAAGATAAGACAAATGGAGCCCAAGATAAAACTAGTCTCAACTAGTGGCCTAGGGAATTACTGAGTCACACTGGCCTTGGAGCAGAGAAACAGCTTTTCAGACCTCAGCTTGCTTAATTCACTTTGGGTCTTACATCTTACGTTTTAGTAACCAAGAGTAATTGTCAAATACACAGACAATCCATTGCAGCCTTTTCTCAGCTGAGCTGAGGTGGTGGGCTTCCTCATTGCGTAGTAAACAAAGGTTGCAGTATTATTTTAGTCCCATGATCCCCAGAGGTTATCACTTAGATGACTTGGTGGACAGAACTCCATCACTGGAGAAATTTGTCATATTGCTCTGAGACATTGAGAAATGGGGTTAAATGGCTCAGGAATAGGCTAAAATACTTTCAGGAGCAGAGAGGTAATGCAAATGAGCAAGCTTACTATAAGTTCTTAGTTACTGCTGGGGTAGAATCAGAGGGCCCTGCCCATTTTCTATGCCTGCCAAGAAGCATTCAAAGTTACTTTTTAAAATTTAGCAGAGGCCAAACAAAATTAGTCTGCCAGTTGGCAGTTTCTAAGCTAAAACATATTCTAGCACTAATCAGAGTATCAAGCAAATGCTTCAATGTGTTGATGTTGCTGTGCTGCACACCAAAGCTTGATGTCTTAGCCTCACATGAAGGGCGTACTATATATTATATAGGATGGTTTGGGAATGATAACATGGGCTCCGGAGTTAAGCTATTCAAGTTCAAATGCCAACTGCCCATTTATTACTGATGTGATTTGGGGAAGTTACTTTACTTTTTGGCCTTTGAGTTGCTTTATCTATATAGAGGCTGATCTTCTTGTTATAAGAACTAAATGAGGTCATATGAGTGCTCACACCAGGACTAGCTTATAGTAATAAATGTTAGCCACTTTTAACGTTCATAAGCTAAGGTGCCAAGAGAAGCTGACGCATTTAGAATCATTGTTCCTATCCAATGAAGGAGCAGAAAGCATTCCAGAGGGCAGAGCTAAAGGAAATGTCTCAAAATCAGGACCTTCACATTGTTATGCATCCTATCTTAGTTCTGAAATCAAACCCAAATTAAGAACGGAGAGCTAAATGACGAGGGACAACATGGAGAACAGAATTCCCAGATCACTTCTCCGGTGTCACTTACAATTAGGCTCCTGTGAGACAGAGAGGGAAAGCTTGCAACAGAGAAAGGGAACAGGAAGTTCTAGTGACTCTTAGGACAAATGAAGTGCTGACTTTGCTGTCGAGTCTGGCGACAGGGCTGGGAGTTTACTGGGCCTGAGCTTTGTTTTTGTTAAATGGTGCCAATATTTCCCTTTATATCACATCTGCCAAAATGCTCATTCATTTCTAAGCTAAACAATTTGGTTTCTCTTTTCAAATACTCATACTTTTTATTGGTAGCACATACAGAATATAAAACCTTACTTCACTGGTGAAAACAAGACGACAGATATAAAAATGTTCGGCTTAGAGCAGAGAAGGGCAGAGTAACAATGTTTTTCAACTTTAACTATGGTAATGATGTGACCTTTAGCAATAGCAAAACTATTTGACTAAGTGGGTAAACAGAAATTAGTGTCTGGGGTCTGCAATCAAGTCTTCTGGGGACTAAAAATATTTATTCCTCTATCCCTTCTAAAGAGAAAATCACTAACAGTGTGGGCTTAATATGTCATTCCAGGTGGTAACTGATGTTTTGGTATTTCAAAGTTTTTGAGACTCCATTAATAAAGTATTCTCAAAGTTAAAAAAAAATACCCAGGAAACCAAGTTGGAAAAAGAAAAGTTTTTTTAATTACAAACCAAGTTTACACACTGTTAAGTGGTCACTAAAAGCTCAGTGGTAAGCACACCTAACGCCACTAGCAGGACCTCACAGGAGTCGGACTGCAGATCTTCCCCATCACTTTTTGTTTTGTTTTGTTTTGTTTTTTAAACTTTTTTTTCTACTTTTTCTCCCCAAATCCCCACAGTACATAGTTGTATATTTTAGTTGTGGGTCCTTTTTTCCTAGTTGTGGCATGTGGGATGCCGCCTCAGCATGACCTGAGGAGTGGTGCCATGTCCGTGCCCAGGGTCCGAACTGGTAAAACCCTAGGTCACCGAAGTGCAGTGCGCGAACTTAACCACTCAGCCACGGGGCCGGCACCCCCATCACTGTTAACTCCAGTATACTGTAGCAGCAGCACAATTATTTCATGTCACATTTATGGAGAACATTTATGGGATCAATTTACATACAGTACAATTGTATATCCTTAAACATTCTACACAAACACACTGCACATGCTGGCATTAGAAGCCAAGTTCTAAACATTGTTTATAGCACCCAGAGTACTCGTACTTGTTAAGGTACATTTTCTAAGAGGATCAAACAGAATACGGTGTGGGAGTGTAAAATACGACACACATAGTATTATAAAATGCCATTTAACTGGGAAGAAATTTTCCATCCCTGCAAATCATAAATATAACTTTTAAAAGAAAACAAGCAGCTTTTATCTGGGCTTCTAAATATTTGTGAGTCTGAGACTGACTGGACTCACCCAGACTCAAGGCAAAGGTAAATGTTACTGTGCTGTCTTTACAAAGAATCTTTTTTGTCAATTTGACTTTCACCTACTACAGCCAGACAAGAGCTTAAGATGTCAGTCCCTGATGTCTCCACAGAGTGCCCTTATGACCAGTTTGAGAAGTGATGGTAGGGGAGAGGTGCGGATATGAGGAGGAACAGTTAGGGAAATTTGTCTTTCATGATCCTGTGCTATATTACTTAAGGGCTAAGATAAAGGTATGGTCAGTGAAACACAGTAGTTTACCCTTAATGCCTTGTAAAAGACAATCCATCCAGTCTGTGCTTTTGACTGTGTGCAAAATATCATCAGTAATGCCTTTAGGGGCTCAGATGAACGGAGAACATCAATCAACCAGGACTCCAGGAGGAAAGCTCCAAAACTGAGAAGTCCTTCAATGCCATTCCCATTACCGTCCTCATCAAGTCAATGGCTACAACAGACTTGATTATCTCCACCAGACAAATGTGATTTGATTTGAGACAATCACATAGTCTCAGGCTCCACATGTAAAAATGTCAGAAGTGGCTGAAGAGAAGCAGCTTCATGCTGAAGGGACCCATTTCCTCTGACTCCAGAGCTCCACCGTCTGGTCTCAAAGTTTTTCCCTCTGAGGGAATGGTTGAAGAGAGGTAGCCCAGTGCAACCTTGCTGAGAGAGAACTTTGCAACCATAGTGACACCTGTTGACTTGCTGAGAGAGAGGGAGAGAGCTTTGCAACGGTTAGGTCCACAGCTCCTGAGACTGTCGTGCAAGTTGTCTTGGACATGCATCAGAAAACCATGACGATTCTGGCAGGAGGTGGCTTTCAGGAGTAAAACAGATGGCTGCTCTTCTCCTTTCAAGTCTTTTTGCCTCACCCCAAAGTCTGATGAGAACATCAGTTCATAAACATTCCCATCTTTTTTATTACTATCCTCCTGGAGGAGGCAGTGAAGATTTTACAAACTCTATATGCTCGAGAGTAAATATCATCCGGAAAGGTCTGTTTTAACATGATTAAAACAGGGACTCCTGGGAAAATCCTGATAAACTTTCAATCTCTGAGGAAAATCTTCAAAGTAATTTTCAAAGGTAAGTAGTAACCACCTTCTACAGGTGAGTTTTGCTATTTGTCCATTTATTTATGCTTTCTCATCCTTCATAACTTCCACTCAGAAATCTGAAGTGGAAATTACTTGAAAGAATCCTGAATCTGATAGAGGTAAATGTCTCATACTTTTATATTTAATATGGACAAAACCACTCTAGTGGAGATTTTATTTTTTATAATTAAAATAATTGAAAGAGTATGCATAAGGAAAGTATTTCCCAGCCTTTTAGAATCCATTATCTTTTGATAAACAAAACTTGCATACCCATTTGGTAATTTGTATCATGAAAAACTTACTGCATTTTCCAAGTACGTTTTTTTAACATATAGCCTGGTTAAGAATCACGCATAGAGGATTCTCTCTCAAAAGGATAAAACAAGTTGGCCCTTGGGCAGCTCTTAAGAGTTTAGTGTTGGAACGATAGCAGCAAATGTCAGTTTTTCAAAGATCCTACCTAATCCAGTTCCCAGGTTAGGAGGTCAGGAAGAAAAAAAAAATCCCATCTTTCAAACATACATGAAACAAAGTCTTCCCCAGCAAACAGTTGAGTCCTAAATGCAGTTTGTGCAACAGCACATACTTTTGGCTATGTTCACACAGTAAACCATAGAAACACACTGGCTCTGATGGCTACCTGCGGAAGACAGACAGACTGATCCAGTGTTTACTTAGTATAGCCACTGGTGGCTTCTTCAGTCAGCAGGACTTTAGAGATGCTTACCGTGTGCCCACAGTCCAGGAAGGACATGCCCAGTGCAATCATACATTGCCAACTCTGGAAGATAAAATATGGTCATCATTTACCAGCCTCTCTGAAGAGCCCTCTTTCCCACCATGACTGCTCACACTGCACCGCTCAGATGCAAACCTGCTCTCTTCCGTGAACATCTGGCTTTGCCTGTCTTCTACCACCAAGGCTGCCCAAATCATTCTGTCAACCCCACACTCCCTTCAAAACATCCTGGAATCTGCCTTCCTCAACAAAATTTTTCTATACTATTTTCAATACTGAGTTCCCTCTGTTCATACTGCTTTGTGTTTGTGGTTTGTTTGTTTTCTCTGACTGGGAGTTCCCTGAAGACCACTTTTCTTCAGTCCTACCCCATTCCTCACAATGGGGGAATGAATGACAGACTAACAACTGGAACAGTTCTTGAGCTGCTCTATGACGTACATGTTTTGGAGCTAAACAGAATCTAGAATCAGCCCTCAGCCTTCAAAATGGGTCTTCAACAATCTCAACGGTCTCAGGCTGACTGAGGACAACTTAGGACCCTCATAACCAATTTGCATGAAGGAAGGATTCCCTTAACTTCTACAGCAAATTATAAAAACAATTCCTGTCAAGGACATATTCAGTTACTTGGGTTTCCTTGGAGTAAGGCCCTAGATTACAGGGTCAGCATAATCTTAGTGTGCCCAAGATTTACCAGGGAAGAAAAGAGAAGGGCTATATCAATCCAGGACATAACTTTTCAATATTCACTAAAGTATTTTTTCAATCAAGTACCTAAGCTGTGGCAAACATTAGCAGGGGGACTAGGTAAGTGATATAAAAATCCACAGCAGGTGTCCAGCCTCCATCCTTAACCATTCTCTGCAGCAGATACGGTACACATTCTGCTGTCCCTAATCCTCAACCCTTGTGTTTTTCAGAGAAACCTGTGCAGAACAGGGAGGTGGATTTGTTGTTGTTGTCGCTGTAGCTGTTTTTCATTAATATAAGTAACATTACAGAAGTTTTGGAAAATAGAGAAAATAATATATCCATAATCCTAGCATCCTAAGACAAATACTATTACCATTTTACATAACTTACTTGACTTTTGAAAAAGATTTTTATCATCTGGGTATACATAATCCTACATTCCTTTTAGATGTGGCTATGGTTTTATAACCATCATTTTTAAATAATTCTAAAATAATTCAGTGAGAGAATATTGCTATTTACTTATTTCCTTATTGTCCAGCTATTAAGTGACAGAGCTGAGCAGGGAGGGCTGTGAATCCACCTGTGACCCATCCCAAAGCTCTGAAATCACACTGCACAGCCCCTTCTCCAACCCCAGCTTGTACACTCTCTACTTTCTATACTGCCGCTCTTCTTTTAGTTCCTCAAACATACTACACTCTCTCGTTAGGAACTGGTAAGAATAGAAACCAGACAGAAGTGACAGAAATAGAAAAATGATAGCTCTTAGGAACCAAAGTAAATTTTATGATTAAAAATACTGTTTAACCATTCCTGATTTAACAATTTCACATAAATTGTCTCAATAACCCAGAGATAGATTGCTACCTGCAGTCTTCTCATTTCCAAGTGTCAGTCAGCCCCACCTCTACCATCCCTGAAACCTATGCCCCTGCCCCCTCCCGACTGGACTTACCAAGTAAAACACAAAGCTCAGATAAGCCACACTGATAACAGCCGCCACCACATACAATGCCACATGGCCTAGTTCCTGGACATAAACCACGACAAAGTACATGTTGATGGAACAGACAATAAGGACCAAGATCCCGCCTGCAATCCTCCAGCCTCTGTAAAAGAAACAGCACAGTGACTGGTAGAATAGTCTAACCTGTCCACACACAGAAAAGGACACTGTGTCTTGTCAGGTAGACAGGACAGGAGTAGGCAACATTTCGAAAGGAACCGAAAAATGGTTCTTAATATGTCTCAGATTAGGTTAAATGAGCCAAAGTTAAACACTGATAGGGAGAAAGAGGAAAAAATAAACTACCAAATAATCCCTATTATTTAAGTTCCTAGAAATGCAACAAGTCATGAGAATCCCTAGAGATGCAACAAATCATTTCAAATACCCAATATCCTTTAAAGATGTATATAAAAGGTAGCTTATGCCTTTCTCATTGAGATCATTTAACATGAAATTAAGGCGCTTTAAACTTCATGGGCTGGAGTTTGAAGAGTTAAAGCCCTAAAAGCTGAACTTTTCCCCCTAGAAATGAAAAATGTGCTTGCCCTCGTTTACTATATTCACAGTCTCCATCTTCTAAGCCAAAGAGTGAGAGGGCAGCTCTAGCAGTCATCTCTCAAAGCATATAGTTCCCCTATATGACTCATTTTCTGACTGGACTGTTTGATAAAGAGACCTTTCCCCCACATATCTTTGGGGAACTGAGAGGAGTATACTCACATTCCATTAGCAAAGTCATTCATTACTGGCCGCAAGCTTGTAAGCGTGAGAATGGGTATGAGAGCAAAGGGAAGCTGGAAAAGAAAGAATTAAGATCAGATAGGACTACTGGGGTCCTTGTACCACCCCAGAGAACAGCGCTGTTAGCAAAAGGGAAACAAAGACCCTGTCTCCTCTACCCCATGAGAAATTATTCCCATCATCCCAACATGCTCGAGCATTATGCTAAAATCAGTAAAGTTGTCATGAACCAGCATCAATTAGGATCGCAAGGATCTTTACAAATATTTGTATCTGCCTTGTTTTCTTAATCTCCATAGGACCTAGTAGTTATTTAATGTTTGGTTGGATTAATGAACAATAATTCTGTGTTCTACATGTAATTATAGCTTATAGTTCCCATTCGAAAGGCTTTAACAAATCATGCCATTTCTAAAAGTCTTTTAATGACAGGGATTTCATATACATTTACTGCAAACCAAGACCACGCCTCTTTCTTCCTCTGAATTTTCCCCAGCAGCCAGCACTAGGCTTGGGACCTAAGAGCAATACATTATACTGCCTGACTAAATGGGATGTGAGTTTCCCCAGCTCCTTCCTCACCTGTAAGCTCTGCAGAACATTCAGGAAGTCATTCATCCCTGTTAGATGCTCTACATCTTGGAAGATGGCAACAAGCAGAGTAGGGATGATGGCAATAGAGCGGGTCAGAATCACTCGGGCAAAACGTGACCATTTTAGGTTCAGGAATCCCTGGAAAAAAACACAGAAGCAGGATGAATGTCTGGAAAAAGAAAAAGGTCAAAGGAAGTTCAGGAAGACCTTAGAAGCATGGGATTAAGAAGAAGTAACAAAAAGGCAATGTCCTCTTCCTCTAGTCTATAGCAGTCAAAACACCACGTACCTCCATGACAAACTGGCCAGAATAGGTTCCTGTCATGGTGGAGCTCTGTCCTGCAGCCAAGATGCCCACTGCCCAGATGTAGAGTGTGGCAGGCCCAAAATAACATCCCAGCACAACACCCTGGGAGGAGCAAGAGAGAAAGATATGTATGTGTCAATGATCAGCTTAGATAACACCCAAAACAGCACTTCTCCGTGGCATTTCTCCCTCTTCTTTGCCACACACCCACCTACACCAAGTGCCGCACTGGGCACTATCCCCAAAGCTAGACCCAGGTCCTGACCTCATCATAAAGGCTTTCAACCTAAATTTTGCTGGATGTTCCGTCACTCCTCAGCCTACTCCCTTCTCTTCTCCAAGGTCCTAAAGCCTTCATCCTCAACCTATATCTTAAATATTTAAAAAAAAAAAAAAAAAAGGCCTGCACCACATTTCTCAAATTATATCCCTTAACATGCTATTCTGGAAGATGGTAATAAGAGTGAAGAGAAAGGTCAAATAAATAATTCTACTCTTGGAGGTTCACAATGTAACCAACATAAAAGGAACTGAGAGACCCCAATAAAGAGCACTTTATCAAGAACACTTCCTTTAGTCACCCCAGTTAATATCCTATAGAACAATATACTGTCAACACAAGTTTGGGAATTGCTGATACAATTCATCTTTCCAGCTTATCCTCTATTCCCTCTATGTAATCCAAAATGTTTGTCTGGCATCTGAACCTCTGAAATAAATGACATTCCAGAGAAGATGACCTCAGCTCTGAAGTGAACCCACAGAAAAGACTGGATACTATTCCCAGAATACTGATTCAGGAGCAAAGACCACAAATCTGAAGGTTTACCCCTTTGTAGATGTCCACAGCCAGTGTTGTGTTATCGTTAGGAAAAAGGTGAGTATGGGGACTGCTGCTGTTTCTACACACTTCAACCTGGAACACAAAGCAGTTTAGAAGCAACTTTTATTTTCAAGGCAAGGACCAGATAAGAAGAGGTCTCCTACAGATCACATGCAAGTCATTTATGAGACATAGGCTGGAGGTAAGACACTGGATACAGGTTGTGATGGGGACAGAGACTGGCTGTAATGTCACGTGTGGTCTTCCTCCATAATCTTTCTATACCCCCATGTAATCAAAAATATTTACTGAGTTAGAGTGTGCATGGTAATACATAAATCCTGGGTCATTTTAAATAATGAAAGGGGGAGAGGGCCCTTAAGATGGCTTCAAATATGAGAGGACACCCAGAAGAGGGAGTCCTTAGTCCAAGCAGAACCAGAAATCAGAGGTCTTATAGATGGGAAAGAAAGTGGTGATCAAAACTAGATAGGTGGTCAGGAATCAAGGCGACAGAGAATTCAAATTGACAAAACAGTCTGTCCCAGCCACAGGGTCTATTTTCTGTTTGTTGACTCTTCCCAACCTGTCCTGAACACCAAATGGCAGGACTGGCAGTTGATAAACAGGAAACAAACGAGGATGACAAAGAGCCAAATAGATGTGAAGCCACCAACAGCATAAGGCAATCTTTAGTCTGAGGCAAGCTCCCTTCTTAGCCAAAAGCTGGGAAAGATGGGTCTAAGCTTGGTCAGTCCCCAGACTATAGACCCTGACCAGTGCAGTGATTTAGGGGTCAGCACTGAGGCTAGAGATCTATTTCCCCTGAGGTCCAAGTCATTGTCATATTTTCCTACCCCATTCCAGCCTTCACCTTACCCTCACATTTACTACCACTCATGACCCTGGCTTACTCACCACTTGCTCATTGGTTTTCTCAAAAAATGCTTCAGCAAAGACTGAGACAACAAAGACGTTGATGATGAAGGAAACAAAGAGAGCAATACAGGATTCAATGAAAAAGTACTTATTGGCTTCTCGAATTTCCCGCTTATTGGCTCGGTTTATCTGTCTGGACTAGAGAGATAACAAGAGCAGTTATTTTTTGACTAGTTGGAACAAGTTTCCTTGTAATATTTCAAGAGTTTAGAGTCAGCTAAAAGATTTAGAGAGCAAACAATTGACCAGATGAATTATGAGAGAACTCACTTACATCCTAGTTCATTGAGTAAGAACTTCATGACCCTTTGACGACATTGCACACTCCCCAAATAGGGAAGAGTGACTAAGTGACTAGTGAGCTCTTAGTTATTGTGGCTAGAAGAACCACTGACCTACAAAAACAAGCTGATTTCAGTCCTAAGAGGTGTATAACCTTAATTACAAAGGTCTCTGAAATCTCTCAGCAAACTATTGTGTAAGACTGACTGGTAAAAGCCTGTTTGGGCTCCTTTACTCCTGACCTCCACAAGGCCACTCAGGCTTCTGAGATGGAAACACAAGAGACAGAGTGCACTTTCAGGCCTTTTATGAAGAACTTTAGTCCCAGCTTCTCTGTGGAGTCAGTTATCTCTGGTCACCAAGGGGGATAAAAACAGAGTCCAAGTGTGTGGAGTTTATAAACGTCCAACCATGGGAAAACAACTTGCTCATTCAGGACTCTTAACTGTTGTAAACTAAGTGGTGTCCCTTGCAACTGGTCAGCCCCCGATGAACGATCCAAGAGGCCACTGAGATAACGGCCTTGCTCACCTTGACTAAGGCAGAATGCAAGTACATGTTGTGTGGCATGATGACAGCTCCCACGATGCCCACAGCCTGCTCAATCTGTGGGGTGCGACAGCCTGAACAGCCCGGCACAAACATGCCCTTGAGTACCTGGCTCTGGCTGGGTCTCACTGTAATATACTACAAACCAAATGACAACTATTAGCCTTTACTGCAAAATGAGACTAAGCACTGGAAATGCTCAGCATCCTTTACTCCTTACAACTCCTTCTTCTTCAACAACTATCTAGGACAATGAGGAATACGGAATTATCAAAAAAGCAAGCAGCGTAAGGGGCTTGCTGCCAGAGGTCAGAGAATTCAGTACCAGGGTATCATATTCTAGATATACAAAATAGATGAGTATAGAATGTAATTAATATTCTAAAGGAATAAAATGGCTGCTAAGTGCCTTATTGATATGAGCTTCACAATAACTCCTATGAGACAGATCCAGAAATACAGAGTAAATTCTGATTATCCACATTTACCATGCTTCTGTTCATCTATGTTCATCTAAAAATCACTTACGTTTGCCACTAGCATATGCTGAGACTCATTCATTAACACTTCTTACATATACTTTTTCCTGGTTCAGCATTTCTCTTGGAAACCTGAGAGCAAGCTGCATAATCTACTCATAGATTAGATATATTTTTTGTTTTTTTGTGGGTTTTTTTTTTGAAGATTAGCCCTGAGCTAACAACTGCTGCCAATCCTCCTCTTTTTGCTGAGGAAGACCGGCCCTGAGCTCACATCCGTGCCCATCTTCCTCTACTTTATAGGTGGGACACCTACCACAGCATGGCTTTGACAAGTGGTGCCATGTTCGCACCTGGGATCTGGACCGGCGAACCCGGGGCTGCTAAAGTGGAATGTGCGAACTTAACCGCTGCGCCACCGGGCTGGCCCTAGATATATTTGTTAAAGTTTAACCAGGCCAATAAGCAGAAATCAGTTTATAACGATTGGACATAGAAAGATGCTCTTACTGCATATAATGGTACTGATTCCCAGGAATGTTTGGGTTGGGGCACAAATCAGGAAATATCCACTATATTCCCTAGTTTTAACTGTTGTAATACAGGAAAAGTTCAAGCTGTAGTTAATACAAACCAGGATAGCAAAACCGAACCCTCTAAGTTAAAAGCGAAGAATAAACCTGTAATCTCCTCCCTAACTTTCTCCAAGGCTGTTCTGTTGTCAGGATGGCCAACTTGGAACCAGGGAGTCTAGTCTGGAAAGTCCTAGAAAGTCTAGTCATTTTTGACCTAGGAGTCCCTGCAGGCCTTCCTGGGCACTACTCTTTGCTATAGATCATATTCCTTCAAAATTGGCCCAGGGATGAACTGGCTTTTTGTTAACACATATACAATTAAACCATCCTAGCATTATACTATCTTTTAAAATAAAAGGGAAAAAAAATTTTGTTTTAAAAAGGTAATGAATCGCCTATAATACTTGCCTCATATCCAAATGTGAGGGCCATAACAGTGATAAGAAAGCCAAAAAATGCTTCTAGCTTCCGCAAGCCTAAAGAGAAAAATGCAGCAGTGAGCTCACAGAAGGCAGACTTCCCCATCAGCCACAAGATGGAAAGTGGCTCCTTTGACTAATCCCTCCATTCCCACTCTCCTTACCATATTTGTCCAAAAAGAGAAATACAAAGGTATCTGCAATGGTGATGAGAACTCCACCCCAGAGAGGAACCCTAGGTCAGAGATGAGAAATGGAGATTAGGGGCTGGCCCAGTGGCACAGTGGTTAAATTTGCATGCTCTGCTATGGTGGCCCAGGGTTTGTGGGTTCAGATCCCAGGCATGGACCTACATACTACTCATCAAGCTATGCTGTGGCAGTGTCCCCCATACAAAATGGAGGCAGACTGGCACAGATGTTAGTTCAGGGACAATCTTCCTCACCCAAAAAAAATAATTAAAAAAAATTTTTTAATTTTAATTTTTTTTTTTTTTCAAAAAGAGGGGGGCTAGCCCAGTGGCACAGCAGTTGAGTTCACACATTCTGCTTTGGTGGGCTGGGATTCACAGGTTTGGATCCTGGGCGCAGATCCACACACCACTCAAGCCACGCTGTGGTGGCATCCCACATAAAGTACAGGAAGATTGGCAGATGTTAGCTCAGCGACAATCTTCCTTGAGCAAAAAGAGGAAGATTGGCAACAGATGTTAGCTCAGGGCCAATCTTCCTCACAAACACACACAAAAAGAAATGGAAATTAAAGGAAAGAAAAACGCTGAGAAACACTCTTCCCAACAACTGTCCAGATATACAACACATGGAAAAGCAAGAACTTAAGAGAGAAGGGACAGTGACAGGAGGCCAGGCCTTCCGTAGTTTAGATCACACCATCAACTGAATTACATTCATTTAAACTTTGATTGTTCTAGTATGTCAGACATTTAGGATACAAAGCTGAAAAGTATGGTCTTACCCTTTAAGGAGCTCACCTTCTAGTGGGATAAACTGACGTACAAATAAATAATTGTAATACAAATGCCACACACTGTATAATAGAGGTATGTATAACCTGGCATAAGAACATAGAAGATATCGAGTCTACATCTGCCAGGGGAGAAGAAACTGGTTCCAGAAAGGTTCCACAAAAAAAAATAATACTTGAGTTGAATCTTAAAAATTGACAACGCGTTGGGTTTTTGTTTTTACATTTGCTTTGAAATCTAGCAAAATGCTGATTACTTTCTAGAGGAAAACCCCCTCACCTTCCCATAGACAAGAGATTGATGGCAATGGCTGAGCCAATAACTTCTTGCATATCTGAGCCAATGATAGCCAACTCCACCATCAGCCACAGGATAATTCGTGGGACCTAAATACCAAACAGCAGAAAGACACAATTCTAATTAATCATTTCTAAGATTTTCCTCCATAGTTTAGAATTCACACTTTGGCAATGACCCATAAACAGTTCTTTATAAGCATTCAGTCTAGAGATGAAGTACCAGAACTTTGCTCCACTTGGCCCATCATCGTATTGTAGCCGCTAGCTGGAAAAGGCAAAGGTGCTTCCACGTGGCAGAGCCTATGAGCCAAGGTCAGGGCAGCAGCTGATCCTAACTTTTTCTCTTTCCCTTCCACTCAAGAGAGGAGTGGAATTTCCATTCATTAATTTCCACTTAAAATTTCCTGTCTAAAAATAATTCTAAAAGTTTTAGGGGAAAATGAAGATACTAATATGGTCAAAATATTGTCCAGGAGAGAATAGAAAATGAATGCAGAAGAAAATATCTATCCTGACCATAGCTGAAGGGACAAAACACATGTGAAAAGGCTAGTGCCATCCTTAATGTAATAATAATACAGAAGAAAGTGAAAAAGGATGGACATGCAAAACGGCTCTGGGAAAAGTGGTTGGAATTGGATGGTGTATAACAAAATAGGAAACTAATCTGGTCAAACAATCCAGCTGAAAGACAAATTTGGTTAATGCTGGCTCACTGAGGCCAGGAAAAGAAAACCACCTCCAGGTACCTACTATCCAAAAACTCTGTCACACAGAACAACTGTTAAGGTACATGAAGAAAGAGAAGCTAAAGAAATGATAAATTACCAAGGGTTTTTTTGAGAAGCATATATGAAAAAAATAAAGCAGATAAAGATACTTTCTCACAGCCAGGAAAGGAAACTAAACACTTAGGACAAATCAGAGGTAGATTAGTATATTATCTAGAAATGAAGCTAGGTTAAAGCTATCTTCCAGACATAGGGTCCATTCCTGCCTTAGGTGGCCATAAGAAAGCCCGAAATGTCCAGAAGGAAGATCTAGAGGACAGCATAACCTCCAGGGTCAGGGTAAATTGAAAAATAATTAGTTGCAAATCCAAAGATCCTGCCACATATAGTTTGTAATAAAAGGAAAAAACTTACTTTTTTCAAATTGATGGCAAAGTCAAAAAAGTAAATATGTATAACGCCAAGTGATGGAGTAATATGGATGGATGTATGAATGAAAGTGCTTAGAGAGAGTAGGCCTCCCTCTCCATGGGCTGGGCACTGCTAAATGCCAGAAAACAAAGTGAATGATAAATTTTTACTCAAACAGCAATTTTCTAAGGAAACTTTCTGGGAAAAAGGTGAATCTCAAGTTAGATTTTGAAGGAGCCAAGAACCATAGCTTAGCAGCAAGAGAGGTTATAAAATCTCCCTTGGGACTGTCATGTTCTCCACCGTTTCAGTACAGTGGAGCCAGCACATATTGCCAGACACATAGATTCTTATGATGAGTAACAGACAGACAGTACATTACTCACCCTGGGATACTGACGATGACACACTTCAGCAAGATGCAGGCCAGTAACCACTCCCAGTCTAGCTGCAAGGCGCTGGAGCAGAAGCCCCACAATGGTGGCCAACAGAAGAATCCAGAGCAACTAAAGAACAAAATCCCACCATAACACTATTAAACAACTGGGGTTTTTTTGTTTGGTTGTTTGGCAACATGAATGGGAAACACTACATTCAGGAAAGAGCCCAGGTCAGGAATCAAGTGACCCGAGATCTGTATCAGATTCTGCACACGACCTTCTCTGTCATCTTGTACCTTTCTGAGCCTTAGTTTCTCCCATCTGCAGGTTCCCCTTTGTTCATGGAAACTATGTGGATAAAATAAAATAAAAACCTGATGGGAAAGTACTTAAGTGTCACTGCCGATGAAGTATCTGCATATAGCCCCCAGGGTTGATGTCCAACAGGCAAGGTAGAAAAAAAGGATGTGAGGGTGTGTGTTGTGTGTGTTTAAAAGGGACAGGGGTAGGACTAGATGTTCACCTTAAATCCAGCCACTGCTCCAGACTGCAAATCGGATTCGATGTTTCCTGGATCCAGGTAGGCAATGCTCATAAGAAAGCCTGGTCCCGTGAAAGCCCAGAGTTTACGAAAGCTAAAACAAGAGTACTATACAAGAGAAGAAAAGAAATCAAACTTTTTATCACCTCCAAACTACTCATCTAATTCACTACTAATCTGTTATTTTATCACATATAAAGCAACAATATCAGCTTCACAAGAACAAAGGATTTAGGATGTTGGATACTGTGTGTGTCCAAGTTTCCATCTTATCCAATTCTTATCAACGAGCCACTTTTCTATCCAAATAAGAGCCCTTCCCTTCCCTGCTCCTTCCATCAGCCTCTTATTCTAAAACCCAAGGAACAATATCAATACCTCTGTGACCAACCATTACCAAAATGGGACAAAAGCCACTGTAAAAATGGAACATGAAATTCACGCTTTCTTAATCAAAAAATAGTCACTAGTACAATTTGGCAACTGTTTTCAAGGCCCTCATTTTCCTCAACAGTTTGTATTTATTCTGATTACAAAACTTCAGTCTTCAGAGATTGCTTGCCAAAATTAGATCTAAGGCTGTTGATCTTGAGTTGTCCGGCAGACTTTTCACTCACAGGCTTTCCCTAAATAATAATATTCTCCTCCAAGAACCTGTCACTAACCTCCTCCTCAGGAATGGCGATTTTCTCATCAAAGTAGGTGGTGAAGGGTTCCTCTGAGTGCCCAGTAGACTGAGGAAGAGAGGAGTTACTATAGGCAGAGTTGATGGCACCAAGACTGGCAGAGTCCCCATGGTCTCCAGAAGCATCATCTGAATTAACAGATTTGAGAAGAAATTAATAAAAATGAACAAATACGCTAACTCTACCTTAGTAATACTGAAACTAAATCTTTTTAATACCTAAATGCACAAGACCAGCCTGACTCTAGCACAATTTATTTCCAATAGTTTATTTTTATTTATATTTTTAATAAATTAATTTTTGAACAGGCAATACATTCACATCATTGAAAATTCAAGAAGTACAAAAAGGCTTATGGTAAAAAAGCTCCCTCTCACCCATCTTCCACAGTCACTAAGCTCTAAATCAGTCTTAACACTAATCTCACAAATGGTTTTCCTACCTTCACACTTCTATTCCTATTGGCAATTTTCAGACCTATTTCACTTTCTTCTAAAAATACTGATGTCTAGGGCTCAAAATATAACATTCCCAGACTAGCCCCATTGGTACCTAAAATCGTAACTTTTAGAAGAAACTAACTAGATCAGTCTAGTGGAACACATACACATAGATACACACACACACACACACACACAAACATCCCCATTATTGGGCAGGACTTACTCAAAGAATTATCCTTGGACATTATACCTCTGTCAGGCTTCTCAAAAAATGTGGAAGCTTCAAAATCCTCCCACAGCTCAAGCTAAAATCTGCAGCTGCAGGGAAACCACCACGCAAGAACCCTCTGCCTCCTGACTAAGGTCTGCAGTGAAGAGCTTCAGGTCACGGGGTGCTGGCACTCTCGTGACAGGAGGGCTCTTCTCAGAGTAGCATCAGTGTTCCCTCGAGATCTGCATTTTGCAGTTCATCTTAAATGCAGGGAGGGGGAGGGCCTGGGAGAAAAGGGCTAATCTGCCAGAAAGATACAAAGCCCAGTGTGCTGTAGCCATCAAATGGCTATTTTGAATCACGAAACTCTAATCTCAGTGTTTCCAAGAAATCCCTGCAACCTCCAATTAGCCAAACAAAAGCTTTCTTTCTACAGGGAGCTGACCCACTTCATCTTAAGTGGCCCTGAATTGATGAGGAAATTTACAGAAAAGGAATGGAAATTCTAAAGGGGAAATTTAGTATTAGGAACGATTAGTCAAAGCACTCAAGAAGTTCTAATCAAACACACAGTAGAAGGTGCTCACTCAGTATTTTACTGCTCCATACACATCTCAAGTGCCAGGAGCAGCCAAAGCACTCTGGACGTCTTTATGCCAGGTCTGCAAATAATACTGCCCCGCAAGCATTACTGCTATAGAAGCCAAACTTGTAGCTATTTTGGCTCATCTCAGAATTAGAAGTAAGATATGAGGCAGGTCTCTGTGCCTATAAACCCATTTTCAATTCACCAGATGGTGACTTCTGAATGGAGCAGGTCTCCATGATGATATTGTCGGCTGGGGTAGAAGAGATGGGGACAATTTTTGTTGGAATAGGGAAGAAGGAAAATAATGTAAATTTATATTATTGACTTAAGCCTAAAACCAAACAAAAATTAGACAATAACACAAAGCTGTAAATTACCATCTGGCATCTTCTGTTCAGGACCCAACACCATGGTGGATACCTGAGTGCCGGAGTTCTTAGAATAGGATTCTGGAAAGAAGAAAAAGGAGGGGGAGGAATTAGCAAAAACAAACAAGTTCAGAACCAGCATTTTGTTACTCTGTACAAATCAACATTTACTGGGTGAAAAAAGTAATTCTTCTACTGAATTAGATAACCTCGAAAATAATTAGTTATCAGAGTATGATTAAAATTATTTAGTAAAAAATGTAAAAGTCTTAAACACATTTTTGCTAGGAAGACTTCAAAACCAAACTGAAGCAGAAGGTATTTTGGAGAAGTAGGCAAATACTTTTTTGTGTGTATATGTAGTGAGGAAGACTGGCCCTGAGCTAACATCTGTTGCCAATCTTCCTCTTTTTTTGCTTGAGGAAGATTGTCCCTGAACTAACATCCATGCCAATCTTCCTCTATTTTGAATGTGGGATACTGCCACAACATGGCTTGATGAGTAGTCTGTATGTCTGCACCTGGGACCTGAGCCCACCAACCCTGGGCCACTGAAGCCGAGCGCGGGAACTTAAGCACTAAGCCACTGGGCCAGCCCCTTGGCAAATACTTCTTAAGGAACATCCACAGAGAGGTGCTAGGCAACCACGCAGTCTCTGCTTTTGCCTCCAGATTAACCCAAATATCTAAAACCAGACTGATTTCGCCCCATTTTTACGAGTTTTTAAGGACAGCGATCTGTAACTCTCTTGATCTAACAATTTAAGTTAATGCTTCAATTTTCTGGGAAGGGGGAGAAAAGCACATCACCAGCATACTGGTAGTGGAGGATCACTATTCTCAGCCTCAAAGTTCCCTGAGAAGAGACCTCAGCTATAATGTTTCAGATCTCATTCCCCAACCCTTCAACAACTGGGAGAAGAAACTAATGACCATGGCCCTCCCCTCCTGGGCTCTCAAGGAGAGCTAAGGACCAACAGGACCAGGCATGGTCTGCAGGATGCCAGCAATTCCTCCATCCTGCAATAAGCAACCTGTGGAGGATGGGGTGTCCCAGATGTCCAGCATCCTATTGGGTTAAATTTAACTGGGGGGATGGGAGGATATTAGTAAGCCCATTTGGCCACAGATCTATGGCATATTCTCTAGTCAGCCCCACCGTTAAGGGTGTTTTTTTTTTTTATTTCAATTAAGTAATTAAAGAATCTACTTCCCAGTTGATTCCAAATTTAGAAGGGAAAAGACAAGGTAATATTTATTGTTACCCCCTCACACACTTAAATCTCAATAACAACTATCCTACTGAAAAAGTCATGAAGCCTTCCTTTAGCTTTCTTTTACTGCTTAGTCTTTTCCACTCTTGTCCCTTTTTTGCTTCTACTTTCTTTTTTAGATAATCTACTAACATATTCTATACCTATCTTATAAAATTACAGAGTTCAGATCTGAAGGGGATTTTACGTTTCATCTGTCTTCTGGGGTGTAAATCATACCACCACTCGTTAATTTGGAAAACATAATCTTTCATCTCTATCGTCACCAATATCAACTATTTTGTTATAATGGACGACTAGCCACGTCCCTCCTATCAGATTTTGAGCCACCAGATGGCTAAACACCAGCCAACAGACCTCAATGACACTTTCTAAACCCAAACCCTCTTTCAGCCAGTTACAAGATCTCCTCACCAAAATGGGATTTACATATCCGACCACACCGAGTATCAGTAGCCACTTGGATTCCAATCACAGCACAGCTCCTTGGCCCCACCCAGAACGTTTTTACTTTTATTTTATATATAATTCTAAGAAGCCAGGTTATCAGGTTATCCTAACCCATAATAAATTAGAAACCACAAATCAGATCTGAGACTATGGCTCTTACAGGAAAAGGTCTTGAGCCATTTGGTATGAGCCAAAAAAGTCCTTGCTTATATTTCAATCAGCTCTGAGAACATTATTATTTAAAGTATTACTATTAATATATTATTAATATTATATTATTATTATTAAGAACAACTCAAGCTTCTAATCATGGCCCTACTCACCAAGAACTGATTAAATTAGATTACTTTTGTAGTGATGGTTGATACCCTGTTTAAGAAGGCACAGAGGGGCTGGCCCCGTGGCTTAGTGGTTAAGTTCCTGTGCTCCGCTTCGGTGGCCCAGGGTTTCACTGGTTTGGATCCTGGGCGCCGACATGGCACTGCTCGTCAAGCCATGCTGAGGCGGCATCCCACATGCCACAGCCAGAAGGACCCACAACTAAAAATACACAACTATGTACCAGGGGGCTTTGGGGAGAAAAAGGAAAAATAAACTCTTTAAAAAAAAAAAAAAGAAGGCACAGAAATGTTTAATACATTTGAAGACGACTCCTATCCAAAACAGGCTTTTAAGAGTTATATTTAAAAAAGAAACAATTGAGATAGCAGTGTTTTTCCAAGCCTGTAGTCTGCAAAAGTGACAAATAATTTTAGACAGAAATATTTCATGATGAAATTTTTTTTTAAAGATTTTATTTTTTTTCCTTTTTCTCCCCAAAGCCCCCCGGTACATAGTTGTATATTCTTCGTTGTGGGTCCTTCTAGTTGTGGCATGTGGGACGTTGCCTCAGCGTGGTTTGATGAGCAGTGCCATGTCCGCGCCCAGGATTCGAACCAACGAAACACTGGGCCGCCTGCAGCGGAGCGCACGAACTTAACCACTCGGCCACGGGGCCAGCCCTGTCATGATGAACTTTTTAATTATTATTAGTATTCTAAGTGATTATTCCTATACTAATTACATACAGAGTGGATAAAATACAAGAAGTCTGGTCATCTCTCTGAAATCTCAGGAATGTATTATTCCAAGAGAGAAAATGGACTCTAGATTCCAACTTTCTCATCAAAACTTTGAGTCAGCACACCATAAGCTCCATTGTTTACAGTGTCCATAAAACATAACAGGACAGGGAACAGTGAGGGTCAGTTACGCTTTGTGAGCCGCACACTATTTAAGTCTCCATGACAACGTAACACCACATGGAAGCAGTAAGTTAATATTAAGATGGGTTTTCTCTCTAGGATGGCACCACCAGGTCATTTCAGTCATTTAATTACATTAAGGAAAAGATGAGGTTGCGATACAAGCAACCAGAATCAACCCAGCAATATTTCGATAATTACGATTAATACTACTTTGATATTCTAGTTCACCTCTAACTATAAAGTGCCACCTTGTCTTAAAGCCAGTAAGTTTCCTATCAAACAGCAATCAACAACAGAAAAATGGCGCTCATGGTTAAATTTAATATAACTATTTTTTCCCATTCCTTATCAAAAGTTGTAAGACTGTTTTACAAGATAAAAATGCTAATAAAGTTACATTTTCTGTGTAAAATGACAAAAGTCTACATATCCTTTGACTCAGCAATTCCACTTCTAAGAACGCATCCTAAAGAAACACTAAATATCCTAAAGGATATTTCCCATAGCATTGTTTGCACTATCAAAAGACTAAAAACAACCTAGATCTTAGCAGGGGACTGGGTAAATAAACTACGTACATTCATAGGATGGAATACCATGCAGCTATTATAAATAAGGCAGATCTACATGTATTGATAGGAAACAATCTCCAAGGTACATTTTTAAGTAGAAAATCCATCACAGAACAGTGTGCTATCATTACATAGTAAAAAGGAGAATACACATGTACATCTACAGACTATCTCCAAAGGACACGCCAAAAACTGGTAATGCTGTCCTTAAGAGGAAGAAGTGAGGGAGCACAAATGAGGTCAGGTGAAAGGAAGACCTCTCACTCAATATACAGTGTACTATCGTTTTGCACTTAAAATTTTCTTTTACTGTGTACATGTATTATTTACCTTTTAAAAATGGAAGGTCATATGGATTCATGCAGCTTCTCAACAAACACTTGAGGGATGTTCAGTTGAACTCTGATAAAAGCTTCTGTAATGGATAATCAGACAGCTGCAGCTGTCCAGCTGGCAGGCATGTATTGCCTTAAGCTTAACTTACTACTACTTTGTCTTAGCGCCCAAATAGCCATGCTCTGAAATTATGATTCGGGAGTTTGACCTGAATTAGAAGCCACCTCCTCAGGAAAGCTTTTCTCGACTCCCTAATTTGGGTTAAATGGCCCTCATTCATGTTCCCCCAAGGCACTTGCTGCTTACCACCATCATTACTCTTATCATGTTATCTTGAAATTGTTTATTCCCTGATACTATCCTTGCAGCTTTTCTGTAAGTCTGAAAGCATATCAAAATAAAAAGTTATCCCCCAAAACACACACTAGCTATAATAAGTTCGGAACATCTAGTTAACAACTCCATGTTCTCTTAGCATTTACAAGAACTCTGGAAGAACAATTTGGATAGCCCAAACCTGTTTTAAAAATATGCCCCAAGAAAGTCTGAAATACTGAATATTAAAATACATATGACTTAAACTTTTTTCCCCTATGGTTTAAAAAAATTTTTTCAATTTGAAATAATTTTTTTCTATAAAATTCCCCCGTAGAGTGCAAAGGCACTCACAATCATTTCACTGATTTTAGAGCTGTGTTCAAAAGGTCTCTCCCCAAAATTAACTGTAAGGTTTAAAGAGGAACGTTTTTGAACAGTCCTCTAATTCTTTCCCTCTTTTTTCCTCCCTGTCCCTATATAAATAAAATCAAAGACCACATTAAGTAGGAAAAGAACTTTCAGAGAGACAACCAGAAAACTGTTTGCATGGAAGCAACTGATTAAATGTGAGCAGGAATGTTTAAAGCTGACTGGCAAAGACACCTCTTCTCCCTCTTGATGCTTCCCTCAGACAACGTTCAGCGCCAGCAACATGCTGGTAACAAAGTGGAAACTGCCAGATGCACAGACCAAGGCTTTAAATCCACTTTTTAAAGGGTATCACTTCATTTGTCCTAAAGAACCTGTAAAGATTTCCAGATCCCTCTAAAATTCCCTTTTCCCTAAAGGTCTACTTTAAGGCTAAAGTATTTGATACTCCTACTAAGCCATTACTATTAATCTAACAACTATGTTGTACAAGATGCTCTTCATGAAGGTGAGCTCCTGCCCTGAGACAATTTGGAGTCAACAAAACTCTGAAATATTCAAGTGGTTCAAACAGGGCTAATTGTTTTCTGAACCCTATGTATTTTAATAAGGAAGATTACTAGCCACTTTTTTTTAAATGAGAGATTATTACTTCCTCTGTTTTTCCATTACAGGTCAATGAAAAAGCACCATCTTCTGAGTCTCTTCATCAAGGATATCCATCTAATTAGTTCCCAAACTCAATCTGCCCCAACTGGCAATGAGTGGAGAGAAACAGCTTAGAAAAGCCATGTGAATTCCTAAATTATTCTTGAGGATGTAAAGTTTGGAATTATTTTTTAAATTTGGATAAGTGTACCCTATTTTTCTCTTAAGAAAATGAATTTAATATAAAATTGATAAAATGAAAAGAAAAGACAGGTTGAAGACTGATTACATCTACTTCTGGACAGAAGGAACAGTGAAAAGCCCCTCTGGTGTTCATTTAAAATAAAAGGCCTAAAAACTCTAATCTTCCCTGCCTAAGCAGGTAGTGTGAGAATGTCTTCAACTGAAAGCCAAACAAGCACGCCCAGTTCATAAAGTATGAACAGTACTGCTATTGTACAATGTGCTTAATACACATCAGGGCCTCTGCATGTGCATATGTCTCTCACTCTCTCACTCTGGCACAATGGCCATTGAGATACCAACTTAGACTGTTCTTTGTTTTACTGACTCTGGATGCCATAGTAATAATCTCAAAATCGGAGACATCTTACTTAGTCTCTCAGAGAACCACAATTTCAACTCAACATCAAGTTTCCTGTTTCTCACCTGAGTTGGACTTCTGAGAATCCGTTATAGTTGAAAGAAAAACCTAACATTGAGAACATCTAATGATAAAGAAAGAAGAAAAAGAGAAAATGTTAAGCAGCAAGAAGAGGAGAGAGGGAGTAAGATATGCGGTGGCAGAATACAGCCGATAATGAAACTGGCTGCCTGGGTGTCAAAGACGATAACAGCTGGGAGAAATGCGGCCAGGCTGTCAAGAAGGACTGATCTTTTAGACAAAAATATCAGTCATCAACCAGAGACTTCAGAATTAGAAGGGCCTGATACCTGTTAAATAGAACTCTTCATTTCCTCTGCTCAGTGCTCTAAGGCTTAACCAGCTTCCAAACCTCCTTGACTACTCGCTTACATATCAGGGTCACTAAAGTCTTACTCCTAGAGGCTATAGCTTGGTTTCGTTCCTCCCAACTCTCACAGAGTGAGCTTCCTCTGATTTCCTCCTAACCAGAAGTTTACAGCAGTGAGTTTCCCTTTAGGGGACCAACCTCAGCAGTGCATTTCCCTTTAGGGAACCAACCTGGCCCCTTGGCCTGACACCTCTGTCCTGGAACACAACTCCAAGCTCTACAAATAATTTCAAAGACCTCTTTATACTGAAATAAGAAGAGTTTATTAAATCAGTCTATACCCACTTCTTGACTCAGAAAAAATGTTTTGCCCTCATACTTGCTTGAGTCGCTTTTCTCTGGCAAATGCGAAGAATGATTATCATTAGGTTAAATTCAACTCATTTATTCCAATGCCAGATACCAGCACCCCTCCAGATGTAGACTGGGCTTAGCAATTTTAAGTACATATTTTTCTCAATGTTTCTTTTCTTAAAGCAAAGAAAAATTATATGTAAAGACAGACACATACTACAAGATTCTCCAGCCTTCTACATGCCTCCTTCTGCTTTTTTGGAGCCTGTCAAAATTTTAATAATTAACTAGTAGCCTTCTCCTTTCATTACCTAGGAGTTTTCACAGATACTTGATTATCAGTGATAAATGGGACCAAAGCAAATAAAAATAACCCATACAAAGGGCCAGCCTCAGTGGCCTGGTAGTTAAGTTTGGCATGCTCCACTTTGGCAGCCTGGGTTCAGTTCCAGGGCAAGGACCCACACCACTCGTCTATCAATGGCCATGCTTTAACAGAGGCTCACACTCAAAACAGAGGAATACTGGCAACAAATGTTAGCTCAGGGAGAATCTTCCTCAGCAAAGAAATAAATAAAATCACCCATACAAGTTGACCTACTAGCGATAAGCACTAAGACTGAGAACCCTAATTTCCTAATTTAAGTTTTTACTGGAAACTTTGGTTCTTATACTAAAAAAGGGTAAATTAAATTAAAAGGAGAAAGGAATTGGACAATAAATATATTTTCATCATTCTTGGCCAACTTTTATATTCCATTCTGATTTTATTAAAATATAGTTTATAATACATACATGTTTTATTTTATCCATGATATTCCTGATGATACCTGGAGGGCTCTTCTTTTTATGTCTCCAGGGGCCAACAAATGTTAATGTTCAATATATGTTTGTTAAATTATCAAAAGAATAAATGGCATCCAATGAGTGAGACAAGGGTTTAGGTCTACTAACTGCTTATATTCTGCACATTGAAATGCTCCCTGCCTTCTTTTTCAAAATATTTTATTCAAATCACAGAGACTCAAATAATAAAGATGACAAAAATATTAGGGCAAAAGGCTTCCCTTTCTGCATCAAACATTCAACCTTTTAAAGACGTCACTCCCTTTCCTCCTTATTCAAGCGCAAATACAGAGGTTTCACAAAGACACTGTCCTCCACTCTCACCAAGCCAACATCCATCTTTCAATCCTATAGAAGTACTACATTGTCTTATTCCAAAGTTAAAGAAATAAACTTATACCATCTGTACCACAGCCAAATTGTGCCAGCGTACTGCTGCATAGGCAACGTTCTTCAAAGTTTCTCATTTTGTGATTAGTTCCCAAAAATGCTATGTATACAAATAGCAGATTCCTTGGAAGGGGAGAATTGGAAAACAAAAGTCTTCCATTAGAACCCTCCAGACAGCACAAAGAGAACTTGAGAGGGACTTTTAAGCTCACAGAAGGGGCATAAACCAGTCATTTGTATTGATATACATAGTGAGGAGGCAGGGAATAAAGATGTCTTTGACTCCACAGCACCCACTCAAGTTCTAAGCACAAAAAGTCAAACAGGAAAGATGCTACTTTGTGGATACCATTCTCTAACCTCTAACCTTCACTGAGTCAAAACTGAACCACAGCTGCCTGCTTAGCAGCTCTGCAGAGCAATCCAAGGAACCACTGCTGATTTCCTAACAGCAGAATAAGATTAGATTAGTACCAAGCTTCCTCATTCATTAACAAGAAATGCTGCCAGGCTGCCCAGAAATTCCCCTCCCAAGTCCCACAGCCATTCCGGAAACATGAAAAACCAAGTATGCTGCAATCATGGCCTTTTTGGTATGGGGTCCAAAACAAACTGTGCCTGGGTCAGGACTGTAAATGAAATATTATCCAGTGAAAAACTAAATATCCAAAGAAGTTCTCAAGTTTCATTTATCCAACACAGCTATCAAAGACAGATCAAGTGGGGTCAGCCCAGTGGCACAGAGGTTAAGTTCCCACCTTCCACTTTGGCGGCCCGGGGTTTGGTGACCCGGATCCCGGGTGTGGACCTACACACTGCTTGTCAAGCCATGCTGTGGCAGGCGTCCCACATATAAAGTAGAGAAAGATGGGCACAGATGTTAGCTCAGGGCCAGTCTTCTTCAGCAAAAAGAGTAGGATTGGTGGCAGATGTTAGCTCAGGGCTAATCTTCCTCAAAAAAAAGACCACGTACAATGATCATTTCCAACCTTATTTAATGATAAAATAAACACCCAGCAAAAAGCCTCTAGTCACACATAATTATACTATACCCTCAGATCAAGGTTTAATGACATGGATGAAAACTATGGGCCTAAGGGTTCATTAACAACAGGCTCATAGGATTCTGAGCAAAGGATAAGTAATAAGGTCAGAATTCTTTAATTTGGAATCTTCAAAGGGAAAGAAGGCATATGCAGGTAATAATAAAAACTTCTACATGCCAGGAACTGTTCTAAGCACTTTATATATATTAGCTCATTTCATACTCACCAACAACCCTATAAGATTGATATTATCATCAGTCCCCATTTAAGTATGTAGAAGCAAAAACAGAAGCCAAGCAAATTGCTCAAAGGTTTACACAAACCAAGAAGTCGTGCAAATGGTTGGGCTTCAGATACCACAGGAGTCAACATAAACATAGCAACCCCTGGTTTCACCAACATGCACTAAAATTATGGCCAGCAAAAGTTTCTGGAAACCTATTCCGCTTGCCTCTCCTTCCACATAATTTCTGCTTTTGCTTTCCCCTTTAAAGAGATGTCACATTCCTTTAACTTCCTAACACTCCCTTGGAAGCAGTGGACAATATGAGGGTATCTTCATCTCAGGAAGGAAAACACAAGCCCAGGTTCCCCAACGTCTCCTCTAATGACGCCCTTGGAAACAGTCACATGAGGTAGGGTATTTGGGAAAACTGAAAGTGAAAAGGAATCCAAAGGCGGGATATTGAAAAGTAAGCGACAACTTTAAAGGAAAGGACACAGGAAAGCGAGCAGCCGGAGAGCGTCCACCCCGCTCACATACCGTGTGCCATAAGGGCCCGACCGACGTGCCCCGGGCCGGCCAGCTGCACAAAAAACCCTAAAACCAACCCACACGCAAGCACTCGGCCGCCCGCCCGGCCCTTCACCAGAAGGCGCCCCATGGACGTCGGCTGCCCTAAAAGGCGTTTTTCCGCTGAAGTGAGGCAGCGGGAGGCCCAGGGGCCGGACGGGGCCAGGCGCTCGGCAGGTACGAAGGCGGCAGCGGGGAACTTGCCACTTGCCCATCGGCCTCCGCCGCGGGTCCAGCAGGGGGTTCAGCCATTTCTCCGAGGCCGCGGCAGGGAAGGGGCCAGGTCCCTGCGACCTCTGGCCTTCGCCGCCACCCCCGGCGCCTGACTCTCGGGCTTCCTTCGAACAATGCGGCTCCATCTGGACCCCGCGCCTGAGGCCTTCCCTGTCCGCACCGCCCCTCGCAGCCCCGCACGGCCCTCCGTGCCCCACACTGGCCCCGGAGCCTGCTCCCAGGCCCGCCCCCGAGCCACCCTGCGTCCTCCCCACCCGCCCGGGGTGAGCGGAGCGCCCGCGTGACCCCTGACCTCGTCTGCCCCTCACCTTACCCGCTCCGCCACCACCTGACAGGCTGCCCCCGCGCCAGCGGCTCCATAGCCCTGGAGCCAGCGCCAAGCCGGCCAACCCCCAAAACGCCCCGCGATTGGCCGACAGGACTGCAGCCGCACATTCCTATTGGCTGGATTCCCCGTATTCCCGAGGCGGCCGGCGCGCGTGGCCAGCTGACAGCGTGGCCCGAGGCTCCGCCCACCCCGAGGTCAGCCAGGAGGCGGGGCCCCGGCGGCCCCTGCGGGACCTGCGTACTGAAGGTGCGGGCTTGTGCTGGTCCAACCCACAGAGCGTGGCTTTGGAGGCTCCCGCTCGGGCAGCCCGGGAACAGATAAATTTCCTGTCTAGTCCGTCAGGTACTGGCAGTTAAACCCCTTTTTTCTGGAGACCTGGCTTTCCGAGGTACAGCTCCACCTTATAAAGCATAGCCACCCGGCAGGACCATTTCTTCTGTCCCCCAGAGCTACATCATAATATCTGCTGCCCCACCAAGAGCGTCCCACACCTGGGAGGAACGCCGCGAAACACCAGCTAGTGCAGCCAGTTCGACCGCCTCGGATGCCCTGCTCCCAAGCCTCAGTAATGAATGGTTTCCCCCATCCTACACAGCTGCCTCGCTTCTTCCCAGAGCTTTATCTCCACCTGCCCATAAGCAACCCCCACTCCATCCCCAGCCTAACCTCACACCCCAATCTTTCTCTGAAGATGACGGCCAGACTAGTGGTGCTTTAGAGGGGAGAAAATAAATGGTCAAACTGCCCTAATTTTCTGGAGTGTCATTTAGCGCAACCAGAAACATTCTTAGACCCCCCTACCGCTTACATTAAAGATAATGAAGCTTATCTACCAAATCTTAGGCCTAGAGAGGAAAAGCATAAACCCCTCCAACTTCTTTCTTCAAGTAAAAACTGCTAGGAGAAAATTTTATTAGTTGGGAAAAGAGTCCAAGAGAGGAGAAAAGCAGAGTGAACTGCAAAAAGGAAAATCCAAATAAAGTACAAAATAAAAACAGACTCAGGGACCAAAAAAACTGGGCCGGGCATCATCAGTTATCTGGTACAGGCTGGTTTCTATAGACAATTTCTCCTGGAGAGAAAAGAAAATGTACAAGTTAGTTCTGAGAATCTCTATAACACATCCGGGGAGTTTCAGAAAGGCTTGATGAAGTCCCTCCAGACCAGAAGCTTTCCTTTGGAAACCTCTGCTGCAACTAGAAAACAAAAGGGCTGGAGCCATTCCTGTGGCCCTTCCAGGTCTGCTCAGCTGGGCAACTTCTCTGAGCTGTTGCTAACTTGCCGGCTACTTACTTAGCTCACAGTGTGGAGCTGCCTCTGTCTTAAGCTGCTTCTTCATCTTGCAGAATGGTTTGACTTTTCCCAATGCCGGCTCTTGTCTCTATATATGCAGACAAGTGCGCCTCCCTTGGTTAGATAAGGACACTTTAAATTCCTCTGGATAAGACATTGGTAACGACGCAGCAGGGAATTTCAAAAGGCAAAACCACACCCTTCAAAGCATAATCAAATTTCATCTTTGACCTGCCTCGAAAAGGGAAGCATCGCATATCTGCCACTCCTGGATATTAATGAACAGTTGAGTTTGAAAACGTTTGTTCTCAGATTTCATCTGTGTCCCTTTTGGCAGGAGCTGGAGGCTGGCCTGTGACTGCCAGTGGATGAAAGGGGTAGAGTAAAAGCAATTGCTTTTCTTCAGGAAGCCACTCCTGTTGGAGTGAAACCGGTTCGGGCACTTGTACCAGGGCTGCTTGTGTACTAGGACTCTGCTCCCCTGAGACGTGAGCCGAAACCAATTAACCCCAAGCCTGACAGTCCACAATTATTTTCCAGATAGGTACGTGCAGCACCAATGCAATTATGAGGAGTCTCAGAGTATGATTGAAAGTGCCGCCTGGTCTGTCCTTTGGGATCGGAAGGACCCGCTGGCATCAGCCTGGTCAATCAGTGATTCACAGGCAGACAACAAAGCCATGCAAACCCAGGACTCAGTGCCTGATGGAAAAGACAACAACAAAAAAGACCAAAAAACACCCTGAGACTATAAACAGTCCAGAGCAAGCCCAGAATTTCTCAATCTGGCCGAGTGGAAATTAAAGAATGGGGGAATTTGCCTCAGGCAAATAGTTTAGTAGACCAGCTGGAGGCAAAGCCAGGAAAGGAGAGGCGTTGGGGTGGGGTGAGGAGAATGGGGTAGGACACTGGAAGGAAGCAGTTGCTGGCTTCAGGAAATTTACTGGTAGTTTTAAAGAAAATCTGCTTAGTACCATAAAAACATATGCAAATCAGTGTGACAGATAGAATGGAAAAGTAAGAAAAGCAGTAATCAATTCATATGAGTCAAAGTAGGCTTCTAGCAAGGGACTCTGGCTCCTACATACACAGGCAGTAGCAGGAACTGTGGATCTTTTGCCCTGGACCCCACATGAAGATCCCTCAAGCACTAAAAGTCATATGGTTACAACCTGATCTCTCTCCTTGTCCTTGGTCTACATCAGTCAAGTTCCCTAAGGCAAAGCTGCCTTAGATCCGGTTGGGTGCCAATTTGTTCTCCCTCAAGGGAAAATAGAAGTACATATGAAGTCATCCATGACTTAAAGTTTTGGAGGAAAAAGCCCTATTTTAGTTTAGGAATTCCAAAAATAGGAATGGATTTTACAATGAGACTCTACCATAATCCCACTGTTTCTTTTACTCAGCAATTTCTCCCAATATACACACTCCCCTCTTGCCTTCTAGGTCCCCAGTTCTCACTTATAGTAACTGACAACTTTAGTCTAATTCTTATTGTGTGTCAAACACTGTATTTAACACATCACAAACATGAATTAATCCTCACAGTAAATTTGTGAGACAGGAAATTAGGAACCTAATTTTGCAGATTAGGAACCTGAGTCTTAGGAAGGTTAAGTAGACCCAGGCTTTGAACACAAACCTGTTAGATCCAAGAACTAGCACTCAACTACCATCCCGTACTGCCTCCATGTTGTACACCTAAACCAATTCCCTTCCATTCAAATCTAGCTTGAAAATGATCTCTTTCATAAAATCCTATTGATGTAAATGCACTGAACATTCCACGTTACCACAATAGCCAACTCATTTCTGAATAGATGTTAATGCATATCTGTACCATGTATGCCGTTTATTTAACTAGGAGGCTTTTCCTTCCATGCTTTCCTTCTGTCCACTATTCAAGTATTCTTTTTAAATTTTTTTTTTTTTTGAGGAAGATTAGCCCTGACCTAACTACTGCCAGTCCTCCTCTTTTTGCTGAGGAAGACTGGCCCTGAGCTCACATCCAGGCCCATCTTTCTCTACTTTATACATGGGACTTCTACCACAGCATGGCTTTTGCCAAGTGGTGCCATGTCCGCACCCGGGATACAAACCGGCAAACCCCGGGCTGCCGAGAAGCAGAAGGTGTGAACTTAACCTCTGCACCACCGGCCCGGCCCCTCTTCAAGTATTCTTTTTCATGCTTTTGTTTTTTCTGAAACAAGTGCCTGGAATTAAGTCCTCCCACCCCTCCTCTTCCTTACCTGGGAAACGCTTCATTTTTATTATTATTGTTCAAGTTTCCCTTAAAATATCCCCTTCTGTGATGCATTCCATGACGCCTCCAGGCAGCATTAGCCCTACATTCTAGGGCTACCCAAGCACTTATTACTGTGCTCTAGCACTAACTCAGCCTGCATATATTTATTGAAAACCTGCTACATACCAGGCACAGGCTGGGTGATACAGATACAAACACAAATAAAATAATGCTTTCTTCTCCCACTAAATTCTGAGTTTCGCCATAGGGGAGATTATCTTATCTTTGTACACCTGGTGCTAACAAAGGGCAGCTATATAGGAGGTGTTCCATAAATGTATTATCCCATTTTTTAATATGTCATCGTTGTCAGGCAATAAAGAATAATAATTAGGATATGTCTGTTTTTATTTATGTATCTCTTTCCAAAGTTGAGTCTTATCTATCCTAAAAATATTCCTCCCCTGACTCTGCTAGCTTTGTAAGCTATTCCTGTGATAAATGCTGGAATGCACAGGCAGGACCCCCTTTGAGAAAGAAGGGCTTATTACCCCCACTGTTTGGAGTGCGAATGCTGCTGGCAGATGGCCCTCTGCTGTCATGTCAGGCCCTTTTCTCAGGCAACCCACATCAAATGACTGATCTATGTAGGAACATGAAGATTCATCTCACTCACAGAATGCAGGGACAACTTTGAAGGTTGGCTGAACCTTTGTCCTGCATCACAGCTTGATTTCTGCACAGACTGGCTTCCTTAGTGTTGATCCCAAGATCACTTCCTAATAAACCTACGGCCTCCATCTCAGAGTCAGCTTCCCTTCTTACTTCTTCCCGTAACCGAAAATCAGTGTTTCTGAAAAAGTGATCTGCACTCACTCCACCTCCTTAACACTCATTTCTTTTTCCACCCTTTGTTATCCACCCTAGGAATTACTTTCTTGTTAGCTAAATGTGATCATCATTGGCCATCTACAATCAGAACCCACTAACTTTTCAACATTATCCATATTTGAAATGTTATACCTTTCCTCTTACAACTGTCTTTTTTTGGCTTCTGTCATACTGCACCCTCTGGGTAGTTCTCCTATTTGAATTGCTCTTTCCCTACTTCCTTCAATTGCTGCTTTTCTTCCTCCTACTCCTTAAAAGTAGGCATTCCTTAAATTCAATCCTTGGTCCTCTTCTAATTCTGCACAATCTGCAATTTCAATGTAATAATACTAGGAACCCACTCAGCATTAGAGACATTCACGGGACAGGTTGGAGTAACGGAAAGAAACTTTTAAGGGTAAAATAGACCTGGATTCCAGGTCCAGCCAGCTGGGAAACTCTAGATAATAGTTATTAAGTCTTTGTGTTCCACTTCTTTATCTGAAGTGGGTATGATACCAACCTCATAAGGATGCTTCCTATGCTTTTTATTCCCCAAATGCACCAATGTTCTCTTTTGCCTCCGTCTTTTCACATATTGTGCCTCTGCTGGAACATTCTTGCTCTGCCCATCCTTCACCTAGCTAACTCCTACTCACCACTGTTGTCTCACTTTACATGTTCCTGCCTCCAAAAAGCCTCTGGGATCCCAGTGTCTGAGTGAGATACGTCTTGTGTGTAGTCCTATGACACATATATGGTAGTCTTCCCTTTCCCATAGCACTATTCCATGGAATTGTTTTCGCTGTTTGTCTGTATCCCTCCTTGAGGGCCAGGACTTTGTCCTGTTCACTGCTGTATCCTCAGGGAGGACTCCAACGCTGGCAGCATCCCTTCATAGCCCCGGTACCATTTCACCTTCCTGATGATGATTCCTAAAGGCCACTCTCTATAGCCTTTTGACCTGAGTTACAACTGCCTCTCACTTTCTCCCTGGATGTCCAGCTAGAAAGTCAACATTGCCATGTCCCAAACTATCCTCCTCTCTACTCAAACCAGCTGGTTCTTACAATTTCCCTATTGTTTCCAGTTTCTGGGACTTAAAAACTGGAAGTCACAGGGCCAGCTCCGTGGCCGAGTGGTTAAGTTCGCGTGCTCGGCTGCGGCGGCCCAGGGTTCGGATCTTGGCGTGGACATGGCACCACTCGTCAGGCCACATTGAGGCAGCGTCCCACATCCCACAGCTAGAAGGACGGGCAACTAAGATATACAACTGTGTACAGGGGGAGTTTGGGGAGATAAAGCAGGAAAAAAATAAAAAAGATTGGCAACAGTTGTTAGCCCAGGTGCCAATCCTTAAAAAAAAAAAAAAACTGTAAGTCATCATAGATTCCTCATCCTCCCTCACATCAAATAATGCCAATTGCTATTGTCTACCTGCACAAGGTCAATAGTCGCCTTCTTTGTATTTCAACTGCCACTTTCCTGCTTAGGCCTCCACTGCTCTGACCTCAATATCCCCCTAATCAATCTGATCATTTCTCCTCCCTACCTAGAAACTTCCAGTGGCTCCCTGTTGCCTACAGAGCAAAGGAGAAGGAAGTGGAAGGGAGCTCACATTGAGTGCCTACTTCATGTCATATGGGGGATGTTTTACACATATTATCACATTTAAATACAGAATAGACTTTTCCTCTCACATCCGAGATTCTCCACACCATGGTTCTAGCCTTCTTTCCACCTCATCTCCCCCCTCTCCACCATTTAAACCCTTCATCTCAGTTGAATTTCATATTCTCTCTTCCCCAAATACACCCTGGGCTTGCCTGACCCTGTGCCTTGGCTCCTGCTGTTACCTCCACTCACACTTCTAGTATTGAAATCCTGTCTATTTTTCAAGATCTAACTCAAAGGCTGCCAGCTCCTTAAAGCCTTTCCTGATTCTCACAGGCTGTGACCTCTTCTGCTCCTGAATCATTGTGGGTTTTTTTGGGCAAGTATTTTTCCTTTCATTAATTATTTGAGTTTATTCTCTAATTCCTGTCACTAGATTGTAAGCTTCATAAAGATAGCTATACATTATTTTTATATCATTCACTACACCTAGCAATATGCTTAGCACATCACTAGCACTCAGTAAACATCTGTGATATTGAACTTTGCCTTGGATTTGACTTTACATATATGTGACCCATAACAGTGCTTTTCAAACCGGGTCTCAATGCATTATTGGATTATGAAATCAATTTAGTGGGTCACAATCAGAATTTTTTTTTTTTAAGATTTTTATTTTTTCCTTTTTCTCCCCAAAGCCCCCTGGTACATAGTTGTATATTCTTCATTGTGGGTCCTTCTAGTTGTGGCATGTGGGATGCTGCCTCAGTGTGGTTTGATGAGCAGTGCCATGTCCATGCCCAGGATTTGAGCCAACGAAACACTGGGCCACCTGCAGTGGAGTGCGAACTTAACCACTCAGCCACGGGGCCAGTCCCCACAATCAGAATTTTTAAAAAATGGAATAGGAAATATCAGAGAAGTAATATCATAAGTACTAAAGTAGATAATGTTTTGTGAAACTTTATTTTACTAACGTGTGTGTATGTGTGTGTATACTGGGCTTATGTAAAATATATTTCTTACTGTATATCAGTCAAAAAAGGTGGAAAAATACTACTGTAATACATATGCATTATTTCAGTCAGCTGATTACAAGCTCCTTGATGAGAGAAAGCAGATCTGGCAAACTCTAACCTTACAGTCAGTGAGAGCCAACCATCTACTCTGAGACCCACTCATTCCAGGAAGCTGTATAATTAAAAGACTCAAGGCAAACAGCACAGTCGTCTTCAAGTGAGCTTCTCTTCCATTAAGGGAGACAAAAAATAAATTCACGAGGAAACTCTATAAACACTTAAGAAAGCATTGGAGAGCCATACAACAGGCTTTGGATTTAGAGCCAGAAGACCTACATTAGAATTCCAGCTGTGCTATTTATTAGCTGTGTGAGGTTGGATAAATTGCTTGATTTCTCTAAGCTTCACTCTAAGCAACTAAAAGAATAACATATGCCTTACCTCACATAATTGTGTTAAAATTAACTGATACATATATACAAGATTATTTCGTAAACTATAAAAATGTCCAAAAGTTTTATGTAAAAACCCGCATGTGTCGGGGCTGGCCCCGTGGCCGAGTGGTTAAGTTCATGCACTCCGCTGCAGCGGCCCAGGGTTTCACTGGTTTGAATCTTGGGCGCAGACATGGCACCGCTCATCAAACCACGCTGAGGCAGCGTCCCACATGCCACAACTAGAAGGACCCACAACTAAAAATACACAACTGTGTACCGGGGGACTTTGGGAGAAAAAGGAAAAATAAAATCTTAAAAAAAGACAAAACAAAACCTGCATGTGTCATTCAGTAAACTGGTGAAAAACTGATGTAGTATAAATTATACAGCTGAATGTGCATTAGGCACGATTTTGCGTTTTTTTATTTTTTGATTGCCAGTGATAGAAACCCAGTTCAGACTGGTTGTGCTCAAAGGGAACTGAAGCACTCACATAACTGAGGAACCCAATGGTACAGCTAGCTCTGGGCACTCAGATAATATCACCAAGCCGCTGTCCACCTGTCTCTTTCTTTCTCTCTCTCACTCGGGGCTCTGCTTCAGTCCCAGGTTTATTCTCTGGCAGGTTCTCCCTGCATGGTGGATCGACGACCACCATCTGCCCCGGGCTGACGTGATCCTCGCAGCTAGCCGGTAGAGTATCTCTTAGCGTTCCAGTGGAAGTCTCAGGGAGGGTGCTGTCTGATACCTAGCTTGGGTCATGAGCCCAGTCCCAAACCAAAACCGTGCCCAGGGATGCCTGGGACACAAGATGACCCCTGGAGCTAGGTGGTGTGGTCAGCCCTCCCTGAGTCACCTGGACTGAAAAAGAGGTTGGTGGGGGAATCTCAAGGGATGGGGTCAGAGGTTCCGAATGACCAAGTGTCTAAAGCTGAATAGGATTACTTTAGAAAGACTTCTTGGTCTCTTCCGTTTAACTTCATCACACAACATTAGAAAAGACACACAAACACCTACGTTTGTTCCACTTCATTTCACTCATTTAATAAATACAGCATTGAGGATCCACTATGTGCCAGCTACTCTTTTACGTACTGGAATATAGCAATGATTAAGACATAGAAAGTTCCTGCTCTCAGAGAACGTATGTTCTGTTGGGGAGACAAATAATAAAGAAACAAGTCAATAAGTCTATGTCAGGGAGTGATAAATTCTACTAAAAAATTAATATAAAAAGCAAGGTAAGAGGCAGCAGGAGCCAGAGATAAGGACGATCTCAGAAGGGACAGTTAGGGAAGACCTCAATTGGTGACCCAAAGCATAAATCTGACTGAAGTGAGAGAGCAAGTCACGTGAATAGCTCTCTGGGGAAGAACTTCCAGGCAGAGGGAAGAGCAGGTGTGAACACCTGAGACGGGGCCAGCATCTCCCCCCTGGAGAATACATGTGCGTTTATTAATATGTACATTTGCATGTGTATGCGGACATATTAATCCTTTGTTTTCCTACATTTAAACATATGACAGTGATGACAGTGATTTTGACAGTGATATTAAACTGCAAAACCCTTGAAGTCTTTCTATTATTGATTCAGCTAGGTAAGACATTTATGAATCTTGCTGAATGTGTAAATGTGCTGGACTGAGAGGACCTCGAGCAGGGGCTTCTTTCTTCCCATAGAAATTGAACCCAGGGGAAGCTCAGTAACTGGTGTGGGAGGAACAATGAACCATGCACTACAGTGACTATCAGTCTGGTGGGAGAGATCTCGGTGACCCGCCAAAGCTGGGTGGGGAGCACTTCCCTCCAGGAGTCTTCTTACCTCTGTCCTTTTGCTCTAATTGCTGTGGACGTGCCAGGCAGCACAAAGTGGCTCCGGAGGGTGGTTCCTGCTGATGCTGGGTAAAGGTCCCCCTATTCAGGGCCAAGGACTAACACAAAGTAAAAATTCCTCTGATCTCAGGCCTTAGCAAGGGTTATGTTGCCTGGAAGAGGAAAAGCTTGGGGTGGGGCATGTCTGTGGAGGGTGGAAGGGAGTGAGAAAAGTCAGAAAGCAAGAGACCCACCCTCCCTAATCGGCGGCAGTTTCCCTGAACTTAGAACCCCTATAACCAATCCCCACTGGGCTCTGCTCTTCACCCAGTGATGCCCTTATCCATGATTTGCCCTGACTTCTGACGTGTTTAATGTTAATGCTTTGCTGTCCACAGTAGCTAGATTGGTCTACCTTTTTTTATTGTCCTACGGGTATGTCCTTTGCTTATCTGTTTATATTAATTTTCACTGAGTGTGAACATTCTTAGATCATGTTCTACCTTAACTGCCCATTACAAGCAGGCACTGATAAAGGCTGTTTGATGATGATTATGACTGCAATGATTACACTAGAAATCAAAGGCGGCTTCTTGTAACTTTGGAACACGGCTCCTCTGGAAATGCTAACCTCCTCACTCACAAGTCATCATCTCTCACAAATTGGTTTCAGCTGGACTCCCCTGAAAGCTTTCAGTTTGATGGTCAGGAGCCCTGGGTTCTAATCTTAGATTCACCAACAACTTCCGTGTGACTCTACATGCCTCAGTTTTGCAATTTTCTAGTGCAAGACAGAAAAAGCTCACAGGGCTCGCAGGTAGGAAAGAGAGGTTAAGTAAGAAAGGAGGTGTGGAGTGCTGTAAGAGTAGGATGTAAGGATCCTGTCAGGAGTCTACACTTCCTTTCAGAGCCAGCCCTCTGAGACACGCTTTTTTCTCCCCACAAGCATAGTTCTTCTTCCAGAATCCTTAAGTTCCTGGTGTGAAGGAGAAAGAACCACCCTTGCACATTGTCTTCTGCAGAGATTCCTCCCGATGACTCCCTTCACCTCATCTTTGCTGCTTGCTTCTCCTTTACAAGACTTCAAAGAGCTGCTTTCTAAGGCTGGGGCCTCGGATATAGTCTCATTCTGTTATTTCTACGAGAAAGACTTGAGGGAGGAGGTAAAATGCCTTGAGTGCCAAAGATAATTACTAGAGTGAGAAAGAAATGTGGTGAAGACTCAGAGTGTGAGCCCCAGAAGTTCCAGAAGACAGAAAAGAAATAGGCAAAATAAACTCCAGATGAATTAAAGACCTAAAGTTGTAAAACAAAACCTTCAAAATTATCTGAAAAAATACAGCATATCTCTATGATCTTGACAGAGTTTCTTAAATCAAATTATGAAAAAGCAGAAGTCATAATGAACAATTTTGATAAAATTGACTATAACAAACATTAAAAACTCCATAACAGACATTTTAAATGAGGTTAAAATACAAGTAAACAGATGGGGAAACAGGGAGAAGATATCTGCCACAAACATGCATATGAGAAAAAAATTGGTATCCAGCATCTGTAAAGGACTCCCTACAAACCAAAAATAATAATAAAGAAGATAAACCACCTAACAGAAAAATGGACAAAAGGTATAAATAGACAATTATCAGAAGAAGAAATTCAAATAACCAATAATACATACAAAAATCTACTCTAGTAATGCGGAAAATGCAAAATTAACTGACAATGAGATTCATTTCACATCTACTGTATACATATATACATAATTAAAAAATCTGACCATTTTATGTGTTGGCGAGGCTATGGAGAAACTCGGACTCTCATATCCTGTAAAACTGACACAGCTACTTTGGAGAGCAACTTGACAAAATGTACTCAAGTTGAAAATGCACATATCCTTTGATCCAGAAAGCCTACTGCCTTGGAGCAGTGTTTTTCAGTTCATTAGTGGGCCAGGAAGTCAATTTAGAGGGTCATGCCCAGCATTTTACAAAAATGAAATAGAATAGGAAATAGAGTGCATATAGCAAAAGTAGGTATTATTTTGTTAAACTTTTATTTCATATATGAACTGATGAATTATGAACATATATGAATTTCTTATTACGAGTTACGGTTTAAAAAAAAACACTCTGAAAACACTGCTTAAGAGAAACTCTCATACATAAGAACAAGGAGACACATCCCAGGATGTTCCCTGCAAGGTAGTGTTTATAATAATGAAACACTGAAAGCAACGTAAATGTCTATCAGTAGCAAACAGATAAATTGGAGTGTATTCATGTGATGGAACACCACACAGCGGCTACAATTAATGAACTTGGTCTACATGGATGAATTTTGAAAACAAATTTGAGGGAAGCAAAACAGAAAACTAAATGCCACATGGAACCAATTATATGAATTTTAAAACATTAAAACATACCATATACTATTTGTTTATATATAAACTGTTATATATACATCTCCATATATATATATTCAAATTATTAAAAGTGGACTGATAATAAAGGGGATACCTAAAGAAAGAAAAGGAAACGGGACTTGGGAGAAAATAGGTATGATTCTATTTATTCATTTTGGCTGGTGGATACATAGATGACACAGTACTTTTTATTCTTTTCCTTTTAAAACATTTTTAACACAGAAGAAAAAAGAAATGCAATTAAGAAGTTTTAATCTTGCTCAGAATTCTGAGAGAGCATCATAAAATTGTATTAACCATTGGTTATTAAAATTCTTTCATCCTGGGATTGTTTTATTCAGTGCCTTGGGAAGAGTAACCTGTGCCAAACCAGCCTGTGGAACTCAATGAATTAGTATCTAAAGATAGCAAATCCCTGCAGTTGTTATCTCTACTAGCAAAAAAAAAATTTATTTTTCCCTGAAGTTTCAGCCTCTCCTATCTGTGCACATGATGTTCCCTCTTCCCAGAAAGACCTTCCTCCTAGTACTTGCCAGTCAGTCTCTAATCTATCCTTCACGAGCTAGTTCAAACCTGACTTCTCTTCATCTGGACACCCACCACCATCACCACCACCAGAATTTATCGATTTACTACTCCTTGTTTAAACTCTCACTGTACCTTGGACATTTCTCTGTTACAGCACCTATCACATGATAGCACAATTATTTTTGAATGTCAATCTTCTCTACTAAACCTCTGAGCTTTTTGAGGGAAAAGCCTGCCTCTCATTTGCCTTTATTTTCCTGGAAGCTAACAGAATGGCTACAGAGCAGTTCCTCAAATGTTGCTGAAGGAATAGCAAATGCTGATGACAAGCTAAATGACAGATGACTTTGGGGCGCTCAAATCTTGTTCTCATTTATTGCACCACAAATCTGGGACCACTTAATCTTACTGCACCACAAATCTGGGTCATCATTTTGGGGCAGTTTGGCTGTTCCTCACTATCTCTTGTCCACATCCTTATAATAACCTTATTGATATCCTTAACCTCCAGCCTCTTCCCGCTGTAATCCATCCTGGATACAACTCTAGACTAATCTTTACAAAACATCACCTTCATCTTGTCATTCCCCCGGGCAAAATGCATTGATTCTCTAGAAGCTTTCAAATCAAATCCAGATCTCTAATCTCCACATGTGAGGATCCTGACTCGCTTTAGTGTTCCAAACATATCCTTCAATCACTTTATAATGTAAACTATACTAGGGTTGGAATCTTTATCTGTAAGACATCTGGTTTACCCCAAGCAAGAAGAACAATGCATGCCCTGGAGAAGATGCTCAATAATTGTGGAATTACTGAATAAATGAACTATTCCTAACATGTAACCATTTGTTTCAGCCAAGTTAGTTTTCTTCTTGTTCTCTACATGTGCCAAGTTTATATCAGCCCATTTTTGTGTCCCCTAATACCTAATAAAAAACACCTAATAGAATATATTGCACATTTTAATAAATGTGCCCAAATATAATATAAGGTAATGCCTTGTTTTCCCAAAAAGAAGAACTAAAAAAATAGTTTTTGGTCAACTTGATATATATAAAATGGTCAAATGTATATTTTAAATAGTTACTAATTTGTGACCATTTGTCTAATATTATTTAGCATATTTAGCATAAACACATTTTAAATCATATATAAAATATTTACTTAGAGATAATGCTTTTCATTCAGATCTTATAACACAATTTTATTCAAATTATCAGTGCCTTCATCATCATTTAAGTCACTTCTATGGTCAACTCTCCCATTTGGAGATCATGTCATCCTCACACAAATCTAAATTGTTTGAGGACAGTTGTTTTTTTCTAATTCATGCTATGCTTGTATATTCCCGATCTCCACAATATAACCTCTTTCTGTTGCTTTTTAAAAGGCTTCTTAGCAACAACTTTTAACACTTGCAACTGTGAGCTCCTAAGTCCAGAACCATTTACTAAATCTGTTAATTTTTTTTGCCTCCTTTTTGTATTTTTAAGTGAGTCCATCCAGTGACCTCTATAAGCTTGCAAAACTGGCATCAACTGAGGTTATTTCAGGCTTCATCTTCCCCAAACAGTACTTTCATTCAAAACAAAATATCATATTTAGAAAAATCAGATTTCATGGACTATAATAGGAGACTTTATAAGAACACAAAATATAAGGCAACTTCCTTTCTGAGGAACTGTTTTAAGAGGTAAAATATTATCTTATATTCAGGCATATGTTTACCCATTTAATAAATATTTAATGAATGCCTCTTGTGTGCCAGGCACTGTGCTAGGGACTAGAAATACAGTGAGCTTAGAATCCCATAGGGAGAGGTCATTACATGTATAATGCCACAACTAATTAATTATGACTTTAAGAACCACGAAAGACGGGTAACAGGAGACCCTCAGTCTGTGGGCTTAAGAAAGAGTCTCCTATAACAGTGCTGTTTATATACACAGCAGCAGTAATTCACGTGCCAATACGTCTGGATTCAAATCCTGACTCATATCTTGAGTAGGTTACTTAACCTCACTTTCCTCATAAACTGGAGCAAACAATAGCATCTACCTCATGAATTTGTAGTGAGGATTAAATGATTCACTACTGGTAAAGCACTAAGAACAATGACGGCACACAGTACCTGCTGGATAAACGTTAGACATTATCATCATTTCAGCTGGAACCTGAAAGACAAGCTAGGAGGAAGGAGGGAAGAAATTCCAAGCAAAGAGCAACAGGTGCAAAAGCCCAGGGGCATTGGGGCCGGCTCCGTGGCTGAGTGGTTAAGTTCGCGCACTCTGCTGCGGCGTCCCAAGGTTCGGATCCTGGGCGCGGACATGGCACCGCTCATCAGGCCACGTTGAGGCGGCGTCCCACATCCCACAACTAGAAGGACCTGCAACTAAGATATACAACTATGTACCAGGGGGGTTTGGGAAATAAAGCAGAAAAAAAAAAAAGATTGGCAACAGTTGTTAGCCCAGGTGCCAATCCTTAAAAAAAAAAAAAGGAAGATTGGCAACAGTTGTTAGCCTAGGTGCCAATCTTTGGGGGGAAAAAAAATAAAAAAAAAGCCCAGGGGCATAAAGTTGCTTGGCCTATAATAGAACTGAAAGGCCAATGTTTCCTAGCATAGACAGCCTTCTTTCCAGGACTGTTCTAGAATTTTACAGCTGAACGTTCTTGAGAAATGCATAGTAGTTGAGAGGACTTAGAAATTGCCTAAAGATGGAGATCATGTTTTAGTCAACTTTGATTGCACCCACCCCATTTACCTAACGCTCAGAGATCCACCCAGTTACAGAACTTTTCCTCTGACTGTGTGAGCGTACAACCTATAGGTACAGCCTAGGCTAATATAAAGCGTTATACAGATGTGGAGCTTTCACACCCATTTTCTCATTGGATCTTCACAAACTCTTACAAAATAAGCACTATTACAGAGGGAATAAACTCAGAGCTAAAATGACAAGTCCAGGGTCACATACACACTTAAGGAAACAGCAGTGCCGATGTTGGAACCAAATCCCCTGGTTCCAAACGGGATGCTCTTTCTACTGCCCTCCATGGAGGGTAACTGATGTACTCTACAGGACTGTTAACTCTTGTAGGCAGCTCAAGTGCCACTTCTGGGAATCCCTCCCGGTTTCAGGTATTAATTCATTAAAAATGTTCATTGAGCACCTACTATGAGCCAGGCATGGCACCTAGTGTTGGGGGCAGGGTACAGCAGCGAACAGGGCAAGAAGCTGCTTGCCTTCGGTCTGGTTCAGGAATCCGGCCCAACAAGGAGACGCATGTATAAACGATGGAAGCGGTACGCGCTATACGGAAAACACACAGGGCGATGGGAGAAAATGTGTGTCCTTTTGATCAGAGAAGGTGTCACAGAAAAGTGACATTTAAGTTGAGACCGGAGCGTGGTCTTTCAGCAGGCGTTTAACGGAAGACACTGTCCCACAAACCTCGTTTGGGAAACGCCTACAACAGGAGAAAGCGGACTTAGTCCGCACAGGGGCCGCTCCCAGGCCTCCGATCTTCGCCGCCTTCACCGCGGCTGGCAAAGGACAGGGCCCGGCCCGGCCGCCAGCACCAGGGGGCGCCGCGGGTCCTCCCAGCCCGCAGGAGGCGCCGTGGCCCCGGGCACTGCCAAACCGACATCTGCCAGCCACCACGCCCCGGCCCGGAAGCCCAGGGTACGGAGAGGGGCAAGGGCGGCGCTGGGAAGCTCTGAGGCCCTGGGGAATCGAGGGGGTGGTCCTTAGACCCTCAAAGAGGAGACATCCTCAGGCCCAAACACAGAACCGCGCACCCATACCCTCGCTCCCTCGGGGACAGCCCGTTTCCGGCGCCTTTAAACCAGGAAGTACCGGCCGCACCCAATCCCGGTCCTTTCGCACTCGGTGTAAGCGTCGGCTCCCCGCCGGGGTAGCGCGAGGCCCCCGGTCTGCGGTTACCAATCAGCGCTCAGGAAACGGCGCATGCGTTGTCGGACGAATGCGTCTGAAGGTGAACGCTGACCCGAAGATGACCTCTTCTCCTCTCCCCCGCCCTCGCTGTGAAGATGGCGCTCTCCAGGGTGTGCTGGGCTCGGGCCGCTCTGTGGGGTTCGGCGGTCACCCCTGGACTTTATGTCACCCGGAAGCTGCAACTCGTTCGCTCTGGCCTGGCCTGGGGGGCCCCTGGGTGAGGGACCCGGAGAGAGAAAAGCATTTTTGGCGTTCAGGCCCTTCCAGTGTCTCAGCCTTATTTTTGCATGCTGTCTCTTAATTCTCAGGGGTCCACACCCTGGCCCCGGGACTTTTATTCTTCTGCTCAGAATTCGCGCTCCAATCCCCGCTAGTGACCTGGCTTCCTGACCCTTTCAATTCTCAGTGCCCCATATGGTCTGAATCCCCCGCGTGTCCTGAGCTCATCTGTCAGCCTCCCTTTTTCAGCTCAGGTTTTATCGCTACATACCTGGACGCCGCCTCTCTCTGGCCTTAGCCTGCCTCTCCAGTTGTCCCTCAGGCCTTGCGCTCTCTGCAGACTGTTATCACTCCTCGACGTCCCTTCCTGCCTGGCCTCTCGTCGGCCTGATCTGTTTTTCTCAGTCTGATTGCTTCTCTCTCCTTGATCCCAAGATCTTCCTTGGATTTCAGAAGTTTCAAGTCTTAGCGTGCATCTCCGAGGCTGAGTGTTCTACATTAGGGACCGACCCCAGGTGTGAAGGGGCTTCCAGGACTGATTCCCAGATTGTCTCTTTGATCTTCCTTTTAGGTCTTCAAAGCTTCACCTTTCTCCAAAGACAGATGTGAAGAACTTGATCTCTTATGTGGTAACCAAGACAAAAGTGATTAATGGGAAATACCATCGTTTCTTGGGTCGTCATTTCCCCCGCTTCTATGTCCTGTACACAATCTTCATGAAAGGTAAAAACAAAACTAAAATAGAAATCCCTTGAATCAGCTGTTGGGCAATGTCAGAGTTAGAAGAAGTAGGATCTTTTACAGATTATTCTATGGGGGTGTGAGCTGGAATTATTCTGTTTCATAAATACTTGAGCATTAAACTAAGTCTTATAAGTCAGCACTTCTTGAGGATGTTTCTAGAAAGATATTAGGAGAAACGACTTCTGACAACACCCAGAGGGAATATAGGTATTTTTACACTTTTTGTAAGCACACATCCGACTATAGTAGAAATTCTTTGTCATGCACCAGGGCAGGGATCTATGGCTGCACAGATCTGCCCTGTGATTTATCAGTTGACTTGGCCCATAAGAAAATGTGATTTAATGCTTGTCATAAATCTATGCTAAGTAGCATGTTGTGGAAATAGCACTACATATACTTGGTTTGTGAATGTTTTGGTTCAAACAAGAGTTCTGCAAGTTACTAGGAGATGATGTAGTGTCAAATGTCCACTCTGGAGCCAGACTGCCTAGGTTCAAACACCAGCTTGTCACCGGCTGTGTGATTGGACTAGTTACGTAACCTCTCTGTCCCTTGGTTCTCTCATCTCTAAAATAGGGATAATAGTAGAACCTACCTATTGACCACATGGTTGTGAAGATTAAATAAATCAATACATGTAAAGTACTTAGGGCCTGGTTAAGAGTAGCTGTAGCTATAGCTATTATTTTACTGTATACTTTACCGTAACACCAGTTACAATAAACTACCACATCATCAGCTCTGAATATTATCATAATTACTACTAGCTTTATGGACTTGCAAAATCTGTAAAGTGGAGATAAGAATGGCTGCTTTGTCTGCTTCCAGGTTTATAACCAGATCAAGTGAGAAAAGGATTTGGAAGCATTTTGGTTGGTTGGTTTTTAAGGCTTTTATTATGGAAAATTTTAAACATACACAAAAGTAGAGAGAATAATATAATGGATTTCCATTACTTAACCTCACTTCAACAGTTATCAACTCATGGCTGCCAATCTTATTGAATTTTTACACTCGCCTTCTGTATTATTATTATTATCATTATCATTATTATTCTTTTTGGTGAGGAAGATTGGCCCTGAGCTAACATCCACACCAATCTTCCTCTTTTTGCCTGAGGAAGATTGTTCCTGAGCTAACATCTGTGCCAATCTTCCTCTGTTTTATGTGGGATGCTGCCACAGCATGGCTTGATGAGCAGTGTGTAGGTCTGCACCTGTGATCCGAACCCATGAACCCCAGACTGCTGAAGCAGAGCACACAAACTTAACCACTATGCCACTGGGCCAGCCCCTCTCCTGTATTATTTTGAAGCCAACCTAGATGTTGTATCATTTTGTTCATAAATATGAAAGCATTTTTAAAGTCCTAGATAAATGTAAGAATTATTATAAAGAGAAAAGGCAATCGTAGATATATGTTGAATTACAGTAATTATAAAAGTGTTGTATAGAAAGGAGATAAGTTAATACCTGGTTGGAGAATATATAAGGTTTATTGAGCAAGACTTCGTGAAGTTAGGGAGCTTTGAATTTTTATTTTAGGAGGGGAATGAGTAATGAACCAGAAGAGGGAGACCGTTCCGTAGTAGATCACAGAAGGCCAACATGGCTGGAAGAGAGATGATGTGCTGGGGGAGAACAGGATGAAAAGAAAAGATAATAAGTTGGCTTCACAAGAGTTTCAAGTGACCTAGTTTAAAGCTGTGATTTTGAGTAGTGTTGGGGAGTGACCAGTGTGTGTGTTGTGGGTGAACCTGGAGGAGGAGGCTGCGGTAAGATTCAACCTGGGATAACATCATACTCTGTGCTCTACTTTAATGAGGCAGGATTGCAGATGTTATGGGCTGATGCCAAAAAGGCTAGAAGAATAAAGACAAATATGTGGAAGCACAATATAAAGTTTCATCAACTTTCATACCGGGAGATGGAGCATTTGAGACAGGTATGGGCCGGGGGCAGATATCCAGAAGTTCATGGTGAAGTAACTAAAGTTAACCAAGATCGCAAGTTTTTTTTCTTTCCTATCTTGTTCTCCACTGATCTCTTTGCCATGAGATCAAAGTATTGAACTAAGAACGTCAGATTATTTGTCAGAATGGGTTCATTCAGAGTGTAGCCCTCCAGAGCAGAGCTCCATGGAGTTTCTGGCACACTTACTGAATAAAAGTTGTAAATACTAAAATCCGTTCATTTCTGAACATATAAAAATCTGCAAGGATCCAAAAGGCAGCAAGAAAGTAGTATTTGGTGGTGACTTGATGGGTAGTTTTGAAGCTGAGAGTAAGAATTTAGGACCCATTCTCTAAATCCAGAGGAATTCACTGAGGGATTTGGTGTGATGTCAGGCCCTGTACTAGACTTTAGTTGGGATACAAAAGTGAGCAAATCAGGGCTTCTGTCCTCAAAGAACTTACCAATGAGGAAGATAGAAATAACCTTGATCCTTTTCTGGGCTATGATGGAAGTTTACTGCACAGTGGCGGGGAGGGATTGTCCATTGTATTAAGAACTTACTTGTATTAAAACTGCATCTGTGTTTATTTCTGCTTAGTTCCGTCGAGATGTCACCAAGTGTCTTTTCCTAGGTATTATTTCCATTCCACCTTTTGCCAACTACCTGGTCTTCTTGCTAATGTGAGTACAGACTTCTGAGTCCCCAGCATATTGAAGACCTGTAGATTTTTAAAAATTACAAATTATTTTAAGAAGAACCTTGTATTTTAGAAGTGAGGCAGAGGTTATCAAACTTTCTGCTCCAGTTAGCCCAAGGTTCATGAAAGCCGCTCAGTAACCCCTGAGTTACTGGGACAGCTGTAGGTGCAGGTGGCCTAGACTCTGCCTGTCTCTTAGGTGCCCCTGTGTGATGTGCAATAAGATAGTGACCTTTTCCATCATCCTGAGAGGCAGCAACCCACTCCCTGAGAGGCCTACCAATTTGGGACAAATTTTGCTTCAGGAGAGAAATGCATTTCATATTCTGATAACAAAAATCTTTATTGCTTTACTTTATATCTAAACGTGACACTTGTAAGCTGTGACCTTGCCTGTTGTTCTAGTTACCTATTGCCGTGTAGCAGTCAACCTCAAAGCTTAACAGCTTAAAACAACCACCATTTTCCTGATTTTCTGGGTCAGGAATTTGGGGAGGGCGTAGGTGAGTGATTGGTTTTTCTCTTCCGTGTTGTGTTGACAGTGCTATTTAGCAGGTAAATGGACTAGTCTGGATGGTCTAAGGCACTCTTATGTCTGGTGCCTTAGCAGGGATGGCTGGAAGACTGAACTGTCAACCAGAGTGCCTACACGTGACCTCTTTAATGTGGTGGCCTCAGGGTAGTGGGACTTCTTACATGGCAGCTCAGGGCTCCAAGAGGGAGCATTCCAACAAATAGGAATCTGCACAGCATTTTATAACCTAGCCTTGGAGGTCACAAGACTCATTCTGCTCTATTCTGTTGGTTGAATCAGTCACCCAGATTTAAAAAGCAGGGGAACATAGACCTCACTTCTCAATAGGAAGAGTGCCAGAGAATTTGTGGCCATGGTTTTACACCACCACACATGTAGAGAAATGAATTAAAAGGCAAATTTGCCTCTTCTATTTTGCACACACATGAAGCCTGTGCTACAGTTTGAGGTTCTCAGCATCACACACAGTGTCCAGCTCTGTCTGCAGTTCTCCAGCTCTGTCCCAAATATGCTGTTCACATCCATGAGTTCAGGAGTCATTGTATCAGAATGCTGCGTGCAAGGCTGTTCCACTGCTTCTGCTTTTCACAGGACCTCAGTAATGTTTCTTGAAATTGTGCTTCAGTGTATTTTTAAACCTTGGTCTGCGACTCATTCACAAAAAAAGAACAGTGAGGTAAGGAAGTAGGGCCCCCATCTCTTCTTCCTAGTTAGTATTCGCGTCTGCCAAATGCTTTCTTCTTAGCTCACTTTGAAAGATGCCACTTTCAGCAAGTGACTTTGTAATTCCCTTTCCTTCTAGGTACCTGTTTCCTAGGCAACTTCTGATCCGACATTTCTGGACCCCAAAGCAACAAATTGATTTCTTAGATATCTATCATGCTCTCCGGAAGCAGTCCCACCCAGAAATTCTTTGTTGTTTAGAAAGGGTTATCCCCCTCATTTCTGATGCAGGACTCCGGTGGCATATGGCAGAGCTGTGCACCAAGGTATTCCTCCAATTAACCCTTCCTGCAAACTAGGAATCTTGTTAGATCCAGTTTGCACTAAAACTAGCTAAGAGGGCTAGTCAGGACCTTCCTAACATCTACCAATCTCTTACCTCTCCCAAGATACAGCATGGCACCCACCCAGCAGTACATGATATCCTGGCTCTGAGAAACTGTTTCTCTAACTATCCTCTGGGCATGAACCAACTCCATGCTTTGCAAATGGTGAGCACTTTGAGGCTTTCTCTTTTCCGCAGCCTCTCCTTGCTTCGCGTGTTTGCTTATGGTAATTCTTTGATGGCTTTCTCCTCCTGTGTTGTTGTGTCACAGAAAGCCTTGAGTCGAGCCATGCTTCTCACACCGTATCTGCCTCCTCTCTTGTTGAGACACCGTTTAAAGACTCATACCACTGTGATTCACCACCTGGACAAGGCTCTGGCAAAGCTGGGGATTGGCCAGCTGACTGCTCAGGAAGTGAAATCGGTAAGAGCTTGATTGCAGTGTCACCCTCCATCCTTGGTGGGCTTCTGAGCTTAGAGAGAGCTCCTTGTCTTGCTTGTTACAGCGAAGCCAAAGTTTTTTATTCTCTCATCTCATTTCTATGTCTTTTCTTCTCAGTGAACTTAACTCATGGGAAGAAATTGCCCATAGTAATTTTGGTTTATGTTTCTTCTGGCCCTTCAAAAACCATTGTTTTAGATTATATAGGCCTTTTTGCTAATCTTGTCCATCATAGTTCAGATTGCCATGTTGAAAGGGTTCTTGTGGGGATGAGGTTGTAATTTATTTGAAGGAGATTTTGGAATATTTGTTGATTTACACTTCCTTGGCATACTCGCTCTGTGATAATTAAGGACCGTTTCTCTTCTGAGTGATACAGGCTTGTTATCTTCGTGGCCTGAATTCTACCCATGTTGCTGAAGACAGGTGTCGAACTTGGCTGGGAGAATGGCTGCAGATTTCCTGCAGCCTGAAAGGTAAGACAAATCCCTATGCTTATGCCACTAAAATCCAAGTCATTTTTCTGTTTTATTCTAAGATTATTTTGGAGTCAATTATTAAGCACTGTAAGACCCTTATCTAGCATAAATGTCTAATTGAAAGGGCACAACCTCACTAGCCTACCGGAACTAGGCAGGTAGTAAAGCAGACTCGGCAAGACAAGAGGGAGTAGTGGGGCTTGTGGGAGCATGAGAGTGAGAACATGCTAGTCTGAAGCAGAGTTTCTCAATCTCAGCACTAGTGATGCTAGTTGTGGGGGCTATCCTGTATCTCATAGGATGTTTAGTGATATCCCTGGCCTCTATCCACTACATGCAGTCACACCCCCTTTCCTCAGTTCTGACGACCAAAAATGTCTCCAGACATTTCCAAATGTCCTGTGGAGGGGGAAAGCAGAATTGTTCCAGGAGAGCAGCACTAGACTAAAGGCCTTCCAATTCAAAACAAAATCACTCAATTGGCTAAACAGAGAGTCTCTGAGGGTGGGTTTGGCCTGTGAGGCTCCTGTTTGGAACCTTTGGCTGGGCCGTGATGCTTTCTAAGCCTGTGAATAGCAGGGTAGGCCTACTCTCCTTGGAGCTGAGAAATGTCCCCAGAGCACTTGTTTCTACCAGAAGAATCCCAAGGGTGACAGTGGTGTTTAGTACCATTACCATCTCTGAATTTTCTACTGCCATTACATGAAGAAATCAAGAAATGAGGATGAGTAGATATGAATATAGGGTGGAAGGAAAGGAAAGCATGCTTATGGGGACTGGAATGAAGCAGGGGAACTTTGAGAACAATAGTCTGTTAATGTCACACCTCTCTGCACTTGGCTTCCCACCTGTAGTCTCAAGGCCTGTACACCAAGGTGCTTAGAAGGGAAACTGTTCCCTGGCCAAACCATTAACATTGATGGTGTTTTCAGAAGCTGAGCTGTCCCTTTTGCTACACAACGTGGTCCTGCTTTCCACCAACTACATTGGGACAAGGCGCTGAGTGGACATGGAGCAGATGGCATTGTCCTGCAGTCACGTAGTACAGCAGCGTGGGACCAAACAGCACTTGTCAGCAAAGTGTGTGCACTGTTAGGTGTGTGGGAGGCAGAGAAGCAGGTGCTGCAGGCTTCACACTGGTACCCACGTGGGAGCCAGAACTGAAACAAACCCTGTTCCCAGGGGCGGCCCATGTGAAGTGTCACCCCAGCTTCCTCAGAATTATCTGGAGCTGGCAGCAGCCTCTGTACCGAGCACTTACTGTGATGTTTTAAGTTCAGATGCCAGTAAGTGAGCTTTTGCCCCAGGTGGGAATCCTCATTTGGCCTAGGACTTATCCATGGCCATATTCTACCCAGCTGTGTTTTTGTTAAAGACAGTTTCTGGCTTGTAAGGAGAACAGCACTAGTTAAACTGGAGCGTTTGCATCCATGTGAGTGTTTTGATGCTCCCCTCAATCCTTTCTGATATGACCAAAAATAGGGTTTTTTTTTTGTCTTCCTCACTGAGCTAACCACTCTCTTTCCTTTTCAAATCCTTTGAACACCTTAACTTTAAATTTTTTTTTTTTTGCTGAGAGGATTCACTCTGAGCTAACATCTGTGCCAGTCTTCCTCTATTTTGTATGTGGGTCACTGCCACAGCATGGCTGACAAGTGGTGTAGTCTACACCTGGGATCCGAACCCACAAACCTGGGCTGCTGAAGCGGAGCTTGCTGAACTTAACCACTATGCCATGGGGCCAGCCCCTTAACTTTTTTTTTTAGTGAATAACTTATGGGAACATTCTCATGGAAAAGATAAAAGGAAATACAAGTGCTTCTTGACCCCTTCCCCAGCGTTTACAGGCTTCGCTCTCCTTGTCTTAATTTCTGGGCTGTGCTACAGCCCCAGTGGATCTTAAACTCTTTGCTACCTCCACTGTGTTGCAGCAATCCAGCTGTAACTGACAGTGGCTGCCTTCTTTGGGCCATGGATCAAACCTGTAAGGTACTAATTACTGCCCAGCCCAGGAGAGGTCTGCGTCAAGATAGTAAGTTGGGTTTAGCTTTTGTCTGTGTACATCAGTGACCTGTAGTAACTTATTGTAAATGCATGAAGCACTGTTTTTGAACCCAAGTAAAGACTGCCTGAAACCAGTTGCTGGAAATTACTTATGCATACTCTAATCATTTTGCTAAGTCTCCTGTTATAAGATTGACATAACCTAACTAATGGGGAGATTAATTGGTTAGAATAGCACCTTCTGATGGGATGGAAGTTATGAAGGAACTGATTTGAAGTTGATCCTCTTGCTGGATTTTAAGATGGTAGCTAGGAATAGAGAATTTCACACATATATAAAGTAATGGAATTAGAAAATGGGCCCCAAGAGTAGGGACTACAGAAAGGGAAAGTTCCAACAGGGCAGGGTCAAGGCCTGCCTCAGCCGAAGAGGTGCACAAGGGCAAATAGTACACATCAAGCTCTTGAGGCTCCAAAGAGAATGTTCTATTTTCCCACCATAAAACATTGCTGTTGTTAACATTAATCTCTAACTGGCCTAATTAGTTTTATATATAATGCTGGAGAAGCATCCTTTCTCTAACAAGTAACTGAATTGTGGCCTGCCAAGATAAAGAATAACACACCATTCTTTTGAATATTTCTTTAATATTACATTTAAATATTCTCTTTAAATACAGCATTATCACAATGTAAAAGACCTAAAAGGCAAAAAAAAAAAAAATTATTTTCAGAGAACCAGACAAGCTTTGGATTCACATTGAAAATACTACCTGTGTACAGTATGTGAGAAAGGAAATTGGAAAATAGTAAGAGTTGCAATGAGTCATTTCTTTCATCTAGGCCTAGACTGAGTGGGATTGAAGCTCTCTGCTTCTGTGGTCAGAGGCCTCGCTTTTCTAGCAACTGTGAGCTATAGTTCTGTCCAACTCAGGTAGCACCAGAAACGAGATGGACTAGGTGGTAGAGAAGGCCTTTTGCTTGACAAGACAGTTAATGCTAAATGTTAATATTTAGCATTTAAAAGCTTGGGATCAGTGAGAGTCAGAATCGTAGAAGGGATGGACTTAGATTAGGAAACTAGTTTTTCAGAAAAATCAAATATCTTGGGGGTGGCAATGAGTTTGATAATTAGATTCAAATTCTTGGTTTGATCCCAGAGGCTAATGTGTCTCTTATTGAGCAGCTGGAACCCACTTCCTAGATTAGGCTGGAGCCTTCCTAAGGAGGGAATGTATAGAGCTCACTGCCCCTTCCAAAACAAACTTTCAGAAAGACTCTTCTCCAGAGTCAAATCCCCAGTAAAGCCTCAGTCTTGTATTTGAGGGGACCCATCTAAGGTGGGAGGGTGTAGCTCAGTCTGGGATAGCATCTAGATCTCAGGTACTTAAGACTCTCAACTCTGTTTTTTGAGGCTAGAGGATGGGGAGCGATAAGGACCTATGTACTTAATTAAGAACTCCCCCACAAAAGTAAAACCAAGCAAAAACAGGAACGAACAGGAGAGGCAGAATGGGTTAAAAGATGTACCTGTGTTAAGTACAAGGCCTTTCAGGCTCAGTTTAGGGATTTTATAGGTGAAATGCTGCTGCGACATACAAAAAGGTTGTTTTAAGATACCAGGGCCTTAATATCCCACCAGAAAAGGCTTTATGAGCAAGATAAGTAGGAACAGTTATCTCCCCCTCCAAAAAAGAAGTTTTTCTCTTTGTTCTTTCCCAGTTAGTAAACCATACCAGAAGTGAAGCATGGTACAAAGGATGCTAAAGAAGAGTGTTTTTCTCCTGATACTGCCTCCAATTGAAAACAGAGGCAAATAACTTTGCTAATAAAAAGAATTCAGTGTTCAGTGGAGCACATCCTGGAACATAAGCTGGACATAAGAGGAACAGAAATCCCCCCTGATGGAGTGGCTATCCCACTCTGTAGACCTCAAAGGTTATAAGCAGAACTTGAATTCTTTGGAACCTGGGAGTTGTAGCAGCATTTCAGAATTGGTTTGGCTTCCAATTTTTATATATCAAGATGGAGGGTCCAATAAACACTTGCAGTTCTTGGGGGTGAACTGGAATAGTATAAGGACTCTCTAACCCTGTACATCCACAAAGGACCACGAGGGTAGATACAGAAAAAAAGAACAAAAACTAGTTGGTGACATTGAATTGCCACATCCTACTTTCCTTTAAAGCTCAAATCTCCCAAAGAGGGGGAAGAAAAACCTGGGTGAAAAAGCAAGCATGGCACAGATAAAGTCATCTTCTTTCCAGACAGCAGCCCGTTCCTGCTGCCTCCTTTGGACACAGTTAATGCTCCACACATGCCTCCTGTGGATGTGTGAGCCCCAGCCTGACCCTGCCTGACACACACACAAGACTCAGGCTCTTGGTACCACACCCCCGGCCAATCTAGCTCTTTTTCTTCAAAGGAAAAAGGATGGAGGGGGAAAAGACAAATAGGCAAGTTTAACTCTAGTACCTAAGAAGATGAGAAAGAAACAATTCAAGTTACAGACCAGGAATCCCCAGTGTGGGGAACAGGTCAGAGAACACCAAAAACATGTCAAATATTAACTTATTTACCAAATAGGGGGCCAGGGAAGGCAGGTTAAATTTTGATAAATCCTCGAGGTTTTGTAATGAAGCAGAGACCCTTCTACCCCTTCCTCTAGGTTCGACCAGGTGACATTTCCAACTGCATTACTATGATCCACCAAAATAGGGTATCAGAACAACCACGGAGAAAAATGAGCCTGTTCCCCGCCTGGAGCGCAGGGAGAGAAGGGCCTTTGCCATGCTGTTCAAATTACTGTGTTCTGGTCCCTATATAAATAGCTGCTTGAATTACCCAGCTTCTCCTGTGAGATCCTAGTTCTTTGTTCCAATGGCCCAGAAAGCTCAGGGCAGCCTCCTGTGCCCCAGGACGCTGGAGCTGGTCTCCTTGGTTCTGTTTACCCTTTAAAAAATACTTGTACAAACAATCCTTTCCCACCCTTTCCCCAAAGACCCCAATAAAATAACATGGGAGCAGCAGCTGCTTCTACAGTTTTGTTTTGAAATGTGTTAGATAAAATAAGGGAATAAATAGAGACTGGGTAAGAGGCAGAACCTCCATCCCCGGGTCACACCGCCAAAGGGAGTTCCAGGGAAGGGTCCTCAGGGCGCTGGTCCTCACTCTGCGGTGAGGTCTTCTCCACCACACAGCCCTCTGCATTGTCCGTGCGGAAGGGGAGGTTTGAGGGGGACCAAGAGGGGCGGAAGTCTTCATTCTCAGGCTCCTCAGGGTGACAATCTTCGGGCACTAGTGCTTCTAGAGTGGATGTTTTCCCCACCTCTGATTTACAGAGGGCACTTGGGTCTGTGGGGCTACAAGCCACCAGTGAGGTAACGGGGAGAGAGAAGACATTGAGGTCCTTCTCCTTAGGGAAAGAGGGCGGGACTTCTTCTGTACTAGGCTCTCCTTTCACCCCCAGGACTGGCCTCTGCTCCACCTGATAATAGACCAGAGGCCCACTGTTCAAGTAGGATGGGTTGTTCACTGCTGAGGCAGTTGGGTGGTCCGAGTTCTCGGCAAAACATAGGACGGAGGAGCCTGGGGGCAGCTGAGCCTGGATGAGAATGGGGGCCGTCAGGCCTGGGCACAGCTCTTCAGGAACAGCCAGGGGCTCCTCCAGGATGCACACACCCAGGCTCTCAATGCTAGAGTCCAGGCTGGCGCTAGAGCCGCTGGAGTCTTCCTCCGCCTTGAGCCGCTCCAGTTCCTCTGCACTCTGCAGGTGCATCACTGCTGTCTCGTTCTCAGCAATGAACTCCTGGAAGTCCTGTGTCTCAGAGCCCTGAGCTCCTGTCAGGCTGCAACTGGCAGCGGGAGAGGGCTCCTCGTCTGGCGCTGGCGGGCGGCTCACCTGCCGCTTGCTCTCTAGCTCCAGCTTCATGATGGTGTGGAGGTAATGAGTCCGGACTCGGATTGGATTAAATTCAATGCGTCCAGCCATGTTCCCACAGCCATCACGGGAACAGCCACATGGAAAGGACATGCGATCCACCTGAGGAGGGGACAAGGAGGTTGAGGCAAGATGAGACCAACAGACTGAACAATGGAGAGAACAGACTGGCTGGCAAACACAGGCAGCTGGGATTTGAGGTATTCTTATAAGAAGAGAAACAACCGATTCAAAACTTGCAGCGTGAGCTCACAGAGCACTAGAAGGTAGTTATCACACCACTTGTGTTTTGATTCCAACACAGCCAATAATTAGTAGTGTGACCTCAAGAAAGTCATTTATCTCTCTAGGGCTTTGGTTTCCTTTTCTAAACAAAAAGTAGACAAAAATATGTCAAAGGGCCCTTGTAGTTAAAAAGTCCAGAGATGGCTCTCTGAATGCTGACTGTTCTGAGCAGAAGAAATTAATGTGCCTCAGAGATTTTTCCGGAACTTACTTGGTTTATTGAGAAAACAAGAGGCTGGGGCCCAAGCCTACTGCCTTCTGCAGTGACAGGCATGGGAGTGGAAGCAGAAGATCTAGGCAGTCCAAAGCAGTACATTCTAGGGAAACTAAGCAAGAGTATCTTAGTTTGCTAAGGTGCTATAATGAAGGTTCAAATAAAAGAATGGCCAGCTTTTCGCTACCTGCTTCATTTTCCACTGATGACTGACCAGTTTGGTTCTGAAGCAGTTACCAAGATAATTAACTTACAGACCAGGGATATCTGGAAAGAAGATGCTTTCTACCTCTTTATCTCCCTTTTGGATCCCAAAAAGGAAAAAAAACCCCACATACCAAAAATAAAAAATTAAAAACACAAGAAAGCTAGTAAGTATGTACAAATACACAATGTCTTCCTACGGTATCAACATAAAGAACTCCCCAATCCAGGTCTTAGGGATAGTCCAGGTCTTAGGGCTGGTCTCAAGTGTGTGTGCAACAGACTGATTCATTATGGGACTTCAGTCTGAAAAGCAGTATTTGGCCAGATCTGCTACAGCTATTTGATACCTACCTAAAAATAAGAAAGAAAAAGTTGGTTAGGAGAAGTTCAACCACAAGGACTCAGCATCCACACCCTCAATATACAGGTTCCAGATAAATGTTTGTTTGGGAGACTACTGCTGTTTTTAGTTGAGCTGTGTCTTCCAAACTGTCCCTTGTCAGAAGGCCAGCTAGGGGATGATGCTTTCTACCTTTTAGGACACTATGGATTTAGGCTCTGCCAGTCCAAGTCTGATCCTGAATTAGAGGATCCCAGAACTATGTTAATTTTTACAAAATTGGAGTGGAGGTACTGTGAAGTACGTGTTTGCGAGATAAAATCTAAAGGCCTACCTCGTTTCTCTGCTTCCTTTACCTCAAGAAATCAGCCACTATTCAGGGAACAGCTACTAAATGTTAAACTTACTAACCCCTGTTCCTCCATCTGCTGACAGCTGCTGCTTATCACTTCTGAGGTGTAAAAGAGAAAAGATCATCAGTATCTCCACAGCCTAAGAATCCTGTCATGCTCGTTTTCTTTGCTGGTGGAGGAGGGCTGTGGAAATGGGGAGTGTTTATAGTCACAGGCAATCCACCCGTGGATGGGCAGCCTCCAGGTTCACTGGCACCCAGACCACATCCCCCTGACTCTGGTGTAGATACACCATCTCAGGCCAAGTTGGACTGACCTGGCATTTAATCCCAGCTTGGCTACAGGCACACGCTTCTGGGTCACAATATAGTCGACAGTCACAACCACACTCTTCCCGAGAGAGGCGGATGGCTCGAAGTTCTTGCTTCTCCTCAGCATCGATGCGGTGGACCCCTGACGCCCTCAGCAGGGCCCGGCGCCGCTTAGTGGGCAGAGGCTGCAGGAAGAAGTAATCATCCACCTCCACATTTTCCACATCAATGTCTTCATCTGAAACATCGTCCAGTGTCAGGCCATCGGCCTCCACTGACTCCACTGTCCCATTCTTGGTCAGCTGCCAAGAGACAGGAAGGAAAGCTTAGCTTCTAGAGCATTGTCAGCACGCGCCTCCTCACAGTGCGCACCTAGAGCAGCACTGTCCCACCGGACCATCTGCAGTAAGGAAATGTCCGTGCTAATGTAGTAACCACTAGCACGTGTGGCTACTGAGCACTGTAAATGTGGCTAGAGCAACCGAGAAACTGAATTTTTAATTTTATTTAATTTTAATTAAGTATAAAGAGCCACATATGGCTAGAGGCTACCACACTGGATAGTGTAGGTCAAGAGAATCTAGAGTAGAAAGACAAGATTTATGCAGCTCTAACACAAGGGACATCACCTTTCTAGATCAAAGTTTCTCAAAACCTCTGTCTCATCTTCCCTCCTAGAAGATAATCCATTCCAACAAATATACCCTCCACTCCCAGCCTTGTGTCCCTTAACTTCAGCTGACATGCCTTCAAACACAGGGAGGAAGGGGTAAGTCAATGGCTGGACGTTCCTTGGCTGTATAGATAACCTTGCAAAACACCATTCCATTTGTACCCAAAGGACCCAAAACCACCTTCTGGGAAGAAGAGTACATGAAAGTGTAGTACAAGGCTCCCAGGTCTTTGTCAATGAGCTGGAATCCCTACGGTGTGAATGATTACCTGGGCGTACAAAGAAGGGCTTCGTTTTCTTGGGAGAACAAATAGGAGCAAATTATTAATGGCTATCAAAGAAAGCCCTTGCTTCCAACCCACGGCCAGTAGAAAAGTATTCTTTCTCCTTCCCAATCCTTTTTTTGAGTCGTATGTGAGGTAAGGTGCATTATATGATACTGAGTGTAATATCTACAGGCGGAAACCTGGGGTCTCTGGGCCAAGAGGGATAAAGAGCCAAGGAAGGGACTCTTAGTGGGAGGACAGGCTAAAGACAATCTGTGGCTGAATGAGTTTGGAAAACTCACTAGAGAATCCAAGTAAAGAAAACGAGGCCTCATAAGCCCCAGGGCTCTGGAAGCTACCAGCAGGATGAAAGCCAGGCTAGTGGAGGGTTTGGCTTATTTCATCAGCCAGCCCGAGTAATGCTGGTAAAGGAACAACTCCTGGGAGAGAGGTGATGCAATCGGCCTGGGTTCTAAGCTACACACCTGTTTTTTTGTTTGTTCGTTCTGGGGAAGGTGGTAGAGAAATGAGGAGACAAATAAAGTGGTGCTTCTGGGGTTCTCTCGTCTATTATTTCTGTTCCCAGCAGGCCAACTACAAGGGGCCTTTCCACAGACTCTGGGATTGCTCCTGTCTCTTTTATCGGGGTTGGCCTCCTAATCATCGTTCCTCCTGCTGTCTTCTCAAAGGAGAGAGATTAGAGATGCAATAGAAAGAAACGCACGGAGCCATGAGGATTTAATGTCTTAGGATAGAGCTGGCATTTCAAGTCAGAAAAAGAATCTCCTAATCACTAAATGGTACTGGGACAACTGGATGTTCTTTTGAAAAAAGTTATTAGATTCCCAATTCATACTCTTCATAATAATAAGTTCCATATATATAAAAGCCAAAAAAATTTAAAAAGTAATGTAAGTATTAGAAAAATTATAGGTAACTAAAGCTGCAGAGCACCAGCAGCTTTTTTCCCTTTTTTGGTGGCAGCCCAAAAGGAAAACAAATATTAGATGACATACAGGAGATGCCAAATTTTTATTCTGGAGACCAACTGCCTCCCCTCTAGAATGCGGAAGACAAGAAAAATTTCTAAGAGTACACTGGACCTGGGAAGGGCAGAGGAAGGCGTTTCTCTTGACCTAGAAAGATTATTAGATGCCACGATTGCGGCTGCTCACCCAAACTGCTACGAAGTAGGAATCCGCTATCTCAGCCTTGAGTTTGCCTGGCTTTGTCCCCACACCTCCTATATGGGAGGCCGTGGACCAGGATGGTATCCTGTTTTGACAGGCCACTCTTCTACCAGATTTAGGAGAGAGGTTTCTCCTAGGGAAAGAGAAGAAGGCCTTCACTGCAAATGATGAGAATGAGTGTTTATTTGCCCAGCTGTTGCTATAGCAGCAGGAAGGTGATAGGATCAGTGATGGAATTCCTCAGACAGAAGGGAAGCCCGAAGGTCATTCTAGTTAGAAAAACAGGTGTAAGGCTTTAGGAGGAGGCTGAGGGAAGTAGACATAGCTCTGAAAGGGAGAAAGGAATGAGATCTAATTAGCCTGCATCCTCGGCCACCAGTTTTCCAACCCTACCGCATTCTGCTGTGTCTCATCAGGATTTCACCCACAACCCTGGAAATCACGCAGCCACCTGTTTTAATATGGGTCAGCTCCGGGCCCACAAGGAACTTAGCCAGGCCTACAGCAGCCTTTTCCAAATCTGGAACTAGGAATTCGGGGGGAAATTTTTGCGGACTGGTGGAAACTATGGCTGTGGAGTGCCAAGCAGTGCTAAGCAGAGCAAATGGGTAGCTTATTATAAAGAGCCATCTGAGATGGGTCTTCTTCCAGCCCTGCTCCCCTCCTACACTTGAAGAGCTGATGACGCATCAGATGGAGGGCAGCCACAGTTATACAATCAAAACAACTATTTGGGAATGCTGTTGTTTACACACAAAAGACTATCACCTAGAGGCAATGGGGGTTATAGAAACAGCAGGATCCTTTCAGAAAATGTAAAAAATCCAAAACCTGTTCTGTGCATCAGGGCAATGGACAGTCTTTTGACAAAAAACAAACACTGTGCCTCCTCAGATTCAAGGGGTGGCAGACTTGACTGTCTTAAGGAATTCACATTTTAAACTTTTTTTTTTGGTGAGGAAGATTGGCCCTGAGCTAACATCTGTGCTATTCTTCCTCTATTTTGTATGTGGGATGCCACCACAGTGTGGCTTGATGAGTGGTGTGTAGGTCCGCACCCAGGATCCAAACCCATGAACCCAGGGCTGCTGAAGCAGAGTGCACGAGTTTAATCACTCTGCCACCGGGCCAGCCCTACACATTTTAAACTTCAAAAAACTTTGGGTTTTTTAGGGGGCAAAGGTAGGGAATTCTAGGGAAGCCATTCTGCTATCTCTGGTAGACTCCCCACCAGAGACAAAAGAATGGTGTCTCAGACTGAGATTTGATTCCATTTCTGAGACTTTTCACAGAAAGATTTGGAATCTCGACATGCCAAGGGCAACAATCAAAAAAAAAAAAAAAATCAGTAGACCTAGATGGTTCCCATTTCATCTTGGCACATGGGAAGCCCCAGACCCCGACCCCTCAGGCACCTTCATCTTCTTGGCATGGAGTTTCTCCTCCTTCAGGTGCTCCCGAAGAATCTCCCGATGATTCACCTCCTGCTCCTGAGCAAACTCACAGAGCGTATAGCTGCGCACAGAGTTGTGGCGCTGGGCCATGCCCAGAGAGCTGCCACCCTGGCTGGGCACACTGGTGAAACCCTGGCGCCGGGCAAAGTAGTATACGGTCACCTGGTCAAAGCGTACATTCTTCCTCCGCAGCTGCTTCTGCCGCTTCAGGATGGAGGTGGCTGAGAAGGGAGCACAGAGCAGTTTTACTAACCCCGAGGTGGCCTGTGTGGAGAACCAGTTCTTGCTCATCCATCTCGGCTCTCAATTCTTCTGCAAAGGTGCTCCCTGTACCTAGGGACCTTTCTAATTTTCAAATCATAAACGCACAGTTGGAAGGGACCTTGAACATCAGCTGGTCCACACCACTGCCTCCAGACTGACTCTACCCAAACAGATGACCAGAAAATCTATTTTTAGACATCAGCTGGGAAGAGGATCTCTAGGTAATCTTTTCAGGATGTAACAATCTATACAGCTTCACTGTCCAATACAGCAGCTACTAGCCACATGTGGCAATTTAAATTTAAGTTAATTAAAATGAAATAAAATTTAAGACTCAGCTCATCAGTTACACTAATCACGTTTCAAGTGCTCAATAGCCACGTACAGCTAATGGCTACCATAGTGGATGGTGCAGATACAGAACATTTCTATCATAGCAGAAATTCTGTTAGACAGCGTTGTATAGCAGGGGATAGCAAGCTTCTGTAAAGGGCCAGATGGTAAATATTTTAGGCTTTGCAGGCCATAAGGGCTCTGCTGCAGCTACTCAACTCTGCCATTTTAGCATGAAAGCAATCAGACAATGGGTGTGGCTGTGTTCCAATAAACTTTATTTACAAAAACAGGCAGTGAGTCATATTTGGCCCACAGGAAACCCCTGATCTATAGTATCAGAAGTTCTTTCCAAGAAACCAATTGAGCCATAAGAATTAAGAAATCTGGAGTTGCCCCAGTTGTCCACTAACTCACAAACCATAGCACAAGTAAAAGGTCAGCTAGAATATATCAGACTTAACTCTATGCTATTAGAGCAGTGAGGTCCTCCACAGAGCAAGGGTGAGCCAAGAGGGGGAAAGATTACAATCAAGGTCAAATCCCCAAGCTGAATAGAAGACGCTGTTAGGAGAGCTGCAATGGGCTCTGATGCTCTGTGCGGGGTGGGGTGGGGGGGAGGGGATGGGTTGGGGGGGGAGGGGGGCCGGCTATGAGTGTGAGTGAGCGTGGGTGGGGAGGGAGCGGCTCACTCACGTGTGAAGCTGGCAGTTGTGGGAGGATTGAGGCTGTCGCAGCTGTCAGCACTGTCACTGCTGGAGATCTCATCATCTGAGTTGGAAACTGATGAGCCCACATCCACATCATCAAACTTCCTCTTGAGACCCGAGCCCGTGAATGCATCCATTGGTTTCAAAGGGGTTTTCTTGGGGAGACCACCACGTTGGCCCCAAAGCCCCTGCTCACCACCAATTAGCCAGGTGCATTAGGATTCTGCCCAGGGGAAAAGAGGAATCAGCATTCCTGTCCTCAGAAAGACCCCTCCCAAGTCTTTACCCAAGGCTCTCCAACTGAAGCAAGCGCCTGAGCCAGCACTGACGTCCAGTCTCTCGAGACTAGGTCATTTCTCTGCTTATTCTAGCCAACATTTTACTTTTATTTCCCCTCAGCCCCTCCAGGCTCAGTCACTCTTAGAATAATGAGATGAGTAACAGGAGCACCTTCCCAGTGGAGTGAAGGTCTCTGGTTCCAAGCCAGCTGGGCTCTAGCCTTCATTAGCCCCGGGATAACGGTAGCTGCTCTTCTGATCACACAGGAGAGCTCTCCATGAGGCCAGTAGGAGGGACTGGGGATCAAAGGCAGAATTAGGCTGTGCCTAAACCTAGACTGGATCCAATTATTTTTCCTGGTGAAAATATAGCTTGGCATTTCCCAAAGTGTATATATTAAATAAACTAGTTCCATGGATATTAATAGCTTTTGCATGGAAATAGGACTGCTGTGTCAAAATAGTTTACAAAATGCTTATGGGAGGACCTCTTAGAGGCTTTTAATATGCTAATGAGCATGGTGAAGGATGGGAGAAAACACAGAATACAAGGTTTTACACACCTGATTATGGAACCCTTTGTTTTCCAGAGTACCTTAGGGGGCAAATGACACTTTGGGAAATACCGTTCTAGGCTCTCAATTTCAAAGTACATCGACAGCTAGGGAAAGGCTTTATCCAGATCTTCACAAATGTAAAGTGTCTCAGCAGGCTCCTAAAAAGGTCAGATTAGGTTCTGAAGAAGGGATTGAAGATTAGAACCTACTCTGGCTTCAAAACCCAGAATCTTTCCCCATCTCATACTGCTCCAAAACACAGGGCTCGGCTGGTCTATCCTTAGCCTCTGTGCAAGGAAAACAGCTTTACAATCTTTGCCCTCTGTAAAGAGACCGACAAGGGGAAAACAAATAGCAAACGAAGTGACAATTTACTCTGGTTACATCAATATGGTAGGCAGTGTTTTCAACATGCTGCCACACAACCAAGGAGGCTGGAATGGTCCATTTTCCAGGTACACATCTTTCCCCTTCTCCATCTTTGGACCTAAATTCCCAAGGATATGAATCTGCTTGGCAGAAATGCTGTGAGAGCCAGAGCCACATGTGATGATACGAACCTCCCTGCTTTGCCTCAGTAATGCCAGAATCTCCCCAGACTATGATCTCACTAGTTGCTAATTATGCAGCAGGAATAACAACACTGCCCAGAAAGACAGGGCTGCATTACTGCAGAGCAGCTACCAGAATATACTGTGGTGTCAAGAGATGCCGGCTCCAGAGCTTTCTTTCTGGACTGTGTCTCCTGGAAGCACTAGGCCTGCTCTTGGCTCGGTTCTACACAGTCAACCAGACCTAATAAGTACTTTAGAAAGATACTTCCTAATCTATCTCACCAGATCTCATCAAAATTCTGCATTCAAGTCACAAGATGTACTTAGGAAACCTCAGCCATCACAGGTCTCAGACAAGCACATTCCTGAAATAAATTTGGCCAAGGAGGAAAAAAATAATCAAGTGCTTGATAAGAATTATAATTAAATTTAAAAATGAGCCCGAAGTATCAATTGTGTTCTTCAGGTTACCGAGCTTACCCAGAGGTCACATTCCTAGGACATGGTAAAAATGAGGAGAGCCAAGGACCTTTTATGGGTTAAGATTTCAGCTGGGTTTAAAGACACCTATTAACTAACAATTTTCTCATTCTATTACTGGGGTGGGAGGGGAACCTATGCAAGTGAGTACTTATGTGGATGGGATTAAAAAAAATAAGAATAATGTTGACCACTAAATCTCATTTTTCCTCCCCACTTAAAAACCTTATCAACCAGATGAAAACTCAGACTGAGCTGAAAATCTGCTTTCTCAGAAAGGGCGTGAGTCCAGCTTCAGTTTTAACTGAGGTCCAGGTGGTGCTGCTCCCAGGAAAGCGGCTCTCTCCTCAGCCTGGAAGCACTCAGGGCTTCATCATGGGAAGCAAATGTGCACTTCTGTTCTTTCTTCGGGTGTCCCTTTGCTTCTAAGAGCGTGGGTTCCCTTTGAATATTTCTCTTTAAGACCTGCAGGAGGTTGGGTCTGGTCCAAAACCATCTTTATTATCAAGAGTCTCCACTGTCTTAACCCAGTTGCCCTCAGGGCTATCATTTCTCTTTGGGTTACTTTTTGTGCACTCTGCTGCAGCAAGGATTGCTGGCTGCTTGTTCCAGGCTCCTTCACCCTTTTTTTCTATGTCTTCCCCACTTGCACTTCTGGAATAGTGGTTTCTGGGCAATGACAGGAGGTAGGTAAGAACGAAAAAAAGATGTGAAACCTAGGAGAAAAAGATTTTCTTTAAAATGCCTGAGAATAATCTATGGCTATATGTGTAAATAATGTGCACACTCTCTTAGTTCTCTTCACCCTACCCAGGATCTGTTAACATCACTTTCTCTGACAGTAACTCCATGATCTATTATAAAAACAAAAACAAAAACAAAACCCACAAAAAAACCAAACCATCAATTCTGTCCTGACAACGAATCTAAGTTTAAATTTCAAGCCAGCTCTCCCTGTCCAACTCTCTGGTGTGAACCTGACTCGTTAAAGATGTTCACTGGGCACCAAGAAACCTTCCACCCACTTTCACAGCGGCCCCAAGAGATCTTTCTCTGCAACAGCAACAACTAGAATAGTTCCACACTTTCCAATCTGTCAAACCAACCTCCTTTCAAACCATAATTAGAAACCAGTCATTCCCATCTTACTCAGCTATTCAGTGGCAGAGGATCAATGCCTGTGTTCAAGAGAAATACTTATAAGTTATATTCCCAGCACTTAAACCCTTCCAGCAATAATCGAGGTGAGACTGGCAATACAGGTCATAACTAACAGTTAACTGTCAAAATGACCAACTCAAACAACAAATGCTTTTGGAGAAAATAATGCAAACCTCTATAAAAGCTTTCAAATGCCAGTAAAATGAAAAGTCAGCTGACACTTTCTGGCTACATGCCTTACACTCTCTTCTCAAGTGTTTCTAGCTGAACATTTCCCAAAGGTATAGGAAACAATTCAGATCCACAGTATATAGAAGATATTAGGCCAGCACCAAATAAAATAGATCTACAGCATATGTGTATTTTAGTACTAGATCTAAGCCTTTTCAGGCCTGTGAGAATTCCCTTAACAACCCCAAAACACAAAAAACCAGCATACATGAGACTAGCAAAAGAGGGATGTCCCAATCCCCCAGCCCCAGTTTTGTGGATGCACATTACATTTGCAAATTTTAGGTAATAAAATCCTCTCTCTTAAATGAGTCTAAAAGAATAAGACAAGGTAGATCTCACAGGAGGAAGCTTCTCCACTCAACTGGAACCCAACCTTCTGCTAAAGGTCAAGGGACCAAAATCTCTAGTAAGGTCGTCAGGGCCACCATCTGTAGCTGCATTAGAGGAAGGAAGGCTTGCTGCTAAGTGTTACGATAAACCTGAATAAAATGACCTGTCATTGCTCCTTTTATAAGATGTGGTTGATTCTCCAATACTGTGAATTTCATGGTTCCATGTGTCCTTGTGATTACCAGGATCGTGAACTTATAAAGTGCTCAAGTGAAAACATCCTGTTTAAGTATTTCAAGGAAGCCCCCCCTCCAACCCTCACTCCCTGGTTTTCACCCATTCACTCACACAAGGTTAGAATTTGGCTTTCTGTGTCTAAACTACTGTCATACAGAGGACACAAGATGTTTGTGGGAGAACTGGAACATGATGCTGCAGGAACCATGAACTCTCAAGGATATCCAGTCATTTATAACTCTGGCACACACCAACATCCTCCTGGCTTTGGAGATTTGCAAGATGGAAAGTCAGTAAAGAAAAGGAAAATTTGAATCAACTATGGATTTACCTTGAACTGAAAACAGCAGGACAAGGGGACACTGTGTTTCTCGGGAATAACTTCTAACATTTCATATTGAAGAACGGTTTGTGTGTCACACTGCCCCTCTAAACAACCCTTTAAAAGGATGAATCAAGACCATGGCACTAAAAGGGATGGATGGCAGTCAGCTGCGTGTTTGGGCCTGTGGAAAAAAATCAAGCTAGCAACCAGGGCAAGTGATGCTTTCGTTTTCCCACACAACGTCAGAAAAATGGGAGACATCAGCAACCTGAGCTGAAAGGACATGTCAAGTCACCAGTTCCCCTTAATGGACACCCCCGTTGAACCCATTTCTCTCTGATTCCTGCTAACATTCCCGCTCATTCCAATCGTCTGCAGCCCCTATCCAGCCTTCCCAGCCCTTCCTGCCTGCTACTCACAAATTCCCAACCACTCCTCCCACATTTTCCTCTATTCCTCCTCCCCTTCCTTCACTTCCCTCCATCCTACATCATCTCCACTCCATTCCGAACTCAGCCCTCATCTGCAATCCTGCCGGCTTCCAAGCCGCACATCGGTCTCCCTCGAGCTGCCCCCGCAGTCAGGGCCCGCGTCCTCCATGCCCCTCGCTCCCACGCCTCTCCCGACTCTTCCTTCCCAGCGGCGCCCTGGCTCCCCGCCCCCCGACCGCTCCCGTGCGAGCCTCCCTCATTTCTGACCCCTCCATCCGCGCGGCGCAGGGTTGATCGCTCCTCCAGAGCCGCCTGAGGACCGATCCCGAGAAAGGACGAGGCGGCACCCTCCGCCCCACACCCCCAGGCCCATTACCGGCCCCGCCGCAGCTGCCTCCTCCCGTGATGGTCTCTGCCGCCCCCGCTGCCGCCGCCGCCCTAGCCCGGGTGGGAAGGAGGGAGGAGAGAGCGAGTCCCGGGCCCGCGGCGACGGTCGGGGAGTTCCCAGGGCGGCAGGGCGGGGAGGGAGGGCGGGTGGGCAGGTCGGCCGGCAGGAGGCGGAGGGCGGGCGGCTCCGGCAACTTGGGCGCCCCCGGCAGCAGCCACCCAGAACCGCCCCGGCTCCGGCTAACAATAGGATCCGGCCGCAGCGCTCTGGCTCTTATAGGCGCCGGCACGTCCTGACCGAGCCCGGAGGCAGGCTGGGAAATGGAGTCTGCGTGCGGGCCCCACGCCCAGCGGCATGCCGGGAGTTGGAGGCGGCGACCGGCGCAAAGCCGACACTCGCCAAAAAGCGGGCTCAGGAGGCGGTGTCTCTGCTGCAGCGGACCCTGGGAAAGCGAGTTTGGCGCCGCTGCAGCCTTTTGAAGAGGAAGAGGGGAGACCCTCAACTACAGATCTTCAATGATTAAACGAATTCTCCTCTAAAGCACCACCTTTCCTTTCTCCAGGCCACACTCTCATGTCCCCTTATCCTCGCTCGTGGGATCTTAAACAGCATAATTTGCTGCAGCTTGCCCAAGGTGTAGAGAAGAAAATACAAGCAATGTCAATATGTATTGACACGTTGGTTTGTGTTTTCTTTCAAAAATTTTTTTACATGATCTGTGATCTTCACAACTTTGCAACTCACTTGTAAGATGGAGAAAACGAAGACTCAGAATTTATATGTCATTTGCCAAGGACACCCAGCCTTGGTTTCCTATCTCACTCAGAATAGAAGTACACGTCTCTTCCTTGACCTTATAAGGCCCTGTAAGATGTAGGTGTATCCTCTTGCCCCACCAACCCCCGCCCTATCTTGTCATCTTGTTTCTTTCTTTTCCCCTCCCTTACTCTGCTTTAACTACACTGGCCCTCTGGCCTCCTTGCAGTCCCTTCAACAGGACAATCACGCTCTCATCAGCTAGCCACATACTCCCTCACGTGATATTTGCTCCAATGTCCCCTTATCAGAGACCTTCCCTAACCATATTTCTAAAATGGTGCTTCCCCTTAGTCTCTATCCCCTTGCCTTAATTTCTTCTTAGCATTTACCACCTGACATATATTTATTTGCTTTTCAGTCTTCTCTCACTTTACTAAATTCCATGAGACCAGGGTATGGTTTGCTTACTTATCCTCAGCACTCAGAACAAACCTGGTATTTGACAGTTAGGACTCAGTAAATATTTACTGGATATTTATTGGATGGATGGATGGCAGGGTTTGAACTCAGCTTAGGCTGATTCTAAAGCCTGGTGCACTTTCACTGCAACCAAGAACTATGGAGCCAGATCTACTGGCTACCAAGTCATCTCAGTTTTAGAATTGAGAGCTTGGATGGCTTGGAAAAAATGCTATGAGTCCTAGTCCTTTCCCCTGGGTGACATCGGAGACTCTAAGAGGCTAGAAAACAACACTGCAAAATGAAAAAGCAGCAGATCACAAAAAAGCCATCCTTAGGGTACCATGTACTGTTCATCTCCCTATCTGCTGAAATTTAGGGGTGATATAACGTGATCAAGAGCATGGATCCTGGAGCCAGCTGGACTGAATATAAACCCCAACTCCTCCACTCACCAGTGGTGTGACTCCTTGGCAAGGTGCATAACTTCCCTGTGCCTTAGCTTCCTCATCTATAAAATGGGTATCTCATAGGGTTTTGTGAAGATTAAACAGTTAATATAGTATAAAATGTTTACAACACAGTCAGTGCTATGTAAATGTTCATGATTCTGTTTTCCCTGGACACACACAAGACAAAAAGGAAGAGAAGGCCCCAGACCACTGTAGAATCAGTGGGCTGAGTAATCAAAAGACAGCCTAAGGCCATGTTGGGTAGACTAAAAAAGTATATCACGTGCCTACACATCCAGAGTTTGGGCAGTCATGGAAATTCAGCAGGGTACCATCAGCCTCAATGCCCAGGCTTTGTTGGGTAATGATACCAAACTAGAAGATAGGCAGAACAAAGTTAGCACATCCTTTGAGAAGATAGCAGAATCCAATTTGGCAATAAGCTCTAGATCAGTCGAAAGATCATCTTGACCTCTAACAAACATCATAACTACTTATCATAGAGTCACTTGTTCACCATATTTCATTGTCTTGATAGAATCCCTAGGTAAGTTATGACAATGATGCCAGTTGGTCCATAATAACTGCAATTCTGCCTCCAGTCTAAGCAGGCTCTATGGAGGGCAAATGCAGTAGAAGGTAATGGAAGCTCGAGCGCAGTAGAATAGAAACTACAGAGAAAAATGAAAAGAAATGCCGAGAGGAATTAATATGTAAATAATAACATTGGATGTCCAATTCTAAATGCTCCTGCTTTGTTCCAGATCATGCTGCAACATATGCATGGACCAGCTCAGAATACACGAATCACGGATAGGTGGTGTGTTTGGGGGACAAGAAAGTCAAAGCAGAATAGGAAGAAAAGACATACAGTCACGAACAGCAGGCACAAGTGAAAACCAAGGTCCCATTTCATGTCCTGGGCGGTGTCTACACATCTGTCTGCACTTATGTCTACACGAAGCGTGATCTTGTAGTCAGTAGTATCCTGAATTTATTGAACAACTCAGTAAGTGTTTAAGTAAAAAATAACTATTTTATACTCATTATCCTTTTAAATCTCCCCCAAATCCTATGAAGTAAGTATAATCTCCTTTTTATGATGAGAAAGTTGAGGTTTACAGAGATTTTTTTGTCCAAGGTCACATCCAGCAAGAGCAAGATCTGAGATTTGTTTATCTGACACCAAAGTATACACTGTATCAACCACTCTTTACCACCAAAAGATCAACAAGAATACGCCCTCCGTGGGAGTTGGGAGTTGAAAATTAATACGTCAGAGGACACTGTGCCGAGCTTCTTAGAGAAAAAGAGTTAAGATAAAACTAAGACATTGTATTTGTTTTTCTGATACAGAACTTGTAGATTAAGCCCTGAAGTTGTATGTTACTTTACTGATTTACATTTAATTACAATCCAGATCTAGAGAGACAGGCACCTCTTTGTGACAAATTCTACACTAACCAAAAGAGATCAGTGTGTGCAAATCTGAGAAAAAGACAGAGCCACAGCAATTGAAAAGCACACACAACGAAGAAGCTGTGTGTTTTATCAAAGAAGGTTTCAAAAAGGACATACACAAATTGATCTATATATGTGCATAATGTACACACATACACACAATTAACAAAGCAAAATAACAGGTCTGAGGGGGTTGAGTGCAGGGGTGAGTTTAGAGAGGGCAAGCTTAATAAGCCTAAAGGAGGTAAGTCAAAGTCTGAAGTAAAGTTCTAAGATGTCTAAGGAAAGATATTAACTAAATCCTTAAATGAAAAATCAGACATTAGAACTCAGAAAGAAAACAGGAATCCGCAGCGATTAAATTGAAGAATGTGTACCTCATGTTATGCAAATATATGAAAACAGAGATTCACATAATAGATAAACTGGTTATTACTCATGTCCCAGAAGATCCCATACAGTACAAAATAGCACAATAATACAATAAATAATAGTATTTTTTAAATAACAAGTTCCCTTATAATTGACTTTAATCCAATTGAAAAATTTAATTTATACACAACTTTTAAATGGCTGAATTTGAGAATGCAAATGCTAGGCTTAGTTGTAGTTTCCAAGGTGACTTGTTGAATAGACCCATGTTCGTAAGGGACAACACAGGAGATCTGCAAGTGAAGAGGAAAGACGGAGAAAGAAAAAGGAGGATGTGGAAACTGATGGAAGTTTAAAGTCAAAGATAAAATACAAGGTCATTAAAGAAACAAGAAGGAGAAATAAAGTATTAACAATATAGAAAAAAACAGGTGCTGAAGGAATTAATCTCAAGTCACATAGGGCATCTTTTCCAGCTCATTCCATTTTGCAGTGGTAGTAAATTCTTCCTCATTTAAGGCTTGGAGTTCGTATAATTAAACAAAAATTTAATCACAAACTAAAAATAAATATTCTAGCAAGACAAGCTTTAGCCCACAACTAAGAAAATAGAGCATTTTTAGAAGCAGAAAGATGCAGGATTACTCTGCACGAATTAGTATATAAATGACACAGCTGGTGGGGCATTTGTGCCAGGCCTGCTGAGACTGGAGTTCTCATAACAGACAGTAGAGGCCATGACAGATCAAATTCCTATAGAGGAGCCATCCATGGTCAAGGAAGCCAATTAACAACTCGGAAAAATGGCAAAATGGCTCATCTTCAGCTCTCCGGTCCCAAAACTATCTGGAACTGTTAGGTACTACCATTAGGAGGGAGCAGCTCAGTCCTGACTTCAAATATTTGTACCCCAAATTTGTGTTACTTTCCAAACTGAATGCTGAAGCTTCATTCAGCCCTTCACGGTAGTTTGCAGGACAGCCCCCATCTCTGCAGCAACCCTGCACAAAAGACTCCCTCAGAATACCTGGGGATACAAAACGTTTTCAGAACACTCCTTCATTAGGCATAAATTAGAAATGGCTAGTTCCATTATGCCAAGCCTTCTTCACTTGCCAGGCTTCCCCATGCTCCTCCAACTCACAGTGGTGAGACGATGCTCTACCCTCACAGCATGCCCAGTCCCTGATAGCGTCTGACTTCCAGGACTCGGCGTGTCTGCCCCCTCATGTGGACTTCACTTCCTCAGGTCTTTCGGTCTCTAGTTGCCTTGTATTTGTTGCACTGTAATCTCTTTCCAGACAATATGACCCTCTCCCTTTCCCCTCCCTTTAAATGGCTTCTTGAATAAATCATTTATGTGAGCAAACATTCTTATTGGGTCGTAATATTGCTCAATCTTATTACTTAATAGCCACATTTCATGTAGTGACTACTACTCAATCCTTAGAGTCCTGTAATGACCTCCCTCCTTTTATTTCCCAATAACTATCAACCATCTTTACACTATCTTTACTCTGCAGATTCTTTTTCGTTTTCTTTCGGTGAGGAAGATTGGCCCTGAGCTAACATATGTTGCCAATCTTCCTCTTTTTGCTTGAGGAAGATTGTCGCTGAGCTAACATCCATGCCAGTCTTCCTCTATTTTGTATGTGGGACGGCACCACAGCATGGCTTGAGGAGTACTGTGGAGGTCTACGCCTGGATCTGAACCCACAAACCCTGGGCCACCAAAATGGAGTCTGCAAACTTCATCACTATGCCACCGGGCTGGCCCCTGCAGATTCTTCTACATGAAACCGATTATATTCCAAGGGAACAGTACAGACAATACTAAGTCAAATAGGATGCTACTCCACTTCTCAGGAGGGCCTAAGATCTAACTATTCTCCTCATATACTCTCAGTCAAATGGAAACCTTAGACCATCTACTACATTTTAAATATCAATTATCACATTGTTAAGAAGGTAAAACCCAGCAGATTTTACTTCTAGGAATATATATTAGAGATACATGCAAAAAACTTATGAAGATACATGCTCAAATGGACTTAACCTAAATAGCATCCATAGAGAGTGGCCCTTTTTAAAAAAACAATGATGTAGAACTATAAATTCTAATATAGGAAGATGTTCAAGATATGTTAAATACAGAAAGCAAATTGCAGATCATTAGTATTACAAGAGCCCAGCTGTGTGTGTGCGTGAGAGAGAGAGAGAGAGATGGTGGGAGAAACTTTTTTGCAATGATTACCTCTACAGAGTGGGACCAGGAGGTAAACAGAAAAAGTTATACCTTTCTTTACTGTTTGAATTTATCACTTTGTGTATTACTTTCATAATGAAAAAGCTAGTTTAGGGCCATCCCCAACGGCCTAGCTCAGCATGCTCCACTTCGGCAGCCCAGGTTCAGTTCCCAGGCGCAGATCTACACTGCTCATCTGTCAGTGGCCATGCTGTGGCAGCAGCTCACATACAGAAAGAGGAAGATTGGCAACAGATGTTAGCTCAGGGTGAATCTTCCTCAGCAAAAGAAAGTTAGTTTAAAATCTTCATTTAATTGAAAGGATCAACAGTGAACAGATGCAATTTTTTAAAACAAGTTGAATAATCACAACGTTCTATCACTATACCAGTTCTTACCAATTACATAGCATTAGCACTATAAATACTTTTTGGAGCCAAAGAAAGCCTGAAAGATTTTCTGGTTAATTTAAGGATCTGTGATCACACATTTGTATAAACTAATTTCTATAAACTTGAAGACTACCCTAAAAAACACCCCTAACTCCAAGTGAAAATTAGTAAGTGTACATTTATGGTAAATATATTAATAGAATTCTATTTGTATCATTTGCAATAAACAAGAGTCACAGATTCAGATTTAGAAGGGACCTTAAAAGTCATCTAGTCCCACCCTCCTAGCCTAACAGACAGAATAGGAAAAAAAAAAAAAAAGCAGCAGCCTACTGAGGAGAGAGCCCACTTCTCTGAAGCTAAGAACCAATCGCAGGAACTTAACACAACTGGAAATGTCCCCCCAAAAGAGGACATCTGATAGTCATTCACTAAAAAATTATTTTGGCCTAATATGCCAAGTTGCCCAGGTCAGTTTTAAACAAGTCATTTGACTTAATTTTCCAGTTTCAAACCAAAAGAAATCAGACCATGTTGCAGGTTGATTTTAATGAACAAAAATCTCTGTATAAAAACATTTAAACTTTATCAAATGCTTTAAAAACACACACACAGATCCAAATCCAATACAGAATCTTTTTCACTGCAACATAATGTGTAAAGGGATTTCTGGATAAAACCTTACAAACGAAAACAGAAGACCCATAGTTTTACACACATACACACAGGCACACAATCATTCTTTAAGAAAGAACAAAAATTCATGGTAAGAATGTGAATGGGATTGGAATGAATTTCTTGTAAAGCTTATATAAAAGAACACTACGTGAGTAAAAGAAGTTCCTATACCAAGAGAAGATGCAGAGAGGGGAAAGAGGAAGCAGGAGTCAGCCTAACTCATTAATAAAGTTTGAGGTGGAGATTCAAGAATAGTGAATTTGCGGGGGCCGGCCCCATAGCCGAGTGGTTGAGTTCAAGTGTTCCGCTTCAGGGCCCAGGGTTTTGCCAGTTCAAATCCTGGGCGTGGAGATGGCACCGCTCATCAAGCCACGCTGAGGCGGCATCCCACATGCCACAACTAGAAGGACCCACAACTAAAAATACACAACTACGTACTGGGGGGCTTTGGGAGAAAAAGGAAAAATTTAAAAATCTTAAAAAAAAGAATAGCGAATTTGGGGAGTTAGAGATAATCCCTAGTTTTCACCACCTCCAATCCTGTGAACCTGATAATGATGCGTTTGTAGGTCTTGATTTGCTCACCATTACTGAGATGTGGTCCATCCCTTTCAGTGGTTGATGGCTCAGTTGTCACTCAGTGTTATTTCCTACTCACCAGGAGAGCCACAGTGAGAAACGATGGCAAGGGGGGCAGTAACAGGTGGCGGTTAAGAGCCAGGCTGCCTGGGTTTGGATTTCAGTGTTACTACCTGTGAGCTGTCTGTTAGTTAGCAAGCTACTTAGCCACCGTACGTCTCCATTCCTCATCTTCAATTAGGGATCGTTATTACCTACTGCAGATAGGATTATTTAGAGGATTTAAACAAGATAATCCATTTAAAGAATTTATCACACTGCCTGATACAAGTAAATGTTCAATAAATAAATGTTAGCTAAAATTACTATTAGTCATAATAGTACAAGAGAACCAAAAGAAAAATTCTATTCTATCTCTGTATTTCTCCTCTTTGATGAAGTTTTCAGGGGGCAGTTGTGGCAAAAAGCCAGTATGTTTGATGCAAAAAAGACTGAGGATCTAGTCTGATGAATATAGATGTTCACTTTTATATTAGAAAAAAATTACATGGCTCCATATCACAAAATTTAACATCTTTCCATTAAACATCACACAATTCTCATCATCATTATGCCCTACACATACCCTAAAGGATGTGTAGTTTCTGTTGCTATTCAACAACAGGGTCTAAAATGTTAACTAAGAAACTGCTGCAGAAATGCACGTCGGGCAGTAATCTACGTCTGCCACAAGAGCTCAGGCCAACACAGACAGCTGGGATTCCGCCTCCGTGGCCTGGACTCCTCCACACACAGTCAGGGGGTCCGGTCCTGGCAGACCTTCAAATCTCCGTTCAAGACCCCCTTCAAGAGGGGGTTTCCAAGAGGTGAAGGAAGCAGCAGCAACGCAGGATGGAAAGCCCCACACCTACTTCAGTATGATATGATAGCTATCATTGGTTTCTGCTGTAAAAAAAAAAGAGAATAATTTTTAGTCACATCTAAAATACAGTAGGAGGGAAAAAAATATGATACGGTTCTTTTGAGGAGGAAAAAAAAAGAGAGAAGGACAAAGGGCAGTATACTTGTTAATTATCACAGAATACTTTTAATAAATATGCATTATGAAACAACATGCCTCAGTTTCTTCATCTGTCCGCGGAAGGGGGAAGAGAACGGCTGAGTCATCACTTACACCGTCTGATAATCACTTGTATGTCAATAATAGTGTGACTTTACCTCAAATATGGTGGTTGATACTTTCACTCTCTCCTCAAAGAAGTATGAAAAAAGCACTTAAACTCCTTAGAGAGAAGCGTTTGTCTTATTATTTTATTACCTTTCATTGTGTCCAGAATAAAACAGGCTTCTTCCTGAAAGTTCTGTATCATCTGAAAAAGCAAGAAAATTTGCTGATTATTAAAAACTTTGATTTGCTGCATGTATGTTGACTATGTGGCTTTTTATTCTGTTAGATTTAAGTGAAAAATAATCCTTCGTTTTGTTATCTCCCCTGTTTAGTTTTTAAGTTTTAAAAGCTAAGCAGTCTAAAACAGTGATCTTAAAATGATAGTATGCATTTTCCTGGGTTAACTCCAAGACTTTCTAAGGGGTACACAGACACAGGTAGGCACACACGGGAGAAAGAACTTCTAGGTCTTCAACTCCCATATGTATTCTTTCCTAAAACTGCCTGACAACCTCTCCAGTTTTCCTTTCCCACTTTCCCTCCTCAAACTCCTTTTTCCCATTTTATAAGATAAAGGCATGAGTTTCACCCTCCTGGAATGCTACCAAGATGCACTGGCCCGAGTATAAAGCCCCAGGATGCCAAAGTGTCACTCAAATGTGAACTCGAATGACTGGGTAACCGGCTCTTGTGTGAGTCACATGGGTTCCAATTCTTTCCTTTCGCCAGAATTAAAGAGTGACCTAATCACAAAATGTCAAATGACAGATGATTCAAAATAATGGTTTATAACATCACTATGTAATTTTTGGCACATAACTCAGAAGTTCAAAAGAAACCCAGTGATCCTGTTATCACAAAACTCCACCCATTCCTGTCTATTAAGTTACGTGAATAAGGTTCCATAACACTTATATCTGGGGGAAAAAAGCAGGATGGAATTGATGCTGAACTCTATTTCATTCTAGCAGTGAATAGGCAGTATTTATCAATAGATGAATTAATCGTGCACAGGGGTGAGGGTAGGGAACTGAAAAATCCCGTCCATCTCATTAATAGATGCACTTCTAATAAGGTTTTTTTTTTTGGCAGGGAAAGATTCACCCTGAACTAACATCTGCTGCCAATCTTCCTCCTTTTTTTTTTTCTCCCCAAAGCCCCAGTGCATGGTTGTATATCCCAGTTGTAAGTCCTTCTAGTTCTTCTATGTGAGCCACCGCCACGGCATGGCAACTGACAGACAAGTGGTGTGGTTCTGCATCCGGGAACTGAACCCGGGCCGCTAAAGGGGAGAGAGTGCCCAACTTTAACCACTACACCATCAGGGCTGGCTCAAATATTAAGTTTTTTTCTTAATTTTTAATAGTTACTTAATGAAACGTAATACATTTATTTGTTGTTTTAATTGATTGTATAATTATAATAATTCTATTCAGAAGATATAATTTTTTACTTTTTATTGAAACAATTTTTTTTGTTGAAACACATTTTGTTTCAAAGAAATATGCTAGGGTAATTAATAAAACATGTTTAAACATAAAAATAGGTTATGGTAAGATAAAATTCTATGGGGGAAATGAATGGAAATATGAGTTCAAGGAAACAAAGAAATGATAAAATTCTTTACATTCTTCATGTATTTTTTTAAACAGATGATGTCATTAAATCACTCTTCTATTTAGGTTACGTGTAACACAGTTAGAATAGCAAAGTACCCCTTTCATTTTTAAATGTCATATGCCCAGAAACATGGTTTGCAACTATTTAAACTTAAAAAATTTTAAGTCAACCTAATAATGTGCAAGTGGACACATGGTTTTTAAGAATTATTTTAGGAAGCAAGGAAACAAAAACATTTGAAAACCTCTGGTCTAGAAAATAGAGCACTCTGCCCCAGTAGAACTGCTCTTGCTCCTGTCACATGCCCTGACACATTCACTGTCGTCTGGTCATTCAGCTGTACTGAAAATCTACCTCATCACTAATGAGCACGTGGATTCCTGTTGGCCCCTGCTTGTAGATCTGGCTGATCTGGCGAGGGGAAATGCTGAAAAGCTGAGCAATTTTTTCTGTCAGTTCCACAGCTGTCAGTTCTTCGAGATAGATGGCATGGTACACTGCAAAAGGGAGAGAGCAACGGCGTCAGTACAAAGTTTCTCTGCTCTTAAAGGTAATCTGATCACTAGGAATGCTCACATTTCTCAACTCAGTTAGACTGCCTGAGTTCAAATCCTGGCTCAGCCACTTACTAGCTGTGTGACCTGGGGCTAGTTATTTAACATCCCTAAGCCTCATTTTCCTCATCTAAATGTTAGCAATGACAATAACATCTGCAAAGAGGAGATACTTGTTGTAAAAATTAAAGCATACAGGGCCAGCCCCGGGGACCTAGTGGTTAAGTTCAGCATGCTCGGCTTTGGCAGCCCGGTTAGGTTCCCAGGCACAGACCTACACCACTCGTCTGTCAGTGGTCATGCTGTGGCGGCTGCTCACATACAAAAAGAGGAAGATTGGCAGCAGATGTTAGCTCAGGGCCAATCTTCCTCAGGGAAAAAAAAAGTGAAAGCACACAAAAGTGCTGAACCTCGGGCCTGGCATGTATTAGGAACTCAATAAACACTACCAATTGCCATTATTTCTAGCAAATGCTGAATCTGCTGTTTGATAAATTCCCATCACACATGCTCCTAAGTCATCTCTTCACCTTTCTCCACATCTGTCCTGGCCAGTCCAGAAAGACCTACCGAAGAAAGAACCATTTGAGTCTCCATCCTCATGCTTCTGCTGCTGTTGCTGCTGCTGTTGCTGCTGCTCCCTCAACTGCAAGGATTCCTGACAAACATAAATGGTTAGCCTTGGGCGCACCATCCTAAGGAGGAAAAAAAAGAGTGTTAGCTTTACGTTTTTCATGTAAGCGAATTTTAAGGGAGAACTGGTGAGTCTTCATTAATACTATGAAGCAGGGGGCCAGCCCCGTAGCCAAGTGGTTAAGCTGACGCACTCCGCTACAGTGGCCCAGGGTTTTACTGGTTCAGATCCTGGGCGCAGACCTAGCGCTGCTCAAGCCATGCTGACATGGCATCCCACATAGCAGAACTAGAAGGACCTACAACTAGAATATACAACTATGTACTGGGGGGGCTTTGGGGAGAAGGAAAAAAAGAGGAAGACTGGCAACAGATGTTAGCTCAAGGCCAATCTTAAAAAAAAAAAATTGTATAATGAATGAAATTACTGTATTAAAAAAAAATTCTATAGAGCAGGAGTTGAAAACTGGCAGCCCATGGGCCAGTCAGCTCATTTGCTATGTTTTATTAGCTCCCCATTGGTGTGTGTGTGTTTTCCTAAACTGAATTAGTTCCAACAGAAGGTATCAGATAAACCTCTGAATTTTTGGCTTTTCTTGAAAAATCAGACCTGGCAATCCAAGGCCTTTATTTTTACAAGAAAACAGTCAGCTGTTCTCCTCATATGGTGCATGCATTCCTCAGTACACCCCGGATCTGTCATTCATTGACATGTGCCCTCTGTAGTCATTTGAGTCTGTGACCTTTGACGTAAAGGTTAGAAATGTTCACAATATGTGAACCACTGTTTTATGGGTCAGGTTTAAGATACACCTTTTACTGAAAAGCACCAATATGGTAAACCAGAGAATCTTCTTGCCCTCATTACCTTTTCCTAAGCAGCCTGAGCCTTTTTTCTGTACTGACTTCTTAGACAACAGTGTTCAATTACCTCTTCATCAGATCATCTTATTCCTTCCTATTTCTAAATGCTCTTCAGATAATACATGAAAAAATGAAAGATCCATTTTATTTCCCCAAGCCATCAACTCCTGAATTTCACCTCTTTATTTAAAATTTTCCAAGATTACAGCCAACCAGTAGATACAGTATCTCTTGTGATGCACCCAAACACAAATACTTCACTATCTGTTCCACTATTTAGTCACTGATGTGGTTCTGGGGTATTAACCTAACCTGTATGTTTTGTTCCAGTAACATTACTACTACCTATCTGAAATTGTAAATCCCAAATAGGGACTACAAATTACTCTGTATGACAAGCACTATTTGTAAGCAGACACTTAAGTAATTCCTATCCAAACTTGAGAATGACCTCTTCTCCAGTTAAAACTCACTCAGGGACTTTGTACCTGTTGTTCCTTCTGCCTAGAATGCTCTTCCCTCACATGACCCCATAGCTTCCATCCTTCTCATAACTCAGTTTAAATATCCCCTCCTCAGAGAGGTCTTTCCTGACCATATTCTGGGTACTCTATAGGCCACAACCTTGTTTTTATTTATTTGTTTGTTTTGTTTTCCTTCAAAGTACTTATCACTATCCAAAACACTTATTGTTTATACCTTTACCTCTCTCCCCATTAGAAAGTAAACTCCATGACAATAGATACCTTGTCTGTTTTGCTCACCAATGTATCCCAAGAGCCTGCAACAGTACCTGGCTCATAATAGAGACAATGAATATTTACTGAAAGGAAAAACTACCTGGAAATGGAAAATGGGATATCATGGAGAATTCCTTGGATCAAGTGTAGGAAAAGATATTTTTCATCTTTGTTTATTTGGTGCACAGCTGGCATTCAAAAAGAATGTTTTGACAAGATGTACTGAGCTGTGCAAAGAGTACTGTGAAGAGTCTCTAAATCCAAATCCATTTGAAACCCAACCTCACTGATATTTTAACACTAATTACATACCGGCCTTTCAATGCATTAAAAAGTCTGATTCCATCGGCGGGGCCACAGATTTGGATCACATCATCTCTAGTTAGTTTCAGTAAATCTGCCCCTGGAGTAAATATAAGAAAATGAGCGATAAAGGCAAAGATTCTCTTTGTTAGTGACTATTAAAACGGGCTCTATTACAAGGACAACTCATTACTAGTATGTTACAGTCCATAATCTTTTGCATGGTGTATAAGCTCTCCACGACCTGGCCCCTACTTCGTCTCTGACCTCAACTCCCACCCAATTAACTTCTCCACATGTACTGTCATCATACTGATGATGTCTAATGAGCAAGTTGTTCCCGCCTGAAATATCCTTCCACTGTCTGACCAAAAGACTCCTCCTCATCCTCCAAGACATACCTCATGCATCATGCGTGCTCCCTAACCCCAGACCGTCCCACAAACGCCTCACTTTGTACACACTTCTCTACTGCATCACAACTAATTGTTTCCCTTTTTTCAGGGTTTTATTTTGATTTGATTTGGTTTATTTTTTGATACTAGATGATGAATGATCAGAAAGTATCCCTTATCCATTTGTGTATTCCTACCACAACTGGTACACAGAAGGTGCTAAATAAAAGTAGAAGATGCAAATAAAATACAAACAGTGATATCAAGGGGAAAATTTCCAACTACCTGCGTATGCCCCTTGATAAAATACTGTATGGGATATACATTTTAAAAAGTATTGCATATAATAAGTATTTTAAAATTAAAGTGAGTTTTAACTAAGAAGTCATTCTTTTTAAGTATTTCACAGCACAGATGCAGTAGCTAGTGAGAAAGTCTAAAGGGCTCTATGAAATTCATTTAATCAGAAAAATGCACTAAGATCTCTCACACACACGCACAAAACCTCACAGAGATGCCAGGAGGCCCTAGAATATAAAGGAATGTTTTGTGCTTGGGAAAACAAAAGGACAAGCAAATTTAACCTGAGAAGTTTGTAAAAAGCCTTGTGAATGTAGAAAAACGGTTTCGATGCAACCACTGCTGAGCTTCCTGAGGTGTGGTTGTTGGTAAGAGGTTCTGAAAGAGAGAAAGCATTTTTTTGGTAACTAAATAGACCCATCTGCTACATCATTAGGTAACACACAGCCAAACACACCCACACACAGCAAACCTCCTTTGCTTGGAAGTTGTTTATATCACATCAGTCTTCTTTCTCTAACCATACAAGATGCCCGTGGAATTCCATCCTTATCGTCCCCACTAGACTGTAAGCTCCTTAAATGCAAGGGTCCGGCATTACTGGTTTCCTATCTCCAGTCCCTAGTACAGTATCTGGTTCATTATAAAATTCAATAAATACTTGTTTAATGAATGCATGAATACTCCCTAAAAGTTGATACAGTCATCCAAGTATTATTAGACTTTGCAAATAACTGACATTTAACTTCAGACTTACATCTGTGACTGGAGGGGGCGGCTCTGGCTGGTGATTTGGTGACCCATTTCTAAAGAAACATTTAAAATGCAAGGGTGAGTACATGACATATACTAGGGTTCATCATCTCATTCTTCATCCTCATGAGTCTTATGCTAGAGTTAAAAGAATCTGTGCTCTCTCTCAAAACATGCTTACTCTTAGACCCAATACTTCTATTATCTGTTAATTGAACCTAAAGACTTTAAAGGGGGTGGGGGGAGACGGACTATGTCATTTGCAACATTTCCCCCTGCTCCGAGATAGCTGGTTTTATTTTGCATAGGCTCTTATTATATCGAATTTAAAGTTATTTGAGGGGAAAAATTTGGTTCTCAGATATTAGGTTCAGTGACTCTGAAAATCAGACACTTAGGGGTGTTTATTTGCTTGCCTATGCAACATTTTTTATTATTAGAGAAATTGAAAACAAAATCATTTTAATAAGTTGGAACTGATCAGATATATTATGGTGTAAAGAACATTTAACATAAGAAATTTATTAGAATGTAAACTAAAAATATCAGAATATAAAAGTAATCAATGTATTACTACTATATTAAATATATAAATATACATACAAACTTATACAGGAAAAAATATTAGAAGAAAATTATGCAATGCAATGTGATCACACACTTTTATAATGAAAAACACAATTATTTTTAAAGCAGCTTCAGAAATTAGCGCTGTCTAATTTGTGATCCAAAGGCTATCTCCACATGCCTGGTTTTTCCTTATACTTCCTTTTGCTCTATAGATTGTCCCTCTTCCCCAACGCTTACTGTTTTTATGGGAGAAAAATTTGAACCTAATAATGAAGTAATGACAAAGAGAAGAGAAAAAATTTAAAACCACAACTCTTAAATCCTGTATCTTATTTAAAATTGCCTATAAGTAGACTGCATAATCCCATATGAATGGTAAGAGATTTTTCTTCAAAAAAGATCTTTTTCTTCTTCTATTTCTTTTTTTGACTTAGCTGCAGAATTCAACTTCAGTATTCAAATGCAGTAATTAACTTATCTTGGGGCCTAGTTATCCATTCCTTCTACAACTTCTACCTATTTCTATTCTTAATAGTTACATTTTGAATATTTAAGCTACCTTAATTAAGTACTTTTAGAAGTAGGCTGAACATGAGCCTACATAAATTCAAAAACAAACATTACAACCAAACAATGTACTCACACATTTAGTAGCTTAACTATTTCAAATTTCAATATGGCCTATTTAGAATACGTGTTAAATGCTACAGCTATAAGACAACTTATTTTAATTTGAGTAGGCATCTGTACCAACTTTCAATTATCTCTGATGGTAAAAACCAATAACGTAGGATTAAATGCATCCCATAGATAATTCCAAAACTTCATTTTAGCTATCACCTTCAACGTTCTTTCCCCAATTATCAAAGATTCATAATAATTAGGTGTTAGGATCATTCTTTTTTTTTTTTTTTTTGAGAAGATTAGCCCTGAGCTAACTACTGGCAGTCCTAGGATCGGTCTTAATAAGTAACAAAACAGATTTTAGTGTTTGTACAACTATGTTTCAATTCCCAATGACCATTCTCTGGTGAAAGTACAATCAGGAAGTGAAATAACCACAAGATGAGTAGTAATAGGGAGAAGTGAAAAGCCTAGAAAAATCAGACCTTTAATCATTAAAACTGATCATAAAAGCCATTTTCTAATGGGAGGGAAAAAGAAGAAGAGGAGAAAGGGCTATATAAAACTCTTTCAGTTCTTTTGAAGAGAATCCAAACCTCAGTTAACATATAAATCCATCAAAGACTGACCAAATAGAAGTACTATTGATTTGGAAAGATCTTGTTTATGGAACAATAACAAAAGAACACATATTTAGGACAACACAAGCCAATTTCATTTTCCAGACTTACCCTTCCCCAAGAGAAAAACTGCTATGGGAACTGTTGAAGCCAGGTGATGGGGAGTTATTGACATATGTGATCTCGGGCCACGGAGAACACTAAAAACAAAGGACAACTTAGATAACTCAAAAGTGCATTTGACCCTAGCATGCCACCAAAACATTGTTATTGAATAGCATATCTTAATTAGTAAATCTTAATTCTTCAGAGGCCCCCACAGGTAACAGAGAATATACTCAAGACAAGTAAGTTCTGACCAGGCTAGAAGTGATGGTTTTATTTTTTTTTTTTAATTGAGATATAATTGACATTTAACATTGTATGTAACATTATGTGTACAACATAATGATCTGATATATGTACACATTGCAAAATGACTGGATTTTTCATTTAAAAGTAAAAAGCACTCACTGAAATTGTCACCAAAAGAAATCCTTTTACCTCTGTGAGTATAGTTGTCTCATAGGAAGGTTGATATTTCTCCTTTTCATGAGGTGTTCGCTTCTCCATTTTCTCCCTATCTGTTTTTTGCTTTCTGTCTGCACCTTTGGGCTGAAATGAGAAATACTTTGTTTTAAACTCAAGTACTGACCCTTCCACCCAACGATATTACTTATGAAAACATAAAGAGTCACTGGGGCCAGCCCAGTGGCACAGCGGTTAAGTGCACACGTTCCGCTTCGGCGGCCCGGGGTTCACTGGTTTGGATCCCGGTGTGGACATGGTACCACTTGGGCCGTGGCAGGTATCCCACATATAAAGTAGAGGAAGATAGGCATGGATGTTAGCTCAAGGCCAGTCTTCCTCAGAAAAAAGAGGAGGATGGGCAGCAGCTAGCTCAGGGCTAATCTTCCTCAAAAAAAAAAAAACCTTAAAAGAGTCACATGTGAAGCAAAGATGTATGTATAATGATAAAAAGACAAGTGCATCATTGCATCTAAGTCTGAAAATAGGAAATTTAAATGTTTGATGGAGTTGAAAAAGAATAAGATCTATAGCTACTGGAAAGATCTCTAAAGCTCATAGTTAATTGAAAAAAGCAAGCCTCAAAACAATTCATGAATAATTCCTATTTATGTTTCAAAGAAAAGAAAATATGTTTCTCCCCCTACGAACAAGTATATACAAAAGCACAGAAGGGGACGAGTAAATCATGGCGGTGGTTACCTCTGGGGAGAGGCTGGGGATTTGGGTATGAGTGGTAGGTAATGGGGGCTTCAGTGTGGCGCTCTGACTACTGCTGGATTCATGAATCTTTTGCAATGAGAACACATTTAACCATGTGATAAAAATAAAGACCAAAATAAGGAATGAAGATCAAGTACGAATGTAACCAAAAATGTCAACTTCTCATAATTTTGGTGAGCTTTTACAAGAACTTCTAACTTCAACAGGTTTCAAGAACTTTCAATGAAAATCTATGCTTTTGCTTCTAACTCCCTTTTTCAAGTTCCCCTTCTCCCATGCCCATCCCTGTTTAAATTTCTTCACCAGGCATCTCAGTAATTATTTCAATGACTCTACTTAGATTGAGTTTTCATAGTTTTTGAAAAAAGACAAGTTGACTTCTGACTTGGTGAATAATGTTAACATTGAAAGAAGAGGGAAAAAGTTCCAAGGACCAGCACAATGCCCAGGAATACCTTGAAGACTTTGATCTGGCAGCTGGCAGAGTGTAAGTGCTCAGTATATTCCCCGTTCTCATTCTCCTTGAAGGTATCAATTTGTACTCGGAATGGCACTCCCTTTTCTCCGCCATGTTTCCTCATAGTGAACTCTGTGCTGATACAGTGCACCTGAAAAGAGCACAGCATCCAGGTTTCAGCACTGCTAGATGGCCAACCAGGCAGCACCATTTTCGAGCAACTACTAACAGCCAAACCTTTAAAAAGCATTAAGAACACGATGAAAAAACTTTTACTCTCTTTTTGATCTTGAACAATTTACACTCTAATGGAGGAAATGAGGAAAACTTAAATGATTTACAAATGTAAACAAAGTAAACGTATAGAACTAATGCTAACAAAAGCTACTGTGAGGAACTAAATTCATTTACTGCTTCAGAGAATATAGAGTTAACATAAAAAGAGAAATGATTTCTGTCTTCTGGCTTTTAAGGTAGATTTTAGAAAGCGGAAGTACCATCCATGCTGGAAAAATAGTAAATATTAAAGTTCACAGACACTGGGGGGAAAAAGGGTTTGCTCAGCTACTGCATAAAGTCTAAGACCTTGGTGACTCAACGGCGGAACCTTGATCAACTACACACTAGTTTAGGTATGTTATTAACTTCTAAGCCTCAAGGACTATTCCTACTCCACATGATTATTGTTGAAAGTCTTAAGTAAAATCACATATACATTATACAAAGCATGTATAAAATCATGTTTACTTAACACAGTGACTATCTCATGGGAAGTACTCAACAAACTATTAGCTACCATTATGACAAACAGGAATTTTCAAGGAATCTACCCAAAGAAAACAATCAGATACGCAAACCAAAATTTAAGGATAAAGATGATCAAAATAACTTTATGGATAATAGTGAAAAATTAGGACAATCTAAATGCTAAATAATTGTCAGGCAAATTACAGCACATTCAAAGAAATTAAAAATATTCAAAATATTGTGCAGCCACGAGCAAGCATTTTTGAGAGAGACAATAAATTGGAGAAATTAGACGAGCAATTCAGAAACTCCTCATTGCTCTCAGACACACGCTAAGGAGTCTGCACTTGATAGTCAGGCCAGAACCCTCTAAAGATTTCAAATTCAACATATTTTATCCTTTAAGAAATAAAGTGGTAGTAAGAGATGCTCTTCATAACTGGACCCCCATCTGCAAGGCCTTACCTGAATAAACACAGATGTCCTCTTTGCAGGGTCCCACAGGAACTCCACTGTATTTAGTTGGGTTGGATTAGCCCTAGGATCGATTATACCCACAGACATTGGGATATCTGAGAAACAAATTGTAATCAATGAACAGTTCTGAGTGTTCCTGGGTTCAAACGAGAAAGCACTGATTCTTATTGTTGGTCCCTAGTTACCACGATTTTTGTGTATCATACCGTAAACGTCTTTTTGCCAATAAAAAGTGTTTGTTTAGAGCAAAAATTGACCTAGGTACTTTCCTTTTGAGTTTCTTTTTTCCACTTAAAAAATTTTTTTAAATAAGACAATTTAAAAGCAGTTTCTGTTTTAATTTGCCAAACTTCTACTTAAAGATAGATCTAGTCTACACTTGGTCTAGCTCTAGCGTCATGAAAATTGTAATTTGTAATCTGCTTCACTAACAGTTTTAAGATGAATGTTACTGCTGGATGTACACTAAGAGCATACTATAGAAGGATAAAGCAGAGTGTCCAAATAAAGGCAAAAAGCATTGGATCACAATAGAAGAGGGAAAAATTTTACATAAAGATTGATGCTGATTTATGAAGTTATCAAATAATCCCATAACAGAGTGATAAATCTTACACTCATGAGGGAAGAAACAATGAATGGGCTTTAGTAGAACTTGGCTTTCTATTCCACAAGTCATATACTCAAATATCATTCTCTGACTTATATTAATATTCAAACTGGGGAGGTAAGGCCAGGCTGATATTTATTACCATAACTGTGCTATAACTATACCACTATTTTAGTATCAATCATTCAAACAAGAAAGCATTAAGTGGGTCCCACTCCACAGCGTTAGCTGTTTGGGTTCATCTTAAAGTCACTTTATCAAAAGGATGTCAGAATATCTGTATGAGAACCAGTGTTTTCTCAGGTAAAACTAGTAGTACTTAGATTTGTTTAACAACTCTGTTTACCAACAGCAGATAATAACCAATAAGAGATCAAAGACTCTCTGATGAGATGAGATGCAAAGATTAAAATTACCTTCATGAAGAGAGACTGCAAGTGTGTTTGTAAAGGGCCTTCCCTTATGCCCTATGATTTAAGAAAAACAAATCCTATTCTGTGTACCAAAGTAGTAGGGAAAAACCTGAACCGCAAACCAAGAGACACAGATTCTAATCCCACCATATCTCACTTTGGGTAAAACAAACCAATAATCTGGCTCTCAGGTATTAGTAAAATAAAAGAATTTGCAGCATTTGGGGAAAAAACCTGGCCCCTTTTACATACTACTCAAAACAAAATATCAGATCCTGACTAGCCAAAACAACCTAGAAAATAACAAAGTTGGAGGTCTCATACTTTCTGATATCAAAATTTACTACAAAGTTACAGTTATCAAAACTGCAGTTAAAGATGGACTTAAAGACAAATGTATGAATAGACAGAATAGAGAACTCAGAAATAAACCCTCATATATATGATCAAATAATTTTCGACAAAGGTGCCAAGAGCATTCAATGGGGAAAGAACAGTCTTTTCAACAAATGGTGTTGGGAAAACTGGATGTCCACAAGTAAGGAATGAAGCTGGACCCTTACTTTACACCATAGACAAAAATTAACTCAAAAATGGATCAAAGACCTAAACGTAAGACCTAAAGAAAATATACCAGGAAAAGCTTCATGACATTGGATTTTGCAATGATTTCTTAGACATGACATCAAAAGCACAAGGAATAAAAAAACAAATGAACTGGACTACATCAAAATTTAAAACTTTTGTGAATCGAAAGACACTACCAACACTATCAAAAAGACAACCCACACAAAATGGGAGATAATATTACAAATCATATATCTGATACGGGGTTAATATCCAGAATCTATAAAGAACTCTTACAACTCAACAACAACAAAAAACAAACAGATTCAAAACGGGGCAAAGGACTTGAATACACCTTTCTCCAAAGAAGATATACAAATGGCCAATAAGCAATGAGAAGAGGCCCAACATCACTAATCATCAGAGGCATGTAAATCAAAACCACAGTGAGATACCACTTCACATCCATTAGGATGGCTACTAGCAAAAAAAAAAAAAAAAAAAAGAAAAGAAGCGTTGGCAAGGAGGCCAAGTAATTGGAACCCTTGTGCACTTCTGATGGAAATGTAAAATGTACAGCCACTGTGGAAAACAGTAAGGTGCTTCCTCAAAAAATTAAAAATAGAATTACCATATGATCTAGCAATTGCACTCCTGGGTATACACCCAAAAGAACTGAAAATAGACTCAAATAAATATTTGTACACTTACGTTTATAGCAGCATTATTCACAACAGCCAAAAGGTGGCATCAATCCAAGTGTCCACTGAGGGATGAACGGATAAACAAAATGTGGTGTGTGTGTGTGTGTGTGTGTGTATAATGTACATATAAAATAAATATATATTTTTATATATAAGACGGAATACATATAATGGAATATCATTCAGCCTTAAAGAAGAAGGAAATCCTGACACATTACTACATGGATGAAGCTTGAGGATTATGCCAAGTAAAATAAGCCAATCCAAAAAGACAAATACTGTATGATTTCACTTATATGAGGTACCTAGACTAGTCAAATTTATACAGGAAAAAAGGAGAATGGTGATTACCAGGGGCCGGGAAGAGGAGGGAATGGGGAATTATTGTTTAATGGGAACAGTGTTTCAGTTTTCAAGATGAAGAAAGTGCTGGAGATGGATAGCGGTGATGATGATGACAACAATGTGAATGTATTTAATGCCACTGAACCATATATTTAAAAATGGTTAAAACGCCAAATTTTATGTTATGCATATTTTACAACTAAATTAAAAGAACAAACAAAAAAATCACCCTGAAGTAATAGGGGCAATTGTTATGGAACTGAAGTGCCTACACTTCCAACTTCAATTTTGTTATCATCATACAGGTAATTTTTTATGCTTAGTCAATAACCACTTTCAGCTTCATGCTAATTGAGCTCTTCAAGCATTGTGAATCAAGGTAAATATTAAGCACAGAAAACTAACTCTTAGTCCATAGTTACAGGCATTTCCTGGGCAACAGATTCTCTTAACACACCTATGTCAAGAATTCTGTCTCCAGGTCGGTTCCACCTCCAGCCCTCCAGCTGCTGATGTTCAGTGTACTGTAGCCGTCTGTCATGGAACACTACACGGAATATACTCTAAAAGCAAGCCACAAAATCAAATGATAACAAGAGCCCTTAAAAGTCAGTGCTGACAAAGGAAAACTAGCAGGGGTCACCTCCAATTGTTTTCTAGAATTATTATAATAATTATAATGTAACACTACATATACCTGTAATTATAAACCTATATAAATATAAAGTAAATAGAAATAAATATAACTATAATATTAAAATAAATTATAATAATTCTAAAATTATTTTTCTTAAGACCTGTTCACTCTAAAACCCATACCATACCAAGCTCTACTTCAGGGTAAATTTTGGAAGTGCTCAGACATAATCTTTATAGTTTACTGATACCTTATTTGAAACTTGGTTTACACATCAGTACTAATGGTAGCTAGGCATAAAGGACTCCTATCGGAAGCATTACTACATACCTCTACCACTACCATGAATGCCCAGCTCAGTTCTTCAGATGTTTAGGAAAAACTCACCAAGTTCCCTGCTTGCTAACCCACCACACAACCTGTAAACACTGAGGGGAGGTTTAGGGGCTGTTTTCATCAACTTCCCTTTTGTTACTTTTACTCTGTGGAGCCGCCTATGAATATCCCTCTGACCACTTTTCACAGCTGCTGGCCAAACTCCTCTGTCCCAATTGTGCTGTGAAGTCTTAAAATCATTAATGTCGGTCTAAACTAAGAAAAGTGTTATTCATCGACAGTAGCTTCTGTTTTCATTGCTTCTAGACCAAGAATCCAAAGAGACACTGGAGCTTCTCTAAAGATCTCAAGGAGGTTATTTTATTCTACCCAAAAAGAACTTCACTGAGCCAGGAGACTACCTGGACATGAAGTGACAAGCCTTCTGTTTCTGCAGCTCTGAAAAATCCATGTGGAAAGGGCAGCACACTACAACCCCAAAGAAATAACCTATGAATTTACCACTCTGCCAGCAAATTGTGGCCAGTAAGAGACACCACCAAGCCCTTTATGGAAGCAAAGGAATATTATCTAAAAAGGGCCAGTAAAGAGATACTGTGCAGAAGAATGATTTATTCATTTTCTTTTACCTTCACCAATTTGCCATTAATTTCTGGAAGTTCTCCAAGTTTCCTATTGTCTAGCATTCGGATTTCATAAGACTGCCCTAGAAGAAAAAGTAATCACATATTACTTCTATCACCAATTAACTTTGCAAGATTCAGAAAGAATAAAATTCAGTTGGTTGAATATTCAAGAGTATAACATTATTAGTATTAGTAACAACAACTAATTTCATACATTTATATCCTTTAATTGATACAGTTCTCTAAGGCATCATCCGTCCGATTTTAACTGAAACTTAAAGAATGCACGTAACTTGTCTAACACCACACGACTGGCAAACAATAGAGCTGGGCAGGGTAACACTTCTCAGACAGTAACCGACGTCCACTGACCCATGTCCAAAGAACACGGATTAGAAAGAGGGAGAGGGGAACTAAGAATGGGCAGACAGACAAAAGAGGCCAGTAACACATATCAAATATGACATTAAACTCAAATCTCTGAAGTAAAGGTTTGACTTCGACAGGTCACACTAGAAAGATGCACTTTTTACATATAAGTGTACCTAATAAAATATCATGGATCCAGCAGGTCTGCAATATACTAACAAATAAGGATGCGTCTAACCTTGATTGAGATATGTCAGGGTTTCATCATGGAGTTTCACTGCTGGAGAGGTGGCAGCGCAAAGCACATATTGGAAAGGTAAGATTTTATTCTCATTATCAGGAGGCAAACTTGACTCTTCTTGCTTGAAAATGGGCAATGCAAGGACATCACTGAAATAAAAGAAACAAATGACTTATGTTAACATCTGACAATGGTGCAAGAGGAGACATTGTTGAAACAATTTAACAGCAATTTGCTTTGGAAAATCATAAATGTTACTAACTTTGGTGGAGTTTCATCTGAACCATTCAGTTCAGATTACCTGCTGTGATATCCCCCTGACCACAATAATGTGGGCAATAACAGATATTTACTGCTAAAAACACCTAAGTGCCCAAAGAGAAGGTTTCTAGGAACCGTAGACTGGGGTTCCTACAAGGGCTCTGAAAACCGTATGCAGAGTTCCAAAATGTCAATTTAAGACATTCAGTAATGTAGTCTGAGAAAAGCAGACTCAGAAAGGCACCACCCACAGTATCTTTATAACCACATCAGCTGATCTAAGGACTAAAACAAGAGTCAAAATTCCTAGAAGCTACATGAAAAGAACAAATCAAAGACAAGAATATATTTCAAGGTCATCATACATTCTGGGGAATACAACTAATCTTGAGATATTCCTACCAGCTACCTCCTCCAAGAAAAGCTTCTTAGATCTGTATCAGTGTATCTAATCTTGCAAACCAAAGATACACATCCAATGAGTTTGAGTATGTTACTCATTCTGAAGTGCTAGTGGAAGAGTACAGTAGCCCCCCAACCCTTATCCATGGTTTCACTTTCTGTGGTTTCAGTTACCCAGCATAAACTGCAGTCCAAAAATATTACATGGAAAATTCCAGAAATAATTCATAAGTTTTCAATTGTGCACCATTCTGAGAAGCATGATGAAATCTTGCACTGTCCCACTCCATCCCACCCGGGAGGTGAGTCATCTTTTTGTCTAGCATATGCACACTTTATAGCTACTCATCCTTTAATCATGTGGTAGCGGTCTAGGTTATCAGATTGACTATCATGGAATTGCAGTGCTTGGGTTCAAGTAACCCTTATTTTAATTAATAATCCCCAAAGCACAGGAGTAGTGATGCTGGCAATTCAGCTATGCGAAAGAGAAGCTGTTGTTAATCTCTTATGGTGTCTGATTTATAAATTAAACTTTATCACAGATATGTACATCAGATAAAAACATAGCATATATCGTGTTCAGTACCATCTGCAGTTTCAGGCATCCACTGGGGGTCTTGGAACACATCCCCCACGGATAAGAGGGGACTACTGTACTGCACCAGGTTAGAAGTCCCGGATTTCAGTCCCTAAAACTGAAGGCAAATCTTATGCAAGCTCTCTTGATTCTTCGTCCCCTTCATCTATAAAATGGGAACCATATTCGCTGTCAAGAGTAAATAAATATATGAGAAAATATTTTGGAAACCATACGGGCTAAAACAGATGTAAAGGATTACCAACAATTTTCCCTCGTAAACTCTAGCCATGGATTAGTGGGGACGAATATCCTGGGCCCTGGAGATGTACGGTCATGATCAGCATTCATCCCAGACAAAACTAAAGAGATCTTAAGAGATGTACCAAATTAAAGAGTATTTCCAATTATCTCAAGACATGCCACAAAATTCTCAAAATAAAATGTATTTTAATTTACTTTAAAGAGTATGTACATGCACTCACTAGAACAGCTAAAATTAAAAAGAATGACAACCCGAATGTTGGCAAGGACGTGGAGCAACCAGAACTCTCATACTTTGCCAGAAGGAATGTAAAATGATACAACCACTTTAGAAAAAGGGTTGGCAGTTTCTTATGAAAGTAATTATGCATCTGCCCTTTGATCCAGCAACTCCACTCATAGGTATTTATCCAAGAGAAATGAAAATGTAAGTTCACTCAAAGACATGTACATGAATGTTCATAGCATAAAAGCAAAAACTGGAAAGAGTCCAAACATTCATAAGTAAGAGAATAGATGCACAAACTGTGGTAGATTTCATACCACGGAAAACTACTCGGCAAAATAAAGAAATGCAACAACATGGATGAATCTCACAGATATAATACTGAACAAAAGAAGCTAGACAAAAAGAACATATAATTCCACTTATATGATGTTCTAAAACTGGCAAAACTAAGGAGAAGAGCAGTTTCCTGGCAGGGTAGGGATTGACTTGGAAGGTATACAAGTGAACTTTCTAGGGAGATAAAAACATTCTGCATTATGTTAGATGTGTGGGTTACATGGTCATAACTGTACATATGAAATTTGTGCATTTCAATATACATAAACTTTACCTTAACAAAAAAGAAATTATTGAGTGGAGGATGGAAAATGGTATAAATGATAAGTGAGTAGCAGCATATTATAAATTTTAAAGCTGGGGGATGGGTACAAGGCAGTTCAATACACTATTCTGTTTATATATGTTTGAAATTTTCTATAATAAAAAGTTTTTAAAAAATAGAAAAAACATGTATAGGTCACAAAGTACTTCCAGGTACAAAAGAAAGGCAACACATAGATGAAATAAAATAAACAACTGAGATACCCCCAAAAAATTAGAGGTTAGGGATCTAGAGATTCTCGTCAACATTCCCCACACTCAAAATGAAATACACTCAAACCTTTACCTATAATTTAAAAATTATAATTATAATATAAAACAAAGAGACCAAAATCAATTTTACTTTCCATAGATGAAAGGCAATTATTAATATGCACCTATATCCCTCAGCAGGATCCAAACATTCTCCCCAACCTTAGATTATAGGGTCATTACATTCAGGCAAAAACAACTGTTGAGAGAAAAATCACTGCACTTGTGTGTATCTTAGAGACAACATTATAAATTCTTATTGGAAAACAAAATGAGCAGCAAATGTTCTGATTATTGACCTAATAATCCACATAGGAGTAATAAAAAATTAATGGCACGAATGCTAAAAAATAGAAAAGTGGGGGTCAGAGGAATAAAAGAAAGCAGTTTCTTTCTGCTAATGTCTATATGTTACTAGTTGAATCCAGGTAGCCAAGATGCAAACTGGTTTCTATGAAACACAGGTTTCTTGAGCTAAAAAGTACTTCAAAGGCCAGAAAAACAAAGGGGGCTTTCCCCTTCCTTTGCCTGGAGGTGTCGTGTGCTTCGCTCATATGGGGTGGCGTTAAGAGTGGAAAAGGGGAGGCATCCTTCTTTCTGTCCATATTAATTTGTCAGGGGAGACACACTATTGTTCCCTTGAGATTATATGAAACTGTAGAAACATGGGTTTTTCTAGAGAAGTACTGTTTCAGCGCTTCCACTTCTCAAAATCAGGAAGCTACTGCCTCTCCCACAGCAAACAGTTTAGAAAATAAAGCAGAAGACTACAAAACTTAAGAAACATGATGTTAGTCTTTGGGCGACTTTGCTGCCATATCATTCTCAAATACATCACATCTGATGATGTCTTGTAAGATCAGTGAAGATTACCAGGAATCAAGGCAAATCGGATTTTGCGACATGGCAACAGCTCAACGTTTACGAACACAGGGTTGTTTTTTTCTTCTCAAATGTCAGTGCCTACCAAGGTTAATATATAGCAACAGTCCCTAGTCTTCTCAATATAATGTGGCATTACACCGAACCCCTCATGACTAAGCAAAGGACTGTCATTTGAGGCTGGAATTCTAAAATTGATTCTAAAAGTCATCCCTAAAATTAACTCAAAACATTACAGCTAAACCAAACACACAAAACTATATTTTCTCATCTGAGATTTTAAGTCTAAAAACCGCAAAAATATTTGAATTACTCATGTTCTTGCAACACTGCACTTCTTTTACTCTGCTGTGGGAGCAAGAGTACCATTCAGACGCACATTCCTAGAGGTGGAGGCTAAAGGTCACTGGTAAATACAGTTCCAGGCCCCCTGCTTATACCGAAACAATAACAAACAAAGTCAGCAAGAAACAATTTTGCAGATACAGAAGTCTGCTCCTTCTCAGAGGTAAATTGAGTATAGATTAGGAAAACCCACTCTGGCGGACTCTAAGTAGTTGCTACCAATGTATAATTTAGCATTTTATTATATTCTCTGACTGCTTCATGTATGTAATTCATTCCAATGAAACATAAGCCATTTGAAGAAATAACTTCTCTTTTATGTGCTTAGTAAATATTCGTTGGTATAATTTATATTTTTGTTTGTTTGCATTCTCCAGAATACTCAACCCTAATACACTGCGATCATTTTGGAATTCTCAACATCTCATAGTATCTCTGATTAAATATAAGGATATAGAAATCTTACCTGTTAAAAAGATAAATCGAGTACATGTTAAAACTGTGCACTGCTAGGTGGAAATCCACACCTGAGAGTGGAAGCATAGCAGAAAGCATCAGAGTGGAAGTAACAGAGGAACAGAAGCAATATCAGGAGTGATCTTTCCTGTATGTAACTGGGATTCCGGAAGAGCTGCTTTCATGGTCCCCTAAGGCATAAATTACTCTTTTGAGATAAGGCAGCCTCTGAATGGTTTCTATGAATTTCCAACTACTGTTTAGCCTTCTCCTTTAGGCCTACCAGCTGTTGAATGCTCTCCTCTGGAGAGACCCTGGAGCATAGAGAGGGAGAGGTTTGATGAGCTCTCCCTGGAGTAAGAAAGGCAAGCAGACAGGTGTCCACAGAACCTAAGGAAATTAGAAACTAACTTGAGACAGTATGATGTCACGAACTTGTAACTTCCCTATTTATAATCCTCATTTAGACTCTATGATGATGAAAATAAAACATTTGCAACAAAACATGCCAATATCCCTATGTTAATTATAGCATAAAAGGGCAAGAACTGAAGAGACTATACCCTACTTTGAGGTCAACTTCAAAGAGAAAAAGTATCAGTAAATAACTGGTCATAACAACTTTAAAAAGGAGAGGAAAGTAGACTAATTTCCTTGGATTTGTGGGAAGGACAGAAGGGCAGATCAGGGAGGAAAGCTGGCAAGGAGAGATGGCCCGACAAGTTCTAACAGAAGCCAGTGAGATGTCCTGACTAGTGAGTAATGGCACACTTAGCTTACTTTGTTGGTAGGAGCCCTCTGTCACAAAGTGATAAAAGATTTCTGTTACCTGAACATCTAGTGAAAAATCTCATTCAACTAAAAAGCAGCATATATAATAAAAAATTTGCCTTGCTACTTATTCTCTCACCCAGAAGGCAGAAGAAATGAGTGGAATTACAATTCTGAACCAAATTTGACCAAGAAGAAACTGAACAAAACCGAGGGAGTGGTGGGAGTCTCAAAAGAAAGCAAGCAAGCCAGACAGACAGGAAGAAGAACAGGGAACACAGCCAGACGTGACTCCTGGACTCTTAGAGAGCAGGCTTCAAAGAGTGAAGAAGATTTAGACCCATGCTCTAAGATGCTAAAAGGGAACACAGGATTGAGGTTCTCAAAAATGAAATTCTGCCAATCTCACATTATCTGAGACAGAAGGAAAAATGAGGGGAAGTATCTAGAGAGACTAGATGGAAAGTTTGCCAATCAACTCAGAATTAGAAGGACATGCACAAGATAAATATATATAAAAGGAAAGAAACTATTAAAAAAAAAAAAAGTGGCAATGGGGCTGGCCCAGTGGTACAGTGGTTAAGTTCACACAGTCTGCTTTGGTGGCCCAGGGTTCACTGGTTGGGATCCTGGGTGCAGACCTATGCACCGCTCATCAAGCCATGCCGAGGCAGGCACGCCACATATAAAAAATAGAAGATGGGCACAGATGTTAGCTCAGGGCCAATCTTCCTTAGCAAAAAGAGGAGGATTGGTAGCAGATGTTAGCTGAGGGCTAATCTACCTCAAAAAGAAAAAAATTAAAAAAAAAAAGTGGCATCAATACCGTAAATAAGAAGCAAGCTTGAGCTGAAGCCCAGAATGTGCTGAGACTTGCAAAAAAGGTAAGGAAGGCGCAGGGCCACTCTTTGATGTAAATGCCACATTACTAATTAATATAAAGCAGAGACAGAAGAAAATCTCAATTTCTTTTTCCTCTATCTTTTCTGTAAAGAAAAACCATCTTGAAAGTAGAAAGAAAAGATCAAATATGGGAAAAGTAGATTAATGACCAAGATAAATAAGGAGACTATCAAAAAGTACCTGGATGAAATTATACGCCAGGAGAATTAAAGAATGAGCAGACGAAACACGAGTGACCCTCTGTAAACTCAGACAATCTCATGATTCTGATAACGCCAAACATCACATCAGCTTTTTAGGTCTGTAGCAGCAATTGTCAAAATGAGGAGAGAGTACATTCTCCATACCTTACATCAGAGGGATCTGACATGACGTCTAGGCAAGACTGTAGAACAGCTTAGTAAAAGAATAATTTATGAGTACTTAGGCAGACCATGAGGGATCACGAGGAGCCATAACTAAAGTAATTCATTTTCCTTTTTTCATGTGGTTTGACCAGGGAATGCTGTAAGCATAAATATTTCTGGATTTCAGCAATACATAAAACAAAGTCTCTCTTGATATCCCTGTTCAAGGTGAAAAGTATGAACTTTGTAATAGTCAAATGGCTTTACAGATAACTACACAACCATATCTAACGAGTGCAGATAAGTGTACAAGAAAGTTTAGTGTTATGCTGCAGGACCCCAGAGAAACTTGTTCTCTGCAACATCTTTTTTTTAATGACTTCGATGAGGACACTGAAGAGAATGATGATGAAATATGCAAATGATAGGAATCTGGGATGGGAAAGCAAATATCCTATATGATAGAATCTTTTTTTGGGGGTGGGGGTGAGGAAGATTGGCCTTGAGCTAATATCCATGCCAATCTTCCTCTACTTTATATGAGGGACACACCAGAGCATGGCTTGACGAGTGGTATGTAGGTCTGTGCCCAGGTTCTGAACCCATGAACCCCAGGCCACCAAAATGGAGTGTGCTAACTTAACTACTGTGTCACTGTGCCAGCCCCTAGAACCAACTTTTAAAGTAACTCTAATTGGCTGGAACAGGAGGCTAAATCTAACAGAACAAGACTTAATAAAGATAAATACAAAGTCATGCACTTAGAACTAAAAACAACAACAAAATGGCCCAACATATGCGAGAAAGACTAGGGTTTAAAAAAAAATCTATTTCAACAGTATGGAGATTCCTCAAAAAACTAAAAATAGAACTTCCATACGATCCAGCCATCCCACTACTGGGTATTTATCCAAAGAGCCTGAAGTCAGCAATCCCAAAAGTCCTGTGCACCCCAATGTTTATTGCAGCACTGTTTACAATAGCCAAGACGTGGAAGCAACCTAAGTGCCCATCAACAGACGAATGGATAAAGAAGATGTGGTACATATATACAATGGAATACTACTCAGCTGCAAAACAGAACAAAATCATTCCATTTGCAATAACATGGATGGACCTTGAGAGAATTATGTTAAGTGAAATAAGCCAGTGAGAGAAAGATAATCTGTGTATGACTCCACTCATATGAGGAATTTAAAACTATGGACCAAGAACAGTTTAGTGGATACCAGGGGAAAGGTGGGGTGGGGGGTGGGCACAAAGGGTGAAGTGGTGCACCTACAACATGACTGACAAACATTAATGTACAATTGAAATTTCACAAGATTGTAACCTATCAATAACGCAATAAAAAAAAAATCTATTTCAATGAGACAAACAGTGTGATACAGCTGCCAAAAATGCTGACATCTGGTTTCATTAAAAACAAAGTCTGATGAGGGAAATGACGTTCTTCTCTATGCAAATCAGACTACATTTGAGTATAGTACTGTGCTTAGTTCTGAGTGAAGAAATCTAAAAAGAGGACTTTAAAAATGTAAGGAAAGAGATAAGAAGAAGTGAGGGGACCTAACATCACGTCATTTGAAGAGTAAGTGAAGAAGTGAGGACGTTTGTCTGAAACAAAGGAGTCTTATTTCATCTACTCTATAAAGAGATTAAATTATCAGTTCAGAGTTGAATGAGCTGGCCTCTTTTTTTTCTTTTATTTTCTTAAAGATTGGCCCTGAGCTAACATCTGTTGCCAATATTCCTTTTTTGTTTCTTCTCCCTAAAGCTCCCCCAGTACACAGCTGTATATTCTAGTTGTAGGTCCTTCTAATTGAGGTGGCCTCTTTAAAATATCCTCCAAATCAATTCTATTATTTTATTATTCTAAAAGGACTAAATGTTTTGAGCCTGTTCAGGTTTTAGAAGCTGCCTTGGGATAGGCCTAAGGATCTATGTATTGTTAGAAAACACCAATTGGTATATAGTGCCCTCTAGTAGACAGGAAATACCACTAGTTCACTGCTATTATAGTCCAAAGCATATTCTTCTACGGCATCTGCTATAGAGAGCAGCAGCCAAACGATAACTATAAAAGCCAGTATACTGGCTAGACCAACTGGCTTACAAACCTATCTATATATTTTTTAAAATTTTATTTCTACCTTATTTGCCATGACAAAATAAGGACTAGATATATCATAGCAAAAGCACAGATAACATCTAGGTATGCAAAACCTTCTATACACAAAATCCAAAAGACACATCATTGTAGTTTTTTCTAACACAGACAATTCCTTAAAATGATATTCCTGATTAAAGTCAAGACATAAAAAAGGTTTTCAATTCTTAGAGTCTACATCTTATCCATTTGGCCAAAGAGGATTCTAATGAACTATGCTCTCAAAATACACTTCTAAACTATGTATGAACTGCCTCGTAAGAGGAATACAAGTTTCCTGAAATATTGATAACAATTTTTAAGAAGAAAACTTCAATCATTCATTCAAACATTTACTGAGTACCTACTAGTGTCAGACACTATTCTCAGTACTAAAAACCATATATCAATTTTTTTAAATAAAGTAATTTTCTTTTCCTTCTTTCCTCATTTTTTTTTTTTCCTTTGGTATTCCATGTTTCATCAGTAGTCAATAAATGGTACTTTCTAGTGTTTTGGGGTTTTTTTGTAAGATTGGCCCTGAGCTAACATCTGTTGCCAAGTTCCTCTTTTTGCCTGAGGAAGACTGTCGCTGAGCGAACACACGTGCCAATCTTCTCCTGTTTTATGTGGGATGCTGCCACAGTGTGGCTTGATGAGCGATACTAGGTCCATGCTCAGGATCCAAACCTGCAAACTCCTGGTTGCTGAAGCAGAGCGTGCAAACTTAACCACTATGTCACCCAACTGGCCCCTACTTTTTAGTTCTTACTAATGTTTTTAACCTAAAGTTTCATTAAGACATCATCTATTCCCCCATTCTGTACTCACTTCTCCCTAACCAACTTACAATTTACTAACTTCTTTTTCATTTATGTCTAACTTACAGCTAAATAGTTGTTAGACAGTTCCTACCTAACTGTTAACAGGGCAAATGCTGAAACAGAGCTTGGGGGAAAAAAAAGAAAAGAAAATCTAGATAATCCAAATGCAGCCTTAAGTTTCATATACCAGAAAAGTTGCATAAGATTTCATAACTAGGCTGCTAAATATCCCCTTCGTAGCTAATCTCCAAAGATGGCCTCTGATGATCCACATCTCCTGGTATTCACACTTTTATGTGGCCCTCCTTCCATCTTGAATCTGGGCCGGTAATTTGCTTTAACAGGACAAAGTGGAGGAAACAGCAGTGTGCCAGTTCTGGCCTAGGGATTAATCTTTAAGAAGGATTGTTAGCTTTCAAAACTTTTGTGTTGGGGAACTCTGAACTGGAGAGACCACATGGAGCAGCCACAAGGACAGGAAGAAGCCCTGAGCTACACGGAAAAAGAGAGAGAGATCCAGCCATCCCAGCGTCCCAGCAGGGCCCAGCATTAGACATGTGAGTGAGCCATCTTGAATGTTCCAGCCCAGGCCCCAGAAGACGGCAGCCTCAGCAGACACTACATGAAGCAGATCTGCACAGTCAATCCATAGATTCATGAGAAGTCATAAATTGTTGTTTCAAGCCACTACATTTTGTGGGTGATTTGTTAAGAATAGGCCGCTGTTCCAACGTTTCTAAAGCATTCTTTACAAAACTTCACAGCAGTGGCAAATATGTAAAGGAAGATATTAAATCATCCTTACTTCGAATAGCTCTGTTAAAAACAAACAAACACCTCACACACACAGAAAAAACAAAAGGGTACATTCCAAAAGTCACTGTATAGTATTTAAGGAAAAATAAACAAAGCACATAACCATCTGAGAAAACAGTATGACAACCCCACTCTATTTATATTACCTTTTAAAACAACAATTTAATGCTATAAAAACTACACTGCCAATTAACATACTTATTTTCACTCTCCAAGTAAAGAAACAGTAGTAAAGAATTTGAACAATATGGCCAGATCCAAAGAATAAGCAACTGGGTAAAAAAAAAACACACACACAAAAATGTGTGAGAGAGAAAACAAATGTGCATAATCATAGTTTGGCCCCATGAAGGGAATGACAGGACAACCACCTCTTTCCTCCATCTTCTCACATGCTCTAGTCCTATGGCTTTCAAACATCCTTGAATACCACCCACATTGAGTCAGTCAGTTTTATATTAAGACCCAGGACACACATACACATTTGTGTGTCTACAGAACTGAAACAACTTTCACAAAATACTTATTAATTTTGGTATTTTCTATTTGACTTCATGTTTTAAAATGCTGACCGCAACCTGCGGTTTGACAAACACTGTTCTAGTCTTTCTCTTAGAACTTTGCAGTAAATTAAATCAAGTTTATTTACAGTATTCAAAAAACTAACACAACAAAAGACAAGTCTTCCAGATCAGACTGTGATTCAGCTACTTAAGAAGAGGGATAGATAATGAAACAAATACACAGAGAGTAAACACAGACGGTACTCAACAGAAAAGTGATTCTTCAGCTCATCCTTATTGGGTCCCTTTTGGCTCTCTCATTGTTAAACTCATACAGCACATAACTTTCCATTGCAAAGCAACAGAGAATGCTGTTAAATCTAATAGCCAACCTATTTGGACTGAAGACTGTCTTAAAAACTGCAATCCAAATCCTGCTTTTTAAGTCAGAAAATGCTTGGAAATAAAATAGTTTTCAAGCCATCTTCCACTGTACTTGTAGACTGCATTACTAAATTAAAGTCAGGTCTGTATGGAAGCCATATAAACACTAGTGGCTCTCAACCTTGGCTGCATATTAAGAATCACCTGGGGAGCTTTTAAAAATCCCTTCCAGGCCATATTCCATACCAATTAAATCAGAACTTGGGGGGAGCGGTTGGTGAGCTTAATTACTGACTGCTGTGTCTTAAGAAGCCAAGGCAATGCGTTTGATCTCTATGTCATCTAGGATGACCACGTTTCTATACCAAGACGTGATTTTACACAAGTACCCAGTGAGCCATCTTGAAACATTAGCACTAAAGGTAAGGCAGTTTGTTCAGATCTATGCATCTCTATCACCACTGCTGGGGAAAACACTCAGCTTGATACTGGATCAGTAAATCCCTTCAAAACCATTTTTTTTTTCATTTATTCAGCAAATAGTCTTTGAGCACCCACTATGTTCTGGGCCCTATTTTAGGTGGCAGGGATATAGGAATAAACAAGGAATAAACAAGTTATAAACAAGGTCCCCTTACAGAGCAGAGCATCATTGTCATCTAAATTTCTATGTCTGCACAGCAACAAATCATACTATTCTACAAACACCTATCGTTTTCCGATATTCCAATTCATTGTCCTTACAGTATTACTAATACTCAAGGAAGCATAAATGAGTTACTTAAGAATATATAGTGAAAATAATGTAACTTGAAAGGGCCTAGAATGTTTCTTGTAGGTGTTTTATACAACCCTGCCCTAAGTAGCTTTACTCTACTCTCCTCCAACTTCAAACCTGGAACATGGACCATGGACTATTGAGTATGACGTCAAAACACAAGTGAGCAGCAGATAAACACACCATATCTGAATTTTATGCTGATGCTGCCCTTGATAGAGATATTGGTCATCTGACAGTCTTTCTTTAGGAATGCTGTTTCTAGAACTTTCCCCAAATCTCAATCCTGGGTTTAACGTTCTTGAATCACTTTAAGAAGTGCTTCTAGGTATTTGCTGTTGTTAGTGTCCTCGAGTCAATTTCAACTCCTAGTGGCCCTGTGCACAGCAGAGCTGAACCCTGTCCAGTCTTTCTGCACCATCCTCTCATCTTCTGGCACTGTATCAGACAGTGCTCAAAGCTTTGCTGCTATTCGTAGGGTTTTCAGGGCCAATTTTTTGGGAAGGGAGTGGTCAGGTCCTTCTTCCTAGTCTGTCTGAGTCTGGAAGCTCCACTAAAACCTGTCCACCATGGAGAACCCTGCTGGTATTTGAAATACCAATGGCATAGTTTTCAGCATCACAGCAACACACAGCCATCACAGTATGACAAGTGACAGACCGGGGCTGTGGTTCCCTGACTGGGGAAATGAACCTGGGCCACATCAGTGAGAGCCCCAAATATTAACTACAAGACCACCAGGGCTGGCTGCTTCCAGGTATAATCCGTTCTATTTCATCAGCACAGTTATGAGAGACCAAAGGTTTGAATAGTTGTCATTCATTATGTACATCTCAAAGTTACCAAAAAATGACACTAATTTCTTCCCCCCCCAAGTCTTTGAATGTCCCTCATTTCTACTCTGCTGAATTATTTGCCAATTACTACTTATTTACTTCTATAGGCAATGCTTCTTATTTCCCTTTAGCTTAGAAAGTCACTAAAGACTTCTGATTTCAGATCTGTCTGCAAGCCTTACTTATTTTGGAAGCTGAAAAAGTATCTGACCAATGTCAGATGCAAATTTACTTCCAGAGAGCTTGTAAGATATTAAAAGTTTAATCAAAGAAATCTGAATCAGTAAAGCCCTACCTCAGGAGATTTACCAGATATAGGCCTGCTTTCTCAGTTTTTTTCCTTCATTACAGGATTAGCTCTTACCAGGCTACAAATCTCATTAAAACACTGCTAATTGAAAACATCACCTGTGGCATCATTAGTACCAGGCTCTTTTATTAAATTTCTGAAATCACTGACTCTTCCCATTTAGGTTATGAATGGCAACCTGCGACAATATTCATGGGTTATATATTCCAGGGAATCTGACAATTTTCATACAGAAAGTAGAACTCCCACTTCAATATTCAAAGTTCTGATACCTACCATCATAATAAGACCTAAGTGGTAAAATAAAAACAGCGTTTTGTTTTTGTTTTCTGTGACTAAGGGAAACTACATTTAGCCCCTTATGGTGCTGAGCCTCAAAGCTTGTTTTAAGACCCCAAATGTCTACTAGTTCATCCTTTTTTTTGCAGTTAAGCTTCCCTCCCTCTTCACTGGCAAGCATCACTTACCACCTTCGGAGTTCTTCCGCCTTGCCCATTCCATCGCTGCTACCAAGCCTAGCTTCAAAAGCCGGCCATCTCCCTAGCCCCCATTCCTCCCTAGAGTGAGAGACAAGCAGACATTTTTCTCTTTTTTAAGGCTTTAACTGCTATCGACTTTTGGGAATATCCTAAAAGTACCAAAACACTAGTCCTATGAAATGGTGACAAGGCTTTAGCTCTTCTGCTCCTCTTTCGGACCACATCTTCGATGAAGGCCCTTTCTTCTAAAATGGCCAACATATTCCTTGGAGGCATCCCAACTAGGCTTGATGAGGTAATCAAAACAGGACTGTTATTTGCTCCCTTTCTTTTATGGATAGAGAATTAATTTGCATTTCTAAGGATATGCAGAACAGAAGATACCCAGTTCACTAAGCTTCAATCCTCAGGAGTAACCAGCTTTTTATCATTATCCTCCAATCTGAAGCCAGAGGAACCTTCAAAAACGTAAATCTAAAATGTCACTACTCTGATTACAACACTCCAGCAGCTTCCCGACAAAATCATGATAAAGGGCTAGCTCCTCAACAGCCCTCCCAAGGCCTTCGAAACTGGACCCAGTTTGCTCTTAGTCTGGTATACTTCCCGCCTCTCTTCTGTTTTCAAAAGTTCCAGCTTACAAACTGCAGCTCCTTTCCCTTGCTCTCCTCTACTCCCACTCAACTGCTACCACTGATTTTTTACACATAAATTTGCATTTAACCCACAAAATAATGCTGTGAGGTAGGAGGAAATGTCTCCCCCTCCTTGTTTGCCAGTTGAAGATACTGAGGCTCAAGTAATTTGAGATGTTAAATAATTTGCCCAAGGTTACACAGCTAGCAGATAGCCAGACAAATCCAAGTTTATTCATCCATTCATTCAGTAAATACTTTGTGCGCACTTAGGCGTCTGGCACTGTTTTTGACAGGGGGAAAACAATAAAACAAATTTTATCCAAGTGGTATCCTTCTTCTCTACTACTCAATGCCTAGATTAAGCAGAAACTGTTCAAAACATTCCTGCAGAAAAAAATGTAATTGAAAGCTCCTTTAAATGCTTCAAAGATATTTCTAGAGGTGGTACACTCCAACGCTTACACATGGCTATTTGTGCAATTCATCCTAATAGAATGATAGTATCAATCAATTGATTTCCAATAAAAGGACTCAAAGCTTTTGCAATGATTGATTCCCCTGCCCAGAAGTTGAATTTCCAGATTTCTGCCTGACTGGGTTTTTTTCATCATTCAGGTCTCTGCTAAATTGTCATGGCTACAGACATATGTTCCTGGTCACTCCACCTAAAATAGATCCTATATATTTTCATCATGGCATGTCTTTCTGAAATTTCCTTGTCTGTCTGTCTATCTATCTATCTATCTATCTACCTATCTACCTACCTACCTACCTACCTACTCCTCCTCCTCCCCCCATAAGAATGCAAATTCCAAGAGTAAAAGGACCTCATTTGTCTTTTTACCCTAGTACAATAAAGCCTGGCCATAGTAAGTACTCAATAAATACTGTTCAAATAAATGATTAAAATAATAATAATAATATGCCCACTAGAAGAATCTAGGTCTTTATAATTAGGCTATTCAGCAAACATGATTGGGTTACACTTGCAGATGAATAGTGCAGAAAAGGCTGCTATCATTTATCATCAAATCTGTCTTGAGCACTTGGCTACCTACAACCCCTGTGGAGAGCTCCTCATATTTCCATGTTACTTGCAATTGCCTCTCCACAAACAATTTAACCAATTAAATCTCTCATACAACATTTTTAAGTATCTTTCACTACCAAACCTACAAACCTATCTGCCCTTGAAACTGTCTTCTCTTTTGACCTGATACAATAAAGACAAAGTTCCTCCTCCCAGAAAAGGCTGATCCTTTCCCATGGACTTGGAATCTGTCCGTTCTCAGTTCCCAAGAACTTTATTCCCTTGATTGTCCCAACGCACATGCCATCTATCTCCCTCTTCCCACATCCCCCTTCAACTACTGTTACACTCCTCTGTAACTTTCATAACTAAAAGTCTCTACATATACAGAGTTTCCACCTCCTCATCTCTCTCTGATTCATTCCTCAAACCATGGCAACCAAGCTTTCACTCCACCTCTCCATGGAAAATGCTTGTCATGGTCACCAATGACTTCCATGTAGCCAAACTCAACAGTGACTTCTCAGGGCTCATCTTACTTCAACTCTCAGCAGCATTCAACACAGCTGTAAACTCTACATTCGCTAAGCACGCTCCTCTCTGGCCTCCTGAATACCCCTTTCCTGATTTTCTTCCTACCTTACCAGCAGCATCTCCTCAACTCCCTTGTGGCAACCCCTCTTCCTCTATAAAACCTCAGGACTTTTGGCTCTTCTCTTTCTACATTCCCAGACGCTCTCATTAATTCCCATACATTTAAATATCACCTTATTCTGATGATGCTCAAACATATCCACTAGGTCCAGAGTTCTATTTTGAACTCCAGATTTGCACATTTAAATACCCACCTAACACTGCCTCTTTGATGTCTCTCCGGGATATCAAATGGACCAGATCCAAAAGAGAACTCTTGATCTTCCTCCACACCTGCCCAGCCTACCTCCCCTCATGTCTTCTACTCTTCTATTGGATGGCGACACGAGCCAGCAAAATGCTCAAATTACAACCCTGGGAGGCATCTGAGATTGATACTTTTCTCTTATCCTCATGTCAACTAACAAGCCCTATGAATTTTTAACTACAAAATACATCTTGAGTTCATCTTCTCTTCAGTAGAGCACAGGAATTAACAGGGAAGGCTCTGGAGTTAGACTGCTAGAATTTAAATCACAGCAATAATAGCTAGCATTTATTGAGCATTTACTGTTTGCCTGACACTCTCCTAATCATTTTACATATATTAACTCATTGAATATTCATAACCATCTTATGAGGTGACTACTATTATTATTATCTCTTTTAAATTAATGAAAGAGAGGTTAAGCAATGTGCCCAGTTCTGATGGCGCCAGCATTCAAGCTCCTAAATCTGGTTCCAGAGCTCACTTATGCTAGGCTGCCTCTTGGAAAAAGGAGACTAAAAATAGGGAGATCAGTTCAAAGCTAACGCAACAGTCCATGTACGAAAAAACGAAAATCTGAATCAGCAATGAAAGTACAGATACAGAGGGTCAAATTCAAGAAATATTCAGCTAAGACCTAACTAGAAAGTTACATCATGGTTCAAGGATCGAAAGACTGAATATCATAAAGATGTCACTTTTTCCCAAATTGATCTACAGATTCAATTCCAATCACTATCCCAACAGATTGAACTTGACAAGCTGATTCTAAAATTCCTATCAATGAGCAAAGCCAAGAACAGTCAAGGTACTCCTGAAGAAGAACAAGAGATTTACTCTGCCAGATACCAAGAATTACTTCAAGCTTTAGTAATTAGGACAGCATGATATTGACTTGGACAGACAAATTAACCTATATAACAGAATATAGAACCCATAAACCGACCTCACACTTACAGAAATTTGATTTATGACAGAGCTGGTATTGCTGACCATGGAAGAAAGGATGAACTTTTCAATAAGTAGTGTTGGGAAATTTGGATATCTATAGGAAAAAAAATGGAATTGGATCCTTACCAACACCCAATACAAAAATCAATTTTTAAAAAAGTCAATTCTAGGGCTGGCCCAGTGTCTGAGTGGTTAAGTTCGCGCGCTCCGCTGCAGGCGGCCCAGTGTTTCGTTGGTTCGAATCCTGGGCGTGGACATGGCACTGCTCATCAAACCATGCTGAGGCAGTGTCCCACATGCCACAACTAGAAGGACCCACAACGAAGAATATACAACTATGTACCAGGGGGCTTTGGGGAGAAAAAGGAAAAAATAAAAAATCTTTTAAAAAAAAGTCAATTCTAAGTGGACTAAAGACTTAAGTATGAAAAACAAAAACGTAAAACCCTTAGAAGACAATATAGGAGACAACATAGGAGAATTACTCTATGGCATTAGAGAAGGAAGAATTTCTTAGACAAGACACAAAAATCATACCTATAAAGGAAAAGATTGATAAATTATAATACACTAAATTAAGAACTTTGGAACCAAAGACATGTAGCCAAACTCATGTAGCCAAAGACACATAAAGTGATACGACAAGTCATACACTGGGAGAAGATATGGACTACACACATAACTCACAAAAGATGAGTATCCAAAATATATTTAAAATTCCTATAAGTTAATATGAAAAAGACCCCCCCCACACAAAAAAACTTGAATATTTACAAAAACATGAATGGTTAATAAACACATGAAAAGGTGCTCAGTCTCATAAGAAATCAGGAAAATGCAAATTAAAACCACAGTAAAACCCACATCCACTAGATTGACAAAAATCAAAACAATGACTAAAGAAAGTATTGGCTAGAATGAAGAACAACCAAAACACTTAAACTCCAAGGTAATCAGGAAAAACAAGTTAGCATTATCTTGCATGAAGATGCACAAACTCCATAATCCAGCAATTCCATTATTCCCACAATCCCTCTGCCTGGAATATCTTCTCTCTCATTCTTCACATGGCCAAATCCTGCTCTTCTTTCAGAGACCACCCTCAGGAGGTAGAAGTAGTCTTTCCATGTTCTGAACTCCGACAGCACTTTATCTGTAATTCTGGGCATATCATTTTCTAGTCTGCATCATACCTTTTTATATACATACCAGTCTTTACTTGCTTACAGTTTGGTAGAGAAGATGAGGACAAGAACCTCTGTGATTTATCTTTTAATCACTATAGCACTAGACATAGCGCCTGCATATGGGAGCATATGGAAAAGACTCAAAGCTACAGAATCAAGCTGTAGAAAACCTAGCATGTAGTTGGCACTCAAATATTTGTTGAATGAATGAATAAAAATCTGCTTAGTGACTGAGTGAATCAACCAGGACTTGTGCATTCAAAACATGAACCAGTGGTAAAAGGAAAATCAGAACACCAATTTGTGTATCCAAAGTCCCAAATGTGTATCCAAAGTCCCAAATTAATTTTTCTCCCAGATTCTAGCCCGATGACACACAATGAGAGTCAACTATCCCTACAAATGGAAGGTACTGCGAACAAGGCAGATAAAGAACGAGGGCATGGGGGCCAGCCCAGTGGTGCAGCGGTTAAGTTCGCACGTTCTGCCTCGGTGGCCCAGGGTTCGCTGGTCCGGATCCCGGGTGCAGCTATGGCGCCACTTGGCAAGCCATGCTGTGGCAGGCATCCCACATATAAGGTAGTGGAAGATGGGCATGGATGTTAGCTCAGGGCCAGTTTTCCTCAGCAAAAAGAGGAGGATTGGCAGCAGATGTCAGCTCAGGGCTAATCTTCCTCAAAAAAAAAAGCACAGAATGAGGGCAGGCTAGGAAGAGGTGGAAAACGGAAAGAGAAGGTAACAAAGAAGGAAAAGGAAGGCAGGGAAACATTGCTGGACTGTAGGTCATCTTCCCTAAGAATTATAAGAGGGCAAGAAAACTGTAAGAAAGCAAAGAAAAATCTACAAACCTTCAGTAAAAAGACAATGAATCACAGGACAACTTATTATTATGCAGTATTTCAGTCATCTAAAGAGGTAAAAATGTGTAAAAAATACCTGTGTACACTCCACTGAGCTTAAGAAATAGAGCACGAACAGGTGAATCCCCCTTTATCCTTTATCCTTCCCCAGTTATATCTCCCTCCAACTCTCAGAAGCAACAGTATCCTCAATTTGAAGTTAAACATTCCTACATATTTCCTGATATTTTTACAGCAGTGCCATCTTTTTTCTTTTTCTTTTTTTGGTGAGGAAGATTGGCCCTGAGCTAACAGCTGTTGCCAACCTTTCTCTTTTAGCTTGAGGAAGATTGTTGCTGAGCTAACATCTGAGCCAATCTTCCTCTATTTTGTATGTGGGATGCCATCACAGCGTGGCTTGATGAGTAGTGTGTAGGTCTGTGCCCCAGATCCAAACTCGTGAACCCTGGGCTGCTGAAGTGAAGTGTGCAAACTTAACCACTACACCACTAGGCTGCCCTACGGCAGCACCATCTTTTAAAAGTAGCAAACTTTTAAATTTTGTGGCAAAGGGAGGAATACACTGTCCATCACAAGAGACTCAGAACTAAAGGGAAAGTAGAGGAACAGTCAGTAAAAACTGACCAACTCCAAGACAAAAAAAGAGATGAAGATGTGGAAGACGGCTAGGTGATAGCTGAAGTGGAAAAGTGAAGGAAAACAGTACTGAAAAAGAAGCACGGGAAAAAAGAAACAACAAAAACCAGTTCTGATGAAGAGACATAGTTGCCTCAGAAACTACTATACTACTTGCCTTTGAAACAAAATACAGTGAGAGTGAGCTCAGTTCGTTCACTCAACAATCAGCACAAACTATTTGTTAGGCACTGTTCTAAGGCACTAGGGAGACAGCGAGAACAAAACAAAGTCCTGCATCCATGGAGCACTGATTCTAGTTGGCGAAAGAGGCAAATAAGCGACTAACATATCAGATATTGGGACAAGAGAAAGCAGAGCAGAGAAGGCCAAGTGCTGGTGAGAAAAAGAGGCACTTGCTACTTTATGTGAAGGTGGTGAGAGGAGGCCTCTGTGAGAAAGTGACATTTGAGCAGCAACCTAAAGCAAGTGAGGGATGGAGAAGACTATTTTAGGAAGAGCAACAGCAAACGCAAAGGCCTTGAGGTGGGAGTGTGCAGAGCATCTGAGGAACTGTAAGAAGGCCAGATGTTGCCACAGCAGAGCAAGCCAGGAGAATAGCAGACACGAAAAGTAACATGATCTGATCTACATTTTAAATAAAGTGATCATATAATTTATCATTCAGACAGGAACACTTTGGTGAGTGAAGGAGTGTGCTATTAATAGTTACCTCGGAACAATAGGCATCAGCAAGACCTTAATTTTAAAAGGCTTCTGTGTGGAGCCAGCTTGAAGGGGTTCCTCTGGCCAAATCTGGAACAATCTGATCAAAATACATAGTGATAGTAAAAGATTATAACCTATTGAATACAGTAAGAATCTATGAGGCTACACTGATAAATATAAATAAGAAGGGAAAGCTCTTTCTTACAGTAGAAAGTAAACTAATAAATGTCAAAGGAAAGGCATAATTAGGAAATCATCAGTTTGCAACCATCATAAAGATAACTGATTAGGGCAAGAATCATCAATAAATGCTAAAATGGGTGGGTGAAAGTTTGAAAAGTAATAGGATATTTACATAGTCTCCAAGTATCTCCCCACAAGATACTTATTAATTATGAAAGGCAAAATAATAAATTTACAATGGAGAAAATTGGCATATACTATCTTAACTAAATGGTCAAAGTTAACACTGCCAGTAATGGGACCAATCGATAGCATGTGCATCCCAATATGATATACAGAAAAGAACTCAGCATCACCTCTTATGTATTACTACACAAAGTGCATAACCTGAATCTAATCATAAGCAAACAACAAACTCAAATTGAGGGATAATCTACAAAATAACTGGCCTATACTCATCAAATTGTCAATATCATAAAAATACAAAGAAAGACTCAGGAACTGTTCTAGATTAAAGGAGACAAAAGAAATAGGACAACAGAATCAACACATCATCTTGGATATTCTTCTATTGTAAAGGACAACATTAGGACAATTGCCAAGATCTGATAGATTAGATATTCATAGATTAGATAATAGTGGGTTTTTTTGTTTTGGGGTTTTTTTTTTTTTTAGGAAGATTAGCCCTGAGCTAACTGCTGCTAATCCTCCTTTTTGCTGGGGAAGACTGGCCCTGAGCTAACATCTGTGCCCATCTTCCTCTACTTTATATGTGGGAAACCTACCACAGCATGGTGTGGCAAGCGGTGCCATGTCTGCACCCGGGATCCGAAGCGGCGAACCCCAGGCCACCAAAGCTGAACGTGCGAACTTAATGGCTGCACCACCAGGCCGGCCCCTAGATAATAGTGTTGTGTCAGTGTAAGTTTCTGATTTTGATCATTGTACTATGGTTATGCAAGAGAATTTCTTGTTTTTAAAATGTACACACTGAAATATTTAGGTGTTAATGGGCATCACATTTGCAAATTACTCTTAAACATTCAAAGAAAAATAATTCTAGGTATGTGGAGAGAGAGGGAGAAAGATAAAGAATATTCTTTTTTCTTTTCTTTTCTTATTGGATCCAAGCATTTAAGGAAATCTCTGTCAAGTCACTTGTTGATCACAGAGATAACAAAAGAGATTTCAGTGACCACATACAACAAGGAATATATTGTTTGGAAAAGTCACTCAACAAATGGATGACTGCAGCTTTCACCAAGCAACAACAGTAATCTCCACAGAGGGAGAGAATTCTGATTTCCAAAGTTACCACGTTACAATACTCAAAATGACCAGTTCTTAACAAAAAATTACAGAGCATACAAAGACAAAGGAAAGCATAGCCCACTGACAGGAAAAAAAGCAATTGAGAGAAACCATCCCTGAGCAAGCCCAGATACTAGACATACTAGACAAAGACTTTAACTGTCTTAAACATGCTCAAAGAGCTGAAGGAAACCATAATATAACTAAAGGAAATCAGGAAAATAACGTATGAACAAGTAATGAATAGCAATAAAAAGAGAGAAATTATAAAAAGGAACCAAAAAGAAATTCTAGGCAAAAAAGTATAATAGCTAGAATTAAAAATTCACTAGAGGGGTTCAACATCAGATTTGACTAGGTAAGAGAAAAGAATCAATGAACTTAAAGATAGGACAATTGAAATTATCCATGCTAAGGAGCAAAAAAAAAAAAAAGATGAACAGAAGCTAAGGGGCCCATGGTACACCAACAAGTGTACACATTATGGGAGTCCCAGGAGGAAAAGGGGGAGAGCAAGAGGCAGAAAAAATATTTGAAGAATAATGGTCAAAAACTTTCCAAATTGATGAAAGACATGAATCTACATATCTAAGAGCTCAACAAATTTCAAGAGGATAAATTCAGAGATCCACGCCAAGATACGTTATATTCAAACTGGTGAAAAACAAAGAGAGACTCTTCAAGCAGCAGAAAGGAAGTGACTTATCACATATGAGGGACTCTCAATGAGATTAACAGCCAATATCTCATCAGAAACCACAGAGGCCAGAAGGCAGTGGAATGATAAAGTGCTGAAAGTAAAAATTATCAACCAAGAATTCCAAAATGAAGGAGAAATTAAGACATTCCTCAACAAAAGCTAAGGGAGTTCATCACAAGTAGACCTGCCCTACAAGAAATGCTAAAGGGAATCCTTCAGGCTGAAATGAAAGAACACTGGATGGTAACTCAAAGTCAAATGGAAAACAAAGATCTTACAAAGGTTACATAGGTAAATATAAAAGCTAGTATATTGCATTTTTGGTATTTAACTTCTCTTTTTGTTTCCTATATGATGTAAAAGACAAGTGCATAAAGTAATAATTATAAATATATAGTAACAAGCACACAATGTATAAAGAAGTAATTTGTGACAATAACAACATAAAGAGAGGAAATGGAGTTGGATAGGAACAGAGTTAATGTATGTTCTTTATAACTGACATATCACATTATATTAGTTTCAGGTCTACAACATAATGATTCGATATTTGTATATATTGTAAAATGATCAGCACAATAAGTCTAGTTTAATGTATGTTCTTGCAGCCAAGTTGGCATCAATTCAAATTGATTGCTGTAAACTTAGGATACTAACTATAATCCCCATGATAACCACTAAGAAAATAACCAAAATATATACCAAAAAAAGGATTTTCCTCTAAGATCAGGAATAAGACAAGGATGCCCACTTTCACCACTGCTATTCAACATTACACTGGAAGTCCTAGCCAGAAAAGTTAGGCAAGAAAAAGAAATAAAAGGCATACAAATTGGAAAAGAAGAAAAATTATCTATTTGAAATGACATCATTCTACATATAGAAAATCCCACAGAATCCACCAAAAAACTACTAGAGCTAATAAATGAATTCAGCAAAGTTGCAGAACACGAGATCAACAGAAAAAAAAAAGTTGTGCTTCTATACACCAGCAGTGAACAATCCAAAAAGAAAATTAAGAAAACAATTCCATTTATAATAGCATCCAAAAGAATAAAATATATAGAAATATATAGGAATATATAGGAATTAACCAAGGATGTGAAAGACTAGTACATTGAAACTACAAAACATTGCAGAAAGAAATAAAGATGACATAAATAAATGGAGAGACATCTCATGCCCACAGACTGATAAACTTAATATTGTTAAGATGGCAATACTCCCAACGCCATTTACAGATGCAATGAAATCCCTATCAGAATTCAATGGCCTGTTCTGTAGAAACAGAAAAGCCAATCCTCAAAACTTTATGGAGTTACAAGAGGCCCTGAATAGTGAAAACAATAGTGAAAAACAAAAACAAAGGAGGACTCACATTTCCCAATTTCAGAACTTATTACAAAGCTATAGTAATCAAAACAGTGTGGGTACTGGCAGAAGCACAGACATATCAATCAACAGAATAGAACTAAGAGTCTACAAATAAACCTTTACATCTGTGACCACCTGATTTTCAACCAGGGTGCCAAGAACACTCAATAGGAAAGAATGAACAAATGGTGGCTGGGACAACAAGACAGCCACATGCAAACAAATGAAGCTGGACCCCTACCTCATTCCATATACAAAAATTAACTCAAAATGGATCAACAACCTAAATATAAGAACTTAAACTATAAAACTCTTAGAAGAAACCATAGGATAAATCTTCATGACCTTGGATTTGGCAATAGATTCTTATAGAGTTGACACCAAAAGCATGAGCAACAAAAGAAAAAATAGATAAATTGGAATTCATCAATATTAAACACTTCTGTGAATCAAAGGACATTATCAAGAATGTGAAACCACCACCTACACAATGGGAGAAAATATCTGCAAACTGTATATCTGATAATGGGCTAGTATCCAGAATATATAAAGAACTCTTACAGATCAACAACAAAAAGACAACAACCCTATTTAAAATTGGGCAACAGACATGAACAGACACTTCTCCAAAAGAGACATGCGAATGGCCAATAAGCACATGAAGATGCTCAACATTATGGTCAATAGGGATACGCAAAACAAAACCAGAATGAGATACTACCCTGCACTCACTAGGATGGCTTTAATTAAAAATAAACCAACAAAAACAGGAAACGAGTGCTGATGAGGATGTAGAGAAATAGGAGCCCTTGTATATTGCTGGTGGGAATACAAAGCTGTTCAGCTGCTGTGTAAAACAGCTTGGTAGTTCTTGAAAAAATGAAGCATACACTACATATCTATTAGAATGGCCAAAACCCAGAGCACTGACAACAACAAATGCTGAAGAGGATGTAGAGCAAAAGGAACTCTCACTCATTGCTGGTGGCAATGCAAAATGGTACAGACACTTTGCAGGGCAGTTCGGTGGTTTCTTACAAAACTAAACATACTCTCACCACATGATCCAGCAATTGTATTCCTTGGTATTTACCCAAAAAAGCTGAAAATTATCGTCACACCAAAACCTACACATGGATGTTTATAACAGCTTTATTCATAATTACCAAAATTTGGAAGCAACCAAGATGTCCTTCAGTAGGTAAATGGATAAATAAACTGCAGTACATCCAGACAATGAAATATTATTCAGCACTAAAAAGAAATGAGCTATGCAGGAACATTAAATGCATACTGCTAAGTGAAAGAAGTCAAACTGAAAAGGCTAGATATTGTATGATTCCAATTATATGACATTCTGGAAAAGGCAAAACTACAGAGACAGTAAAAAGACCAACGGTTGTCATGATTTCGGATGGGTGTAGGGGAATGAACAGCACATAGGATTTTGGGGCACTGAAAATAATCTGCATTAACACTATAATGATGGATACATATCATTATATATTTGTCCAAACCCACAGAATGTACAACACCAAGAGTGAACACTACGATAAACTATAACCTTTGGGTGATTATGATGTATCAATGTAGCTTCATCACTGTAGATACAGAGCATATACCACTCTGGTGGGGGATGTAGACAATAGAGGAGGCTATGCACGTGTGGAGGCGGGGGTATATGAGAAATTTCTGGACGCTTTCCTCTCAATATTGCTGTGAACCTAACACTGCTCTAAAAAAATAGTCTTTAAATTATGGAGGGAACAAAAAAAAAAGTTAAGCATAGAATTACCATAGACCCAGCAATTCCAATCCTAGGTATACACCCAAGAGAAACGAAAACATATGTCGAGTACAGCATGGTGACTATAGTTAACAAGACTGTATTGCGTATTTGAAAGTTGCTATGAGAGTAAATCTTAAAAGTTCTCTCATCAGGGGCTGGCCCCGTGGCCAAGTGGTTAAGTTCACGCGCTCCGCTGCAGGCGGCCCAGTGTTTCGTTAGTTCAAATCCTGGGCGCGGACATGGCACTGCTCATCAGACCACGCTGAGGCAGCGTCCCACATGCCACAACTAGAAGAACCCACAACGAAGAATACACAACTATGTACCAGGGAGAAAAAGGAAAAAATAAAATCTTTAAAAAAAAAATTTAAAAAAAAGTTCTCTCATCACAGGAGAAAAAGAAATTTTGTAACTATGTATGGTGACGGATGTTAACCAGACTTACTGTGGTGATCATTTCACAATATATACAAACATCAAATCATTATGTTGTAACCCTAAAACTAATGCGTTAGCATCAACACCGTATTATATACTAATGTACAATATGTATAATTTATAATATATATAAACTAATACAATTACACCTCAATAAAAAAATGCCTACACAGAAACTTGTACACAAATGTTTATAAACATTTCACGGTCACTTCTTTTATAAACATAACACTATATCAACGTTACTCATGATAGTCAAAAGGTGGAAACAACCTGGGAACAGCCCCATGGCCAAGTGGTTAAAGTTCCAAGCATGCTGCTTTGGCAGCCCAGGTTCATGAGTTCAGATCCCAGGTGCGGACCTATTCCACTCATCAGCCATGCTGTTGAGGCATCCCACATGCAAAGTAGAGGAAGACTGGTACAGATGTTAGCTCAGGGCTAATCTTCCTCAAGCAAAAAAAAAAAAAAAAAAGAGGAGGATTGGCAACAGGTGTTAGCTCAGGGTGAATCTTCCTCACAAAAAAAAAAGTGGAAACAGTCCAAATGTCCATCAAGGGATGAATGGATAAACAAATTATGATATATACATACAATGGCATATAACTCAGCCATAAAAAAGAAGAAAGTACTAAAGTATTAATACATGCTACAATGTGGATGAACCCTGAAAACTTATGCGAAAGAAGCCAGACACAAAAGGTCACACATGATTCCATTTACAGTAGTCTCCCCCTTACCCAAGGTTTCACTTTCCAGTTTCAGTTACTGGTGGTCAATCATGGACCAAAAATGTTAAATGGAAAATTCCAGAAGTAAACAATTCATAAGTTTTAAATTTCGCATCATTCTGAGTAGCATGATAAAGTCTTGCACCATCCTTCCTGGGATGTCAATCATCCCTTTGTCCAGCGTATCCACACTGTATACGCTACCCTCCTGTTAGTCACTTAGTAGCCCTCTCAGTTATCAGATAAACTGCTCTGGTATCATAGCGCTTGTGTTCAAGCAACCCTTATTTTACTTAACAATGGCCCCAAAGGGTAAGAGAGTGATGCTGGCAATTGAGCTATGCCAAAAGAGAAGCCGTCAAGCATTTCCTTTAAGTGAAAAGGTGAAAGTTTTTGACTTAATAAGGAAAGAAAAAATAGTATGCTGAGGTTGCTAAGATCTACAGTAAGAACAAATCCTCTATTAGTGAAATTGTGAAGGAGGAAAAAGAAATTCATGCTAGTTTTGCTGTTGCACCTCAAGCTGCAAGTTACGGCCACAGTGCATGATGAGTGCTTAGTTAAGATGGAAAAGAAATTATATTTGTGGGTGGAAGACACAAACAGAAAACATGGTCCAAATGGTGGCAACGTGGTGTGCCAGAAAGCACTGAGCCTGTACGAAGACTATAGCAAGGGATCCCCTGAAACACATGACACCAAGCCTTTTGCTTCAAGTAAGGGATGGTTACACAGATTCAGGAATAAGCTTGGACTGAAAGAGAGGCCACATTTCACATAACTTTTATTACAGTATATTATAATTGTTCTATTTTATTATTAGTTACTGTTACTCTCTTACTGTGCACAACTTATAAACTTCATCACAAGTATGTACTTATAGGAAAAAACAGGATATATGGGGTTCGGTACTATCTGCAGTTTCAGGCATCCACTGGGGGGTCCTGGAACATACCGCCAGCATATAGGGGAGACTAGAGTATATGAAATATCCAGAATAGGTAAATCCAGAGAGATAGACTGCATATTAGTGATTCCCAGGGAGAGAGGGGAGGGGAAACGGAGAGCAATTGCTTAACAGGTACAGGGTTTTTCTTTGGGGTGATTTAAATGTTCTGGAACTAGATAGAGGTGGTAGTTACACAATATTGCGAAGAAACTAAACGCCACTGAATTGTTCACTTTAAAACGATTAATTCTATGTAATATCAATTAAACCTCAACTTAAAAAAAATGAAATGAGAGAAAGAAAATTTTTAAGAAAACAAAATACAAAATTTAATCTTTTTATTCTTATAACAGTTCTATTGATACACAATTCATATACCATACAATTCACCCACTTAAAGTGTACAGTTCAATTTTATTTAGTGTAGTCCCAGAGTTGTGCAACCATCACCACAATTTTAGACCATTTTTATCTCCCCTGCAAAACACCAATACCTATACACAGTCACTCCCCATTCCCTCTCCCCCACAGCTCTAGTCAACCACTAATCTACTTTCTGTCTCTATCGATTTCCCTATTCTGGACATTACATTGAAATGAAATCATATGCTATGTGGTCTTTTGTGACCAGCTTCTTTCAATCAGCATATTTTCAGGGAATGTCCTTTATTTTAACTATAAAATTTGTGCCATGTATTAAAATGTACAGAAAATGTAAGGAGAATATTAAAGAACCACTTATGAAAAGAATATTACTGACTACAGCGGAAGATTAAGAATCGAAAACAGAAATCCAGTTCAGAAGAATCTTTATAAAATACAAACCAACACATCTGAAGCGAAACTATTACAAGATGTAGAAAATAAGCAAACGAGGGAGGGTAAAACAAATACGTTAAGGAAAATATTTTACAAAACAAATTGCCTGTCAAAGAGAACACTTTTCCTAACAAAGGTACAGGAAAAGCGATCACATGGTCTAATTAACAGAGGAAAGAGGAAAAGCAAAGGATCACTGTCTTTGTGTATAAAAACTCCTCCAGTCAGTGTTCCTCAAAATGTGGTCCCTGGATCACCTGCATCAAAATCACCTAAGAACTTGTTTAAAAAATCAGATTTCTGGTCTGTGCCCCAGTCACGGAAAATGGGGCCCTAGAAACTATTTTTAAGTACTCCAGATGGCTCTCGTGAATACTAAAGTTTGAGAACTAATATCTCGTTAACACAAGTCAATACAAATGATTAAATGTATGTAAGAGTCAAGAGAAGTGACAAGAGCAAAAGGGATGAAAAAGAGGAAGGCAAAAAAACAAGGAAAAAATACTTAAATTTTTGGCACAGTGTGCCCTGGGGAAAACATAAAGTGATGTTTGAAAACTCTTGTGGATTTGATGCTGGAAAAAAATTCTACATGTGAATATGCAAGCCATTCCACTAATACCTATGAAGGCCACTCAGGGTACGACACAGGAAAGTACTCATAAACGGAAGGTTGTGTGGTAGAGAGAAGACGTAGTAGAGGCGAAAATGTTTGTTGACAATGTGAACTGCTTTTATAACAAGAACACTTACACTTCATGATCGCCATCCTAAACTCCAATAACCTAGATAAAACCAAACTTTTTGCTGTGGTAATCTTTACACAAACAGCATAAGTTGTCAAATATTATGTCAGATACTGACACGCAAACTCAGGGTTGGGACATTTACTGTGAGACCAAGTTAATCTCTATTTTTATGGCCAGACTTATGTAAATAATGACAGGCAAAACTAGAGTTAAATTCCTCAAGACTAAGAGCATTTCATGATAGAACTCAAATTTCCCTAAAAATCATGAAAATATGTATACAGGGATAGCCTTTATTATCCTAACTGTAAGCAAAGATTCCTGAAGATGAACTATTAAGTTCTAACTCATAACTTTACTTCAGTGAGGAAAGCCCACTTTGGTTTAGCAGGGATAAGAAGTTTCAATTACATAACTCTCAAAGGATCTCACTATCAGAATGCAAAATTTGTCCTTCTCCATTAAAAAGCATCTTTCTCCTATAAATCCATAAACTCAAAGCGTTAAGTTCTAACGTCTCTTTGATTCACTTATTGAGATTAAGCTTTAAAATACATCTAGAAACCCAATTATATTCCATCTAACTCTAAGATGCAGATGTTTCAACATTTCCAGACATGATTTTTGCACATCTTATAAATGAAACAAACTATCGGGGGGAACGAAATACCTAATGCATGCAAATAAATCACGTGGCAAGTTATGCTGCTTTCAAAGGAGATTTTTATTTATTATCAACATTTAGCTTGATACATAAAGGTCCAGAAGCATCCAAAAGTTCTCTATGACACTTTTTCACTTCACAGTTTATATTTCAAAAATCAGAAACCACAGAATTAAGTAAAAGCTCAAAGCAGGCTAAGATATAGATGGGTCAACTTCTTCACCAAGGTCTCATTTCCTCCCAAAAAGCAGTCAACCAACGTTTATTGTCTCAGCTCTCAACTTCCCAGACATCCCTCACATGCTCAGTTTGGCCTCTTCTTCAAACAAGTCCAGCGCAATCTATCCACGCACACACACACACCATCAGCCTCCAGTCTCCCACACTGGCACAACGGCCTGTCAACATTCATCTGGTTGCTAATCAAGGGCCATTCTTCCTTCTTCCACTTATCCTGCACAGACTTGACATGTCTACAAGCTCTTGTTCCATTTCTTCCACAATACTCTACTCAAAGCAACAAAGGAAACAAGCTCCTTTTCCCCAACGGCAAACAGCTTCTTTAACTCTATACACCTCTTCTTCCCACTCCACCCCAGCCCACCGCGCGCCCCTTATTCTCCATCCTGCCTTTGTTATTCAGAAGGTGCAAGGTCTGGGAAAATCTCACTCACCTCATGCTATAGGCACCAGCACCCAGTTCCTGGCCGATCCCGGAAAGACTAGCATCAAAGTCCTGCACCAGCCCGGATTCAATCACTTCATCGGCCAGAGGCAGCTTCAGAGCCCAGGCCATCCTGGCTCATTCGTTGCCCCAGGAGACACCGACTCTTGTACAAAGGCGAGTAGTGTGATTCTACCCAATGGGGGCAGGACTGTAGAAAACTCCAAGCCAAGATCTCCCACACAATACCTCCCAGCCGCCCCCAAGCCCAAGCCACACTGCCCGCACAACCTAACTAATCTCCCGTACCCTTGCCTCCCTGCTCTTGGCTGCCCCAACTACCAAAATCCCTCCCCGCCAGCTCTCTGGAGCCGCACGAGGGCCCCTTTGCTTAACTAGTCCAGACTGCCCAGAGGCAGCGCTGGACTCCCACACTCGAGCTCCTTAGGCTCGTGGTGGGCACGTTGCTCTCCAAACAGCCCAGCAGCAGGGACCCGCAGCCTACCCGGCGCTCCCACGCCGTTCTCGCACCTTTCCCCCGGCCCCCTCCCGCTGGAAGCCCCCTCCCGCTGGAAGCCCCCTCCCTCCCGGGACCCGCTCTCCTCTCCCCTCCAGGCCTCGCTTCCGGTCAGTCCCAAGATCACTTCCGGTCACCCCTGCTCAACCCCACGGCTCTTAGAACCAGATCCAGGTTTCCGCCGAGCCGACTCCCCTCCCTCTGCAGCCCCCAAAGGCCTCGAAACATGGAAAGTGAAAGTCCACCACCGGGGTAAAACCCAGACTGGCCAAGCTCCTCCACCACCCGCCGTGCCGCCGCCAGCCAATCATGGCGCCCTCTTCCTTTGCCGGTCCGGCGAACGTGACGTCACCCCGTCGTCCACCAATGGAGAAGAGACGTCGTCAGCGTCGGCAGTGATGATAGGCTAGCTACGCCACGACTCCCCGCCCCCGGAGATGGGCGGGGCGACCGAGGAGAGGGCCCGGCGTGCGTCAAGCGTCCCGGTTTAAACGACCCTCCCTGTGACTACCTGAGTCGTGGCGTCCGCTATATACCAAGTCGGCACCCTAAGGCGTGGGTGGAGCCTTGGCTCTAGTTGTACTCGTGCCACACCCAGTCCTGGCGGACTGTTGACCATTTAGCAAGTGTTCGCTACGTGTGCTCGTTTGCTCCTGAAATACTCTCTCTCCTTAAACTCATCCTTCCGGAGGTCAAGACTGGTTAAATCCTGCTTCCCTTGATCATTTATTTTCCTCTTTCTTCCTAATGCACTTGAACAGGAAAGCGTGAGGCGGGTGAAAGTGTTGTGGTCTTTGAAAGGTGGTGGCCTGAAGATGAGGATTTGGGCTGATCTCTTCATTTACTAGTTTGGTGACTGCAAAATAGTTGTTTCATTTCCTGAAATTTAGCTTCCTCATTTGAAATGTAGGAATGGCCATACCTGCCCCGCCTTCCTCCTTTGGGCATTAAATAATGTCCATTGTTTATTGAGCATCAACTATATACCAAGAATTTATTACATTATCAGTAATCCTCAAGACAATCTTGTAACTACAATTATCATTCCAAAGCTAAGTATTATGACCCTCATTTTACCAATAAGGAGAGGAGGCTACGGGTTTAAATTGGCAGAGCTAAATTCGTGTGCCAACCTCAGCTGATTCCAAAGCCTGACAATTTTCACTACAAAGCATTGCCTATATGTGAAAGTACGGTGCATTGTAGTCCACTGAATTTTTTACAATCTACCTTGAATTATAATTTTGTGTATATCTGCCCTTTTCGCTAGATTGTAATCTAAAAAAATAGAGAATAAGTCTTTTTCAGGCTTGTGTTCTAAATATCTCCTAGTACCTGCATTCAATAGGAATTTTTAAAAATGCTTATTGAATTTAAAAAGGAAATAAAAAGAGGAAAGAGGTTGACATGAAGTTGACAACCTGCCCCCAGTTTCAGCTGCAGTCTTCTCTCTTTGAGGGCTCTTGGCTTACCCATCTTTTTACCTTAATGAACTCTGTCATCCAAGTCTTGGCAGAATCCTTTGTATGCAAGCATTGTATCCAGAGTATTTTAAAACATCTATTAGGTAGAACCATGCCTTGTTTGAACAACAGCTCCATGACTAGATGCATAATCTTGGGCAAATAACTTTACAACCCTGAGTCTCAGTATCTTAATCCATAAATTAGTAAAAATAATACCTCCTTCTAAAATTGTTGTGAGGATTAGATGAAGTGCCAAGATGCCACATAAATAATAATTATTCAATGAATATTAGCTCCAGTCTCCCACTAGCCCATTTCCACTTCTCTGTTAAGATTGGGTTGGTATTATTATCCTATTTAAAAACTTTAATTTAGGGGCTGGCCTGGTGGCGCAGCGGTTACGTTCGCACGTTCTGCTTCGGCAGCCCAGGGTTCACCAGTTTGGATCCCTGGTGCGGACATGGCACTGCTTGCCAAGCCATGCTGTGGCAGGCGTCCCACATATAAAGTAGAGGAAGATGGGCATGGATGTTAGTTCAGGGTCAGTCCTCCTCAGCAAAAAGAGGAGGATTGGCAGCAGATGTTAGCTCAGGGCTAATCTTCCTCAAAAAAAAAAAAAATACATAAAAACATTAATTTACATTGCAAGGTGTATTATAGTTTTAGTATGACTTTAATATACATTGTCTCATTTAATCCTCATGAAAGATTTTGTTTTGTTTTTTTAATGTGAGGAAACTGAGACTAAGAGAGGGCAGAGTGATCGAGCAGACTACAACCTCTTTAGAAATTATCCTGAAAATTATTCTGTGATTCAGCAACTCCACTCTATATATAAACCCTGGAGAACTCTTGCACATACATACCAAGAGACTTGTATGAGAATGTTTGTCCCAGCACTATTTATGGCAGCAAAATAGGACAAAACAAATGTCCGCCAACAAAAGAATGGATAAATTGGAGTGGGATAGAATATTATACAGCAGTAAAAATGAATAAAGCTTTAAAAAACGAATAAAGCTATACTCAACCACATGAATAAATCAATCTTTGAAATGTGGGGGGGAAATGCAGAAGTCCTCATACAGGTAACATCATTTTTTGAAGCTCAAAACCCAGCAAAATTAAGCGATATATCATTTAGGGAAATATACACACATTCCTTTGAAAAAGGAATGAAATGATCACCACCACTCTGTAGTGGCCACATATAAGGAAAGGGGAGCGGGAGGGGGATGAGCTGAGGAGGAACTCAAAAGCAGCTTTGACAGTGGTGTTTGAGTGGCAGCGTTACTAGTTTCACCTCACTCCAGTGGGACTCCGACCCACACTTGGAGGAGCTCCGAGGAGGGGTCCACGGCTGGGCCTCATACCCACAATCTGTCCCTTCCTCGGGGAGTTCTTTCCTGTTTGGTGTTGCAGATTTAAAATGAAATGGAAGCTGAGCATTCAACAGCGCAAGCTTTATTCAACAGCCAAAGAATGGAAAAGTGGAAATTAAGTTCACAAATCAACTTCTCAGTTCCTGGGGTCATCAAGCAGCTGTTAAAGGGGTCTAGGTAATGAAGGGGAGGAATAATAATTATAATAGGTGGTTGTAAACTGCTATGGTGTTGGTGTTGGTGAGTGTGTTCTATAATATGGTAATATATTATAATGAGTATATAAGGAGCTGCGGGGTCTATGTCAGGTCCAGTCTGATTGCCATGTTGACTTCAGCCGCCTTTGACTGGATTTGACCTATGTCTCAGCCATCTTCTCCTTCCTCTCTTTGTGGTTTCCTGTAAGTTACAGAGAATGTGTTAGGCTTGTTCTGAGCAAGGCAGTGGTTAAAATGCCTTATGGGGTCACTGGGCTGGGTGACAATAGGTCTATGGGTTATCTGTTTCATCATTATGCTTCATAACTTACCAAAAAAAATGTGGTATTGAATATGTAACAAAACAAATATTATATAAATTAGCAGCTGAGCCAGGAACTACAGTCCAGGTCCCTGATTCTCTCAGCTGAGCTTTGCCTACAGTGATGCCTCTCTGCTGGTGGTACAGTCCTAGGCGCTGTACAGACACAGAGCAAATAATAATAGGCTTATGTTTACTGAGCCCTTCTTAAGTACCAAACCCTGACTAGGTTCTTTACGTATATTATCTCATTTCATCCTCACGTCACTGCTGTAAGGAAGGTAGCATTATTAAATTCATTTCATAGATAAGAAATCTGAGGCTCAGGAAAGTTTATTGGCTCACCCAGGGTCACCCAGCTTCAGAGTGGTGAAGCCTGACTGACTGACCTCGCAGCCTGGGCATCTAACCATCATGACCAGCTGTGCCTGTGGATGCTTCCAACCTAAAAAAATATCTGCTTCCTATCTAGTCTTCTTTTCCAAGATGAATCTTGAAACTTGTAGGGCTGAGAGAATTGAATTTTCAGAAAATTGTGCCTATGAAGGAATATTGGATGAAGGATGTTTTCCCATACACCGAAAAACAGCTTAAAGGCAATGGGTTTAACTCCTCAACAAGGAGTATTCCCACTAGATGTTCAGAAGAGATAACTGTGCCATATCCAGGAATTTCATGGAGCCCTGTGCTCTGGAAAATATTTAGAAAAAGGCAGACATGGACTTCTTGGAAATATTGAGCCTAAGTTTAAATTCTGAGCCAAAATAAAGATTTCACAAAGGTCCACCTTACCATTTATTAATTCTAAAATAAACTGAGGTGATGGAGGCCGGCCCTGTGGCCGAGTGGTTAAATTCAAGTGCTCCGCTTCGGTGGCCCAGGGTTTCACCGGTTCGGATCCTGGGCGCAGACGTGGCACCACTCATCAAGCCATGCTGAGGCAGTGTCCCACATGCCACAACTAGAAGGACCTACAACTAAAAATACACAAATATGTACTGGGGGGCTTTGGGGAGAAAAGGGAAAAATAAAATATTTTTAAAAATAAAAAATAAACTGAGGTGAAATGAAAGGTGACTCTTAAGCCTTAACCCCTCCCAACTGGAATGCAGATCAGCCTCGAGATTTATGTCCTTGAACTCAGTTCCCCTAAGGAGAGAAGATCTTACAGATTGTTTACCCCCAGAATTCAGTGACTGGGGTGAGTACACTTTTTTCTTCCTCTCCCCTCCCCAAATGTAACTAAGAGTGAAATTGGAGTGCCAGGGCTGGGAATAAGGATTCCAGGGGCAGCCTGGGGGCTCTACCTCCAAGACCACCAGGTGTTCCCTTGGAAATCCAGCAACATCTATCAACAAACAAAATTTTTGTAGCCATAAGTTCATCCCACAACAAAAATCATGGCTCCTAATAGACATAATAAATATGACTAATTAACCAGAGCACCTGTGGCACAGAGCTCCAAATTCAGTATTCCGGACTGTTGGCTGAAGTTAGGGCTCATGGTGAATGGTTCATTTCCCTGGATTAAGTCCTGAAACTAGACACTATGTTGAGGCGCATAGCAGGGTGGGTGGAAACATGTGGAAATCCTACCAAAAAGATCAAGATAGACAGCAATCCCCGGGTCCCACCCTGTATTGGGTAAGGTTAAGCATATAGGCTTTAGAGACAGCCCACCTGGGCTCAAGACCTCGTTCTGCTGCTCAAAAACAGCAGCAGGAGTGGATTCCCCATCTTCTTTATTCCTCAATTCATTATCTGTAAAATGGGCATAATAATAGTTCTTCATCATTGTGATTGACAAAAAGGAGACCCTAGCACCTGCCCTGCCTAACTCTTAAGAAAAATCAATTCTCTCAGAGGCTTGAGGGCTCAAGCTCCCTGCATCAGCACCCGTCCATTCCCTAGGCTTCCCTTCTCATCCATTTATTCAAGTCAGTCACTGTTGCTGGGTTCCCAGGGCAATCACTGGGCATTTTCCTCCGGATACAGGGAGAAACCGTTGTTTAGGCAGGCTTTTTTGAGGGACTGACCATCTAGCTTTAATTCTCCCCGTCTTCCTACATCCTACCCACAGAGCCTGTGAAGCCCAGTCTGGCTTTTTTAAAGGACCCTCCAGTTGAGAGAAAAGGAAAGCGAGAGTTTTCACAGTCACGCATTTCCATGCGACCTCAGATTCCCTTCATCTCTCAGTTCTAGTCCAGAAACCAGCCCACATCTTCTCCAGTCCGTAAAAGGTCAGGTCCCCCTTCACAGCTGTCCACAGCACACTGGACACCTGCCATATTGTGATTTATAAGAACTATATATATTTAGTCACTCAGATGACCAAAATATATTTCTCATATTTGGTCTTCATCCACAGTTCTTGGTTCACAGCTCCCAAAACCCTTGGAATTTCATGAGCAATGAGAGCAATGGGAGCATCTTTTGTTATAATATTTGATCTCTTGTCCTCAGTTCTGAAAACAATTCACAGCCATAAAGGTGAAATGGTCATATCAAGCCCTTTTCCACCACCACTGGATTTATATCAGTGAAGGTGACTTTTGGAAAGCACTTAAGGGTGGGGGGCTGGTTGCCAGGGGAACCAGCCACGAATGCAGAGTTGGAACTTTCAGTCCCACCCCTTGATTTCCGGGGAAGGGAGAAGGGCTAGAGGTTGAATCAATTACCAAATGCTTAAGTAATGAAATCTCCATAAAAACCCAAAAAAGAGGATGTTCAGAGAGCTTCCAGATTGGGGAATCAGAACACTTCCACGTGCCACCATGCTGGGCCCTCAGCTCCAGAAGGACAGGAGCTCCTTTGTTCAGGACCTCACCTTATGTATCTCTTCATCTGGCTGTTGGTTTGTATTCTTTAATATCCTTTGCAATAAATCAGTAATCTAGTGCATAAACAGGTATCCTGAGTTCTAGCAAATTAATCAAACCCAAGATTTAAAGCCAGTTGGTCAGAAGTACTGGTGACAATCTGGACTTGCAATTGGCATCCTGAGTTGGAGACAGTCATTGCAGCCTCCAATTTGTAGCTGGTCATTCAGAAGCACAGGAAGCAACCTGGGCTTGAGACTGGCATCTGAAGTGGAGGGCGGTCTTGTGGGGCTGAGCCCTTTACCCGTGGTATCCGATACTATCTCTGGGTAGATTGTATCAGAACGCTGCTGGTGTCTGAGAATTGCTTGTTGGTGTGGGGAGGGCTCCACATGCACGCATGCTGCAGTTGGGTCCAGGAACCCAAAAGAACATGCCAGACCTGGGAATAGGGACTGCAGTCCCTCCACAAACCCACCCCATTTCCTTTAAGGTCTTCCTGGGCCAATTGCCAGGAACCACGCTCAGCTGGTCTCAGCCAGAGAGATCAGCTTTCACTGACTCTTCCGGTGAGCTGCCTCTCTCCAGCCGGGGCCAGTTGCTACCCAGATTCCATCCACTCCCACAAATGGCAGTCTAAACCCTGCATAGCTAAGCAGAATCCTCTGCACCTGCTCTCTCCAGGAGCCTGAAGTCAGGGACTCAGCTCTTATAATTTCCTTGAAGGAGAGGGTAGGAAATATGTTTGATCATCTATCTGACATTTATCAAGCACCTACTGCGTACCCATGGCCTGGGTACTGAGGAGTCACAGCCTAGTGTAGACAGCTAATATTAGGGTTGTGAGATCTATGCAGAAGTAACTGCTGGCTTCGATTTGACTTTTTTTTAAAGGAAGATCGGCCCTGAGCTAAAATCTGTTGCCAATCTTCCTCTTTTTTTTTTTTTCTCCCCAAAGCCCCAGTATATAGTTGTACATCCTAGTTGTAAGTCATTCTAGTTCTTCTGTGTGGGACGCTGCCACAGCGTGGCTTGATGAGCGGTGTGTAAGTCCACGCCCAGGACCTGAACCAGCAAACACCTGGCCACCAATTGAAGCATGCAAACTTAACCACTTGGTCACGGGCCTGGCCTCTCTATTTGATTTTTTGCCCCATCATTTCAGAGTGCTATAAAGCTCCTCTGATCCCTAAGCCTTACATCAGAATCTTAGACCTCTCTTGTCCCTAGGGTGGAGGTGGGGTGGTGGAGCATGAACTAGAGCACAGCACAGTGCCCGGCTCAGGAATACTGGCGGGGTGGGATCAAAGGTGATGCCTTGCTCTCACCAGTTTAGATTATGTCCCCCAGACCTCATCAGTACCAGGGAGGTGGAGCAGGGAGGAGGGAGGGCTGCAGGGGAGCATGGCATGAACTCTACTCCTAGGAGGTAGACAAGCAAAGAGAGAGACCCTTACCACAGCCATGCCATCCCAGCTCTGAGCTTAAGTGGCAGGCCTGCCCCTAACATTTGCAGGCCTGGGGCAGAGCACAAATGAAGACTCAACTTGGGCCCAGCCCTGGTGGCCTAGTTAAGTTCAGCACACTCCACTTCGGCAGCCCGAGTTTGGTTCCTGGGCATGGACCTACACCACTCTGTTAGCGGCCATGCTGTGCTGGTGGCCCACATACTAAAAAATAGAGGAAGATTGGCACACATGTTAGCTCAGGGTGAATCCTCCTTGCCAAAAAAAAAAAAGACACTTACCATACATCTAAAATTTTATAAAATATAAGTCAAGCTACTTGTGAATGTCCTAGCCTCCTATCATGATAAGCATACCTTCATAACTACCTGGAAGGCCAGGTTTGCACTTAGACTTCTAGGGCGCCTTGAAGTTCTGTGCTAGAATGTTCCCCAGTCCTGACCCCTAGCCTATAGCCTGCCTTCTCTTCCTCCTCACAGCCCCATCGCACACTGCAAAGGGCTTTGTGTGTTTGTATAGACACTCCAGCCTGCATATCCAAGCTCCATCCACCCAGCTCTCTAACAGCTGCTTCTAGGTCACCTCTTGGGCCTAGGAGTGTGCACACCAACAGCAGTCTGTCGTCAGGACCCAGAGAAGAGAGGATGAAAAGTGGGCTTAACAGGGAATTCTGGGGTCCTAGGTACCAGGAAGGTGGTCTAGAAGGAGAAAGGGCACATCCCCTTGACCCTGCACCCCATGGGGAAGGTCATGGCTGAAGTGCCTGGGCAGAACTTCTGAAGCAGGAGACCAGGGCACTGACCCTCACCCTCTTGCAATGGGATTTTCCAGGCTATAGCTCTGACAGCAGAGACAGCTCCCCGCCACTTCCCTGGCCTCTGACATAGGTTCCCTTTTACCCCCACCCTGAGAGATGAAGGAGAAACAAGCAGACCAGTACAAAAGAAAAAATACTGTTTATTCCACACAACTACATCAAGTGCTTCTCCTCCCTTCTCCCCTCCCCACCCCTCACTCCAGCCCTCAGCAGTATTTGCCCCATGTCGGGGGACAGTCAGAACCTCAGTGTCAGAGCCTGGCCTATGACAGGAAGGGAATCTAGGCATACGGAGGTGACTGGATTTCCAAGGACACAAAAATGTCAGGGTCTCTCGTTCCAAATTCAAGTATGTTCCCCAATTCCTCTGGCTCGATTCTTTCCCTGGACCTCACCTGGGTAAAATGCCATGGTTAGTGCAGAGTCAAAGGCCCCAGGTGATTCAGCAGACCATAGAAAGTTTTGGTCTTCCTTTCATTTAAAACAAAAAAAAACCCACACGAGAACAGTTAAAACCATTTCTGCCCCTTTTCCTGCCTTTCCGTGGCAAACGAACCACTGAGCTCTGGCTTCAGTCCAGGAAGGTGCTTTCAAAACAAAATTTGTGTCAACTCCCTTCAGAGTTTGGTACTACTCAAAACAAAACCACCAACCTCAGGGCCACAGCTGCTTCTCGGGGGCCCTGCGGTGGGGGAGCAGGAGCAGAGACCACAGGGAGGTGAACTCCGCTTTGGGCACGCTTCAGGGACACCCCACACCCCCCTGCCTGGGGAATTTGGCCTGTGAAAATTCTGCCCCTGGTATCCTTCCTCTGAAAGACCTCCCCATCCTTCCAGCAGAGGAGAAAAGGGTTTCGTTCTAACCCAGCCTTGGGAAGACAGATTTAGACAAGGGAGGAGCTGAGAAAGCTCGGCCAGGCCTCATTTAGACCAGCAGTTCATGGTCTTTTTCCTGCCATGACACAGGACAGACGGTGTCCTCCTGCATATCCACTGCCATGGACACACCCTGGATTATATGCTGCTCCCAGAGCACCAGCCATGACCCACTTGTCTCTCCCAAAGAAGAAAGTACAACTGAACGCCAGTGCTTGAGGGTGAAAACCTGCCCCTCTCTAACTTAGTGAAGCGTAGGTCACTGAATCCCTTACAGACGCTGGAACTTTATTCTCACTGAAAACTTGTTTACAGCTCCCCTTTCAGGTGAGCCTATTATTTCATTGAGATAGGCTGATGACCCTGAACTCGAGGGTGGACCCTCCCCCTTGAAGACATATTCTCACCTGGGAGGCTGGGGCAGGCAAGGCGCCCACCTGCTTCCTCACCACCCCTGCTACCCTCTGGCAGGTCTGGTTGGTCCCAGTTCAGCGGGGCAGAAGTGTGTGTGTGGCAACTTGACACACAAGTGTCCTCTCGTTGGCAGGGCTACCAAGAGGGTGGCCATGCTGGCACTGTAGGGCCTGGAAGGGACCAGCCATTGGCAGGAAAGGAAGCAGAGCATGCCAGGGGAAGTGAGGCTAAGAGGCGGCTCTGTACCAGTGATGGACAGAGGGGGTGATGCGCCCTCACCTGGCAGTCTCTTCCTCAGGGTGTATCATGTGAGGTGCAGTGGAGGGCAGCACGTGGAGACCTGGCTCTGTAAGGACAAGAGGAGTGAGAAGAGGGGGTGACTGCCCCATGACTTGTGGCCCTTTAGGGATGTTCTACACAGCAAGTCTGGGCTCAACTAAGCAAACCTCTCAGTGCTCTCCCGACCTCCTGGAGTCACATGCTGAGTTCCAGGGGCTGTCCAGCCACCGTGGGGCTGGGAAACTCACTCAGCAGCTCAGATGAGATGCCAACCCTTGACGTACCATAGCTACCCTCTCTAGAGGCAAAACCCATCCTGCTCCAGGGGTATTCTTGACCAGGGGCGCACAGGGGGGATTGCTTACACAAACACGTGGTCTCAGGCTCGACAAAATAAGACTTCTCCTCCAGCACTCAAGGCTTAAAGTTACAAAGAAAATTAGAGTTACATCACCTCCCACAAGACACTTTCCTGGGCTGCCATCAGCTCTTTCTGGATGTTGGCCTTTCCTCCTGGGCCTTGCTCTCTGGTTTATTGTTTAATTTGCCCCTTCTGAGAAGGCCTCAGTACTGGGTTGGAGGTGAGTGTGAGGACCAGAGAAAGAGAGTCAGCATTCCTTTCATTTTTCTGCAGAGTGCCTGCTTAGTTGGGCAGTTAGATTTTCTGGGCAGCAAGTTCTCTTAGCAACACTGTTTTGAGGGGAGATGGCCATGGACAGAGAGATTAGATCAAAATCTGGGAGGGTGGCCTTATTTACTAAGTTCCCGACCTGCTGCAGACCCAGGTCAACTCCAGGACAGCTAAAGTTCACTGTTGCTTCCTTCCAACAGGGATTACAAAAGAACGGGTTCTGCTTTAGTGCAATTTCCCCCCAAAGGAACCAGGGAGATGTGGGAGAGGAGACACCATGTTCTGGCCCCAGGGGTGTGGGAACCTTCTGACCTTGAGGTCAAGGCAGACTCTGAGTCTGACCTTCCAAGCAGCACATCGTGCTTTTTGGAATTGTGTCTCTTGGGTCACTTCAGGGGACAGTGTGCCTGCAGGCAATGGGGGTGGGGGGTGAGGCTGTGGTTCCACTGGATGAGGTGCCATACCCGCCACACTCACACAGAGGAGCAAAGGAGAAGAGAGGGTGGAGAAAGAATGCCATGGAAAACAAAAGCTAATGGCCAGTGGTCTTTAGGGGCCACTGCAGCCCTGCCCCAAAGACGGGGAGTTTCTGGTTCCCAACCAGAATTCACCCTTCGAAAACCACATTAGCAAAGTGCTTCTATAAGTGACACCACAGATCCCCTCCCTCAGTGTGACCTGCCCTGAGCCTGGAGCTCTCGGTGGGCCCTCTGCCATCCTGATGATGTGAGATATGTGGGAAAGAGGAGGGAGGCAGCTGACGCACATGCACACAGGGAAGTCTCATGACCCAGGACAAGCACAGCCACACATGGCAGAATGACAGGTGCTGTCACAGCAGTGGCTGCAGCCAGGTGCCAAAGGGAAAAGTACAAAGTGCTGGAACAAAGGGCTGGGGGCTGAGCCTTAAGGGATCTGAAAGACGTTCAGCTTGCTGGTGTTCTTGAGCGTCTGACGCCGATTGCAGAACCAGACCCGCACGACCTCCCGGTCGTAGTTGAGCTCCTTAGCAATCTCAGTGATCTCCTGGCCTGTGGGCAGTGGGTTCTTCTCGAAGTAGGCATTGAGAGCCTCTATGGCCTGGGGGGTGAAGGAGGTGCGGCGTTTGCGTTTCTTAGAGGGCTCACCTCCTACAAACTCCATCAGGTTCTGCTGGCCTTCCTGGTTCCGGAGTTCAGCTTCATTCAGCCACTTCTCCAGCACCGGCTTCAGCTTCTGGGCACTCTTGGGCGTGATGTCCAGCTTCTCGAACCTGTATGTGACCCAAGCCCAGGAAGGGACAGTGAGAGTGTCTTACTCCCCACCCCCAGGTGTGAGCACTCTCCACAAGGGGTGGCTCCTCTCAGGGCTGGCGAGACCATCAGTGTTTCCCTCACCACTGCCACAAAGACCCCCCCTGACTTGGCCAAGCCCCGACTCCTCAGACTGTCCTGTATGCCAGGTCATAACAGGGCGACCATTCCCATGACCTCAGTTCAGTAGGGCAATGATAATGGTGCAACTGCTTTATGAACAACTATTCTAGAACTTTCACACCCAAATGAGTGAGGTCCTATGAGGAGTCATCTTGAGAGACCTGCAGAGATGGCAGATGGGTGTCATGAGTACTGTCTTCCTCCAGTTGTACTCTCGTAGCAGCATCACTAAGTCAGACTACTCTTTCTAGCTGAGCCCAGATGTAACTACAGAATTCCCAACATGGCCCTAGACTGTAATAGTCACTCTAGTCTAGTCTACGGAGCTGGCAGGCAGATGAAACCTTTCAGCCATCCCTGAGCCATGGACTTATTCTTGTTTGAAACCCTCTGCTACCCTTCCAATGATACTGGCACCAGAACCAGTTTGTACACTGCACACAGAAAATCAGCTACATCACTTTATAGTCATGCCTTATAAGAAGAGATGGGAGCATGATAGGGGTGATGGTGGGTTAGAGTTGAGAGCCAAGCCAGAACGGAAGTTCCCACTTCTGCGACAAATTTCGTAAGCTGTACTCCTTCCCTTCTAGGATTCCTGAATGGCTTAGAGTGTTGGGTTCCCAAAAAAAAGACCATATAAATGCTCAAGATTGAAGGATAAACTTCAGAGGGCCCCCAGAAGGACTGGATCAGTCTTTGGCTACTCCAGGTGTTCATGTCTACCCTTAGAATAGCTTTCCTCATCTGGAAGAAGGCAGGAGCAAGAGAGAATAAAGGGGCCAGATACCTGGGTCTCTCTGAGTGCCTAGTGGCACCAGGCACCTGAGAAGGCCCAAATCTTGTCCAGGTAGCCTTACTTACCGGCAGATAGCTGACTGGCTGTAGGCTGGGCCTTCTGTTGCAGTCAGAGCCTGACCCACCTGGGTCTGTGTGAGGCCCAGGGATAGCCGCCGGATCTTAAAGTTCTTGGCAAACTCCCGGATCTCTTCTAAGTTGATCCCATCCTCATCCAGACTCGGGGTATGAGGCTCTAGGCCAGAGGAAGGGACCAGGGGTGAGTGTGTAAACAGATCATCATCACTGCTTATCTAGCCCAGTGGCCTGGTGAAGTAGTGAGGGATGAGGACATTTGGCAAAAGGCCCATGCACCCTTAAGACTCTCATCACCCCTGTCCCCAAGACAAACAGGACTTGGGGAAAAGGGGCTTAGACCAACCTGTCTGGAGGTAGGGGTCTATTTTCCAGCTCTATCTGCCGACACGCCCCTGCAACGCCTGGCCCCAAGCACACCTGTTGGCCATCTACATTCCTCAAATACTTAGTGAGAGACCACAGGAGACACAGCCAACGGCTTGGCTTCTCAAGAAGCAGCCAGCCAGCCAGCTAAGCAGCCTCCACTCTCATCACGCCTAGAGTCCAGCTCACCAGGAACAGGAATGAGAGAGCCAATCCCTGGCATTGGGTGTCTGTCCTTCCCCTTTGGACTCTAGGAAGTTTATTAAGGAGAGCAGCATCTAAAGAGGTCGAGGCATCCAAATTAATGCCTCTCCCCTTCTCCACAACCTTCTCCAGGAGCCACTTACTGGACACCAACTGGCTGACCGTAGGGGTCTCTGAGCAGGTAATTGGGATGGGAGCAGAGGCAGATGGCTTGGCCGCGGGGGCTGGGCTGGCGATGACCACAGCAGGCGGGGGCACAGCTGGAGTGGGCTGGATGGGCTGCACCTATGAGAAGAGAGCCAACAAGCCCTTGCTGCCCACTTGCCCAGCTCAGGGGGCTGGAGTCCTGTGCTGCCCAGAGGCAGGGCAAAATTGGGCATGATCTCCTCCCTCACCCAGCACACTCCTACCTGTGCTCCTTCAAAAAGCAAGACTAGAAGCTACTTATTAGCACCCACGCAATGTTGACGACCTCCAAAATAAGCACGACAATATCTCCCACCAAGCTGGAGCCTTGTAGCCACCTGTGACACGGCAGGTCAGAGGGTCAGAGACGTTCAGTACACTTGGTAAAGGCCCCAACAAGTGTCCACCCTTGAGATAACTGCTCTCAGATCTCTACCTTCAAAGGAGAAAGCTACACCTGATTCTAGAGCCTGCCAGGCCGCAAATGTCCATTAATAGGAAACTGGCAAATGACTTCTAGGACCTCCCTGCCATGAGAGACCACGCAGCCATTAAAAAGAATAAGGTATATCTCTTAACTATTGACATGGACAGAACTCTGAGTCATGGTGCTAAGTGGAAAAAAAAAGAGTAAAGTGAAAAACAGTTTTTATGAAATAACTGCTTTTAAAAATACATATAAGAGGGCCAGGCCCATGGCAGAGTGGTTAAAGTCCTAGGTGCTCCATTTTGGCGGCCCAGGTTTGCAGGTTCAGATCCCAGGAGTGGACCTATACCACTTGTCACACATGCTGTGGCAGCGACCCATGTGCAAAATAGAGGAAGACTGGCACAGATGTTAACTCAGGGTGAACCTTCCTCAGCAAAAAAACAAAATGAATTTCCAGGGGAAAAAAATCTTAAGGCATATAAAGCAAGCTGTCAACAGAAGTCATCTCTGGCGGTATAATTAGAAGGGATTTTTACTTTTTTTACATTACACATAATGTTGGAATTTTTATAAAAATCATACATAATATCTAAAATTAGGAGAAACTATAAATATATAAAATTAGTATTTTTAGTATGAAAAGTGCAAATTTCTCTAGGATGGGTCCTGTTCCCTGGATTCTTCCTCCTGGTAGCTCTCAAGGGCATTCCCCCTTCATGCCCAGGGCCTGAGCCTTAGTTCAGAGCTCCTTGTCTCTTGCTAGGACTGTTTAAGCTGCCTTGTAACGGGTGAGAAGGAATCGAGTCTCACCACAGTCCAGTTCTGGGCTCCACCAGGATAACAGAGGGAATTTTTTTTAAATGAACATCTAAACAGCCATTTCCCTGCTAAAAACGCTTCCATGACTCCTCACTAGCTAAGAACAGTGATAATAATAAAAGCACCGTTTTTTTGAGTGCTTTCTGCGTTAATTGCCTCATGTGTTTTCTTTATATATATATATATATATAATATATATATAAATGCCTCATGTGTTATATTCTTTAACATTCCTAACCTTCTGGAGTTGATACTCTTATAATCTCCATTTTACAGATGAGGCTAAGAGGCTGTCACAAAGCTGGGGAGCAGCATCCCACAGTTGAGAACCACGGGCCTCAACATCACCTAGGAACTTGTTAGAAATGGGAATTCTTGGGCCCAACACCAGATTTACTGAATAAGAAACTCTGGGGTGTGGCCTAGGAATCTGCATTCCAACAAGCCCTCTGGGTGGTTCTGATACATACTCAAGTTTGAGAACCCCTGCTCCGGCACACTATACTCCTTGCAATTCCATGAAGGTAGAATGCTCTCTCATCCAACTCAGCCCTTTAGATTGGGTCCACGTCCCTTCTCTAGGAAGCCCTGCCAAACTCCCCAGTCTGTGGAGAGCTCCTTCTCTAGGTTCCCAAGGCACCTTCCCATGCCCCTATCGAGTCTCTGTCATGCTGACTCGTAATTGTCTCCAATGCTGAGCTAGCTAACGCTAGGAAGGGTGTCTTATTCGTCTCTGTATCTTCAGCACCTGGGATATAGTAGGCACTCAAAAATTGCTCCTAGAATTGACAAACAAATGAATAATCAAAGCCACTAAGACCGGAGGGGTGGAGGGATGGAGGGGGAAGAGGGAAGGGGTGCAGAACTCATTTCCCAGGGCTTTTCACCCTGGAGCTGATCAAGGCCCAGTTTACTTTGATCACCTCCTCCCTGGCCTTCTCAGGGTGGCACTGGCCTTTCAGGGCACATATCCATGCTTTCAGTGGTGTGGGTGGGGGGGCTGGAGTGGTACTGTCTCCCTGGGCAGAGCATGTGTGACTCGTGAGCTTTTACCCCGTGCCCCCCTCACTTTGGGGAGGTGCCCTGCTTCCCCAGTGGCTTCAGAAAATAATCCTGTCCTGCTGGCAGTCTGGAGTGAAGCAGCCCATGCCAGACAACCCTGCCTGCCCTCTCCACCCCGCTGCCCATCCCAACCCTTGTACCTCACTCTTAGCAGGGGACTCAGGTGTGCTCGGCTTCCGGACAGCCACAGGTGGAGGCAGGGGGCTGCTGGCCAGGGTCGCAATCACCTGACCCTGGGCGTTCAACAACAGCTGAGGGGTCACAGCCTGGACCTGCAGGCTCTGGGCTGGTGCTGGGGCTGCCACGCTAGCGGAGTTCACTACCCACGGAAGTGTTCCAATAACCTGAGAGGAAGCAAGGCAGGGACCCCAGGTGTGAGGGCAAGGTCCAGCTGCACCCACAGCCCAAATCCCCACACTGCCAAGAGAAGGGACTCAGACAAGTCACTTAGCCCCTCTGGGTCTCAGTTTCCTCATCAATAAAGTGAAGGATTCACACTCTAGGGGTGGCTTTCTTTATTCTCTATCTGGAGCCATGGGGGAGCAGGAACAGGTCTGCACGTAGATTCAGACAGACTGTGAATCCCTGTTCTGCCACATTTTAGTTGTGTGGCTCAATTTCTCTGAACCTCTGCCTGCTCTCCTGTAAAATGGGAATAAAAATCTCTACCTAATAGATCTGTACTTAAGATGAAGTGAGACAATGTTTGAGAAAACACCTAGCACAGAGCCTGGCCACAAGGTGGGTGCTCCATAAATGAAAACCCCCAGCTCGAGTCAGTGCCTCTAGGGCAGGGTGGTGGCTATGCCCCTGGTGGCCTCAGCATTAGCAGGGAGCGGTCACACAGGAGATATGACACCTTGTTCGAGTTTCCATGACCCTCAGCCCAAGTCCTGGCCCGCCGGCTAGCTTCTCCACAGCCCCCATCCCTCCGCCCTGGCTTTGACCACTTGCCTGTCCCTGAGCGTTGGTGAGGATCTGACTGCTGATCCCCGGCATGCTGGGAATGGCGTTGGCAATGACTGGAGTTGTGGTGAGGGAGCCCAGGATCTGGGTCTGTCCCCCGAGGGAAGCAGCACTGATCTGTGGGTGGAGGAAGAGCCTTGCTCAGAGGCCAATGGGCGAGAAAGAGCCCGAGGCAGAGGGCAGAGGGCTGAGGGCACTGGGGTCGGGAGATGGGGATGCTGGGCAGATGTGAATGTGGGCTCCAGGCCCGTGTCCACTGGTTGAACAGTATCCAGGGCTAGGGGCCGCAGGGGCTCAGCAGGGTGGGGCAGGGCCACAGTCATGGAAGAGTAACTCCGGCTAATCTTTCAGGCCAGGCCTGGAAGGGTGGGAGGGCCAGACTGGAGTGGCTGATGTGATTCTAGTCACATCTAACAGCTCCACTGTGAGCCAGGAGCCACACGGGACAGACATTGGCTTGGGGCTGGGAGCCTCTAGTTCCACCTTAGTGATAGCTCACAAGTTTGCAATCCCCGGACATCATCCCCCCTCCAAGGCTGATCCAGTGGTTCAGGTTCTGGAGAATTTTCCCAACCCTTTTGGCAGAGTTGTCTGCTCTTGTCTAGGATGGATGGGCTGGCAGCTGCCAGGAGAAGGCCTCAGAGGGAGCCCATCTCTGCTGACGTGTTGGAAAAGAGCTGTATTCAGGGGGCTGGTCCTCCACCTCCTTCCTCCCTTGTGGGAAGGGTCAGTTCTACCCTTGGCCCAAGATTTGGTCCATCCCTGGTCAGCCCTGGGGGAGGGCAGCGGCTTACGATTCCTGGGCTAAATGCGAAGCCTGCAGGCTGGACGGTGATCTGTGAGGGGGTGTCCACTGGCTTGGGGGTGGGGGCAGTAGCGGTGGCAGCAGTGGGCTGCGGTAGAATGGCAGGTGTGGTCTGCAGCAGCGGCTGGGTCTGGAACAGCGTCTGGGGCTGGGCTGGTGGCCGGGGCTGGGCGGGCGAGGAGGCCTGTACTGGTGCGGCAGCTTGAACGGGTGCCGGGAGAGTGGCGTTCAGCACAGCAGCTGCTATGGAGCAAGGCAGAGACAGAGGTGCTGAAATGCCTAGCTGCAGGCCCGGGCGGCTCCAATCCCAAGAGATCTGGCACCAGAATGAGAGGGGGTTGGGGCAGTGGGGCAGGGGACAGGCAGCTGTGAGTCCCTTGATCCTTGCAGGGGCAGCACATGCCAACATCTCTCATCCCCCCTCCCTTGGGCCTGGAGATGTGTAGGTTCAAAACCAGAAGTTGAATCTTCTTGCGGTCCTTCTCAGGAGGCTGGTCATGGGGTGAATTCTGGCGTAGGGGGAGAGGGGCAGTCTCAGACAGTTGGCTGAAGTAAGAGAGGCCTGCTGGGCCAGCGTGGTGTCATGGCCTAGAGTCCTGAGGTGGTGCAGCAGCTCTGTGGCTGGGTGCCTGGGACATCGGATCCAGACTCCAGGGCTGTCGCCCTGGGTGGGCCGCGGGTTCTGAGTCCAACATGGCAAGCACACGTGCAGGCATGATAGTGTAGGGTGGTGGGGGGCCTGATGCAGTCCTGGGGAGAGCTGCCGTTACCTTGGAGACCGGCTAAAGGTGGCTTGAAAATTGCCCCCGTGGGAGAAGCAGCGGTCAGTCCTGGGAGGGCAGCCACGGTTGCTGTAGGAATTGTCCACACGGCCAGCCCCTGCTGACCAGCCACTTGACCTGCAATACTGATGGGGATAAGAAGAGGTTGAGTAACTGCCCCTGCTGGAACCATAACTCCTGTCAGAACTGTGGCTAAGTTTTCCTGAGTCAAGACCTGCAAAAGCAAACAAGATTTCAAAAAGAAAATAAAAAATCAACATTGACAGCGCAAACACTGGGTCTCACAGACCCAGTTGAGCACATACAAAGCATTCTGAGGGCAATGGGAAAAAGGCCACATGAGGGCAGGGAAGAGACAAGCCCTAGGTGGAGGCCCAACCCTCAGGGGATACCTGGACCTGACTATTCTGCCTTCAGAGATGCAGCCTAAATGGGGGACAGGGCCCGGCCCTGCTCACAGGTCAGGACAGGGTGCAGGGGCCTCTTCCACCACACTCTGCTGCCTCCCAAGCCTTCCCTGGGCTCTTGCCCACAGGACTAATGCTTTGTGGCCAGGAACCAGGGGGCAAGGGCTGGTGGAGCCAAGTGGTCAAGGACCCACAGAGGCCTCTGGGAGGATCTGATGGAGGATAGCCTTGATGGATGCCCTGGAGATCTGTGCATGAAAGGTCATGGGGAGTTCCGTAGGCCTGGAGGATTCTGGAGGCAGCTTCTCACTGCACTGGGGCTGCCCTCTGGCTCTAAATGCAGGCTCCGTGAACAATCCATTAACTCCTCCAGGCCTCCCCTGGAGGGGCTGACAGGGTATTCACTCATTAGTCATTAGACGGCAGGAGTTATCGTTATCTCTACAATCTTCGCTGGACCCAAGGAGATGACCTGGCAAATACCTTTCCCAGTGGGCCTGATCTGGGGCAGGGGAGAGGCCAGAGGTGCCTAGTAGGAGATTCCCTCCCTCAAGCCACAGCTCCTTCCCTGTCCTGCCTCATGAAGTTCCCAGATCCCATGGTCAGCCCATGTTGGCTGTCCCATGCCTTGCTCTTGACCATGGCCCTCTGCCCAGCTTCCTGGGGTGGCCCTTACCTGGGAGGCAGCTTGTACAGCCAGTGGCGTCAAGGTCTGCGAGGACTGAGGCTGGCTTGGGGCTTGGCTGAAGGTGGCAACAGCAGGGGCAGGGCTCGGAGCGATCCCCGGGAGTGACTTCACTTCACATGGCATTGAGGGAAAGAAGGACAAAGAGTGAGCCTGGCGTGAGTGAAGTGGTCACCAGAGTAGAATGCCTTGTCTGCGGCTTGAAATGGCAACTCTCAGCAGCCCACTGTATTTCTCCATAAGCCAAGACCAATCGCTGGCCTTCCCTGGGCCAGGAGGCAGCTTCCCAAATGCCACTGGTAGTGAGAATAGGAGGATGGAGAGCGCTATGCCAGACCTGGAAGGTGGGCCACCCTCTTCTCACATCTAGATGAAGAAAATGCAGGCCTATGTGCAGCTGGGTATCAGGCTCTCATTTCCTGGCTCTGTAGGACACTAGGACCTATCATATAATCATTAGTAGAAATAAACATGTGTCAGGGAGGGAAGGCGCTAGAATCAATGGGATTGATTGGCTCTTCCAGCAACGGGATCATTGTTCACCCCACCTTCAGGCTACTTTTTGGATGCAGGTGCTGGCTTGGGGAATGGGCAAGGATTTCTGCAGGGCAAAGTCCTAGAAGTGACAGTCCCTGAAAAGTGGACTTGTCTTTATCACCCTCAGGACCACATGGGCTCTCCAGGCCAGGCGGCTTTTCTCTGCCATTTCCTGAGGTCTGAAGTCTGGATAAACAGCTTCTATGAGCTTCTAAGGGAAATTCCCAAGGACAAAGCTTTTCACCCAGGTTATATCTTCCTCTTGCTATCTTGATTTAGTCAGGTATTGGGGAGCCCCACCGGGAAACCTCTTCAAAGCCACACAACAATGAGGAAAGGGGTTATTATTTATTTAATATATGATGAGACATTAAAGGAGTCTAGGTATTGGGTGATGGGTGTTAGACCAGATCAGTGGCTTCTTAATACTGGCTGGCATAGATTTCTAGGCCGGTGAATCAGAACATCCGGGAGCAGAGGCCATAACCTCTCATCTCTTTCTTTTTTCTTTTAAGTTCCCTTGTGATTCAGCACACAGCTAAAGTGGGAACCACTGAACCTGATAACCTTCCAACCCTGCATTCCCAGCCCATGTTTTAATACGGACAGGCACCAACCTAACTCAGTTCTATACTGTTCTTGGTATATAATAAAAAAAGTCCAGATTGTTTAAGGAATGAAAGAGACAAGCAAGCAACAACAAAAGCCTTGTGAAATACTAAAAGAAAACAAAGCAGCAGATTTATCTCCACTATGGAGGGGAGATACATTTCTAACTATTGAAAAAAATCAGAGAAAATCAGGATAATCTGAACCTATGAAAATTTAACATCTTGCTTGACAAAATGCGATGAAATATAAAAATGAAAGTGAGAAAATGGGAATGTGATAAACATGAATGATAAAAGCTTAGCATCTGAAGACACAAAATATTCATTTTATTAGGTTATCTTTCCAAAGTAGGACCACGGGGCCCAAGGGTTTGAATCCATTCGGAGCTTCTGTCGCTTCCTGCTAGACTGCTTTTCAGAAAGACTGAACCAATTCACAGAACCATCAACAATGTACCTGTTTCTCATAGCACCACCCAATTTAGGTTTTATCACTGTCTGTGTATTATTCTGGCTTCATAAGCATGTGGAACCTCATAGCCAATTACTTTTCCTTTCATTGATAGTAAGACTTTGTATTTTTCTATGTGATGACTTCCGCCTATGTAAATAACTGAATGAATTTGAGTGGACTATGCCTCAAAAAAAATTTTTTTTAGAGGCCAGTAGAGTGACATTCAAGCGGCACTGTTCATGATAACGAAAACCAGGCAGTTTGACAATAGCCAAAACCATAATCAGGCGTACGACTGTCATAAAGGAAATGAGTATATGAAATAATATGGGGACAGAGTCGGCCCCCTGGCCAAGTGGTTACGTTCTCGTGCTCCACTTTGGCGGCCCAGGGTTTCACCGGTTCGAATCCTGGGCACGGACATGGCACCACTCGTCAAGCCATGCTGAGGCAGCGTCCCACATGCCACAACTAGAAGGACCCACAACTAAAAATACACAACTATGTACTGGGGGGCTTTGGGAGAAAAAGGAAAAATAAAATCTTTAAAAAAAAAAGAAATAATATGGGGGTAAGTGTCATACTCTACAGTGTGTCTCAGTGGCCACAACTATAAAAATATGTAGGACAAGGACTGGGTAATAATTTAGCGTGACACAAATAGCTAGATTCTATTCTCATCCTGAAAAAGCTTCCTATTACTTAGTTTTGTTTTGTTTTCAGAGGAGACTCTTCTTCATATTACATCCCTAGAAAGTTTCCACCAAAGGCACAATGGAAGCTGGCAGCTTCTTAGGAGGTACCCTCAAAATATCTCCCTCACCTGCTTGATGATGACCAAAATTCCATTACAAAGAAGACTTTCATGAAAGGCTTAAGTATACAAACCTCTGGAAGAAGATGTATGCTACCATAAACACTCATGCTAAGGTGTAAACAATTGATCTAGGATCCATTTCCGAGAGCAGGTTTGGATAAGGAGCAGAATTAAGGTACAAGAAGAAATGAGACATGGAAGATGGATAACAGGGTGAAAGGGGAAGTCGGGGAATTGTAGATAAACCTGGGAAAACTCCCTAATTTTCTGAAAAGGGGCTCCATCCCCACAATGGAAAGGAATGGCAAGGGTGGCCCAGACAAAGAATCCTTGTCTTCCCTGCCTGCTGTCCAGGGCACTGCCCCATGGGAGCAGGTGATGACTCATCCTGGCCTCAACAGAGAAGCAGAGCATTCCCAGGCTAGGGGGAAATGCTCACGTCTCTTGTCATTTCTTTATTCCAAAGGGGAACAAATAACCCAGGTTACTAGGGTCCCAAATGAATCTGCATACTGATTAGCAGGTAGGGCAAGGGATGTGAGGTCTTGCAGTTTTCTTAAGTAGTAGCTGTCTCCCTGAAGCATGTCTGTTCTCATTTGCTCTCTTCTTGGCTCCTCCTCTTGGCCCACTCCCACCAGCCCAGATCTCTGATCTAGGGAAGGGGTGAAGAACAGCAGAAGACAAGGGGGGCTAAATGGTGGCACTCTGAGGCGACCGGCAAGGGAGTCCCTAAGCTTCCTGCAAAGGGAGATATCTATTCTGCAAAGCGTTCATGAGGGAAGTCAGTGGAAGTGTGCCCTGTGGGCAGAGAGCAGTGCCTAGTCCCAGCTCCAGCCTCTAGAGCAGCCCTGGCTGTCTCACACCGTACTGCAGGGAACTAGGGAAAACAGTGGGGTGGACCAGCCATATCCATTCCCCTCGCAGGAGAATTAAGCTCACAGCCTAACATCACCTTTGGAGGACAGCACAAATAAGTGCACCAGGCTAGACTCATGCCAGCCCACCCGGGAGTAAGGAGCTGGGATTCTGCAAGGCCCTCCCTAACCCACATCCTTAGTCCAAGGTAGGTGAGATGCCCTCCCATCCCCAGCTCCTGGGACCTCCCACTTCTACCACAAAAGATACTGAGTTGGAACGGCTGGGAGGACCCTGCAGGCCTAGTCCTCTCCGCATGGGCCCTGAGGGTCTGGTTAGGCCTAGAAGCCCTCTCTGAGGTTAACTCAGAGCCCTCAGCTGAGCCCTGCCACTCTCCTCCCGCCTCACCCTGACCCATCCCAGTTTAGGTCTGTAAGTGACTGAGACCAGAACTAAAGTTCTAGGGACAAGGAGTGCAGGATAGCCCTAGTTGCTGACCAGAAGGCTGCACAGCGGACAGGAAGACAAGACCCTAAAGCCACCTAGGTCACAGGGATTCATACTGGCTCCCCAGGGGGACCACAGGAAGGGACTCAGGTGGAGCAATGCCACACGGGAGCGATGGCCTCGTACCAGTTGCCTCTGCAGAAGAGTCTGGGTTGTCTGGTCCAGCTTCAGCAGCAGGTTCACTGGCTTCAGCAGGGCCTCTGCTCTGGGATCCCTTGCTGGCCACACCCTCCAGTCCTTTGCTCTCCTCCTCAGCAGGGATCTGGGCATCCACTCCAACCTCCAGCACTCGGATGGTCTCATGGCCTGACATCACGATGACCTGCAAACAGAGGACAGGGGACACTGCTGGGGGAGGGGCCGATATAGCTCCTGGGAGCCAGAGATCTGGGTACAGTTGGGGGAGAGGGGAGAGCGCACTTCAGGATGCAGACCTGCTGTCCTGAGGACTGTGGGCTCTGTGAGAAGCCCAGAGCCTGGAGCAGGCAGCAGCTCCCTAATTCCAGGGAGGGAGCTGCTAGGAGAACACAGGCCCTGCTGACAGGGGGAAGGGCCTGACACAAGCTAGAAAAAGTCCCACAGAGCCAAACCACTTGGGGATATTTCCATTTGCTCCCTCTCTTGGACTCAGTTCAGGGGGTGGTAAATGGCTCATCCTACAGTCCTGCAAGGATGTTCTCCTGGCTTCTTGTATATTGGAGGGTGGCTGTGAGGGCCCCTAACACAGGATCCACAGCTTAAGCTGGGCCAAGAAGCAAATCCCTCTTTACGTCCCTTAAAACCTTATAGACGTTCCCTCGAAGATGAAAGGGTGGAAAATGAATGCTCCACAACGCTGAGTAACTTAAGCTCTGGATTCCTTTATTTCCAAATCTCTGGGGAAAGGGCCAAGATTTCCCTGCAAGCTCACTTCCTGAAATGAGGGTCAGGAATCCTGGTGATGTAGTCCCGCCCTCCCTGGACTCAAGCCCTGGACCCTGTGGGCCTGCGGCTCCAGCTGTGCCAGAGGCTGTGGGCATGCTAGGACCTGGAGCTCGACCTCGACCTCGAGGGGAGCCTCCATGCCCCAGCAGTGCAGGCGGCCCCTGGGTGTCCTCAGAACACCTGGTCTTCTTCCCCTGCTCACACAGCCAGCACTCAGCTCCTTTCCTCCAGCAATGAAATGCTTCCGATGGGGCCACTCGAAAATCAGGGACACTCTGTACATTAAAAAGCCCTGTGTCAGGCCTCCCCTGCACTTGGCCTGTGCCCGAAGCCACTCCCACAACACACTCCTGGAGCCTAAAAATTGCATCCGGCCAGAGACTCTGCTGGAAAAAGCGACCATGTGACCCATCAGGGGAGTGGGAGCGAAATAAACCCCCAAAGCCGTTCCTTTTCTGACTCAAACTTGACCTGTGAGGGATTTCACTCCAATTACATTTGAAAAGATGTTCATCTTTTTTTTCTTCTTTTAAAAATTACGTAATAAAAAGTCATTGCAAAAAAAATTAGAAAATAGATATAAACAAGAAGAAAAAATAAATTAGATAATAAACAAATAAAAAGAGTAAATTACCTGATATCCTAATCTTTCCCCAGGTTAACTTATACATATTTGTATATTTTAATTTCATATTTTAAAGTCACGGCTTAAATCCCCAAACCCAGCCCCTGAGAAACCCTAGTGAGCAACTACACCTGGACGGGTGACATGACCGTGAACTTTGGTAAACAGACCATGAGAAGCTCTGAGGAGTCTTCCTCCTTGCCCACACCCCTTGGTCCCTCACCCTCACTCCCCCACCTCTGCCTGCCCCAGAAGATACCTGCTCATTGACAGTCAGAGATGACTCTGGCCCGGCTCCAGGATCCATGGTGACTTGTCAGGGTGGGATGGGGGCCAGCCCACACCTAGCACATCCTATGGGGTGAGACGGGACGGGAAAAGCAAAGGCTGATGTGACACAGTAATGCAATTTTCCATACCATCTCGAAAAATCCCAAGTAGAATGGCAGGAAGAGAGAAAAGCTAAGTTCTCCCAAGTATCTGTAGAAGGAAATAGGATTCCAAGGACTTTAGAACCAAAGTGTCTCACTTCCTACAGCATCCCAGGAGACCCTACACTCAGGAGGAACCAGGGTGACAAGAGGAAAGAGAGACCGGGGCATCTGTCCTTTGGAGTTCCCCAGTCCTAGTCCTGGGAGGGGCAGACCCAGCAGAACCCGAGGTGACTGTGCCCCAGACACTCAGAACCAGACACAGGGAAGGAGCACTCTGGGTATCAGAGCGCTTCTCGGGGTGGGGCGGGGGTAGCGGGTGGGGAGGAGTCTGAGCAGACTTCCTGGAAGAGATGGTCCAGACAGGAATAAATTAAAACAGTCATGACAAACTTTAATATGCCTGATCATCACCCGGAGCACTTATTAAAAATGCAGACCTCCAGATTATTCCAGACCAAGCATCCCAGAGTCCGATTCAGAAGGTGGATTCCACAGAATCAACTCTCAGGTCATTCTGTGGCAGTGGTCCAAGGACCATACTAGCCTTTAACACAGGAGACAGGACAACATCCCAGATGATGAAACAGCCTGCCATGTTGTGAGAGGACTGAGGGAAGCCCTTGTCAGAACAAGCTGTCTGGCTGGAGCCACAACTGCAGAGTCACCAGAAATAAAGGTAATAAAGGGGACAAATAGTTTTAGACACTTACATAGAAAAGAAGGCAATTAACATTTATTTTGAGTGCCTACTGTGCTAAGCATTTTATGTAACTCTAATTCATGTATTACTCATGCCAGCTGGTGGATGGGGACATTCTTATCACCATGTTACAGAGGAGGAAACTACGCTCAGAGAAGTGTTCTGGCTTCCTCATCTTTTCCTTCCTCCTCTTCTTCCACACCTGGGTTGGTTGGTTTTCCTTTTTTGTTATTTTATTGATTGAGGTAAAATTCACATAACAAAAAATTCACCATTTTAAATCATACAACTCAGTGGAATTTAGTCCATTCACGGTGTTGTGCAACCATCACCACTATTTAGTTCCAGAACATTTTCAGCATCCCAAAAGGAAATCTCATATCCATTAGCAATTATTCCCTTCCCCTGCCACCCTCTGCCGCTGGCAACCACTAATCTATTTTCTCTCCATGGATTTGCCTATTCTCGATATTTCATATAAATGGAATCATACAATCTGTGGTCTTTTGTGCCTGGCTTCTTTCACTTAGCAGAATGTTTTCAAGGTTCATCTATGTTGTAGCAGGTGTCAATACTTCATTCCTTTGTATAGCTGGATAATATTCCATTGAATGGGCTTTCTGCTCTCTCCGGGGATGGCAGAGGGAGAGGTGAACCAAGATTTCATTTCCAAAATGGAAAATCCATCAGACTCAGCTGTGACCTTACCCAGCATTCCACAGGCCTGTGCCCATCCACCACCTCCCCACACAAACAGTTCAAGAAAACAACCCATGTGTGCAATACTTAGAGAACAATTGAGGAAAATAAGGTCTTCATTTAACTCCCGTGACAGCATGGTAAAACGTCTTAAAGTAGAGAGTGAAGAAAACATTCAGACCTTTTCAGAGAAACCTGCACCTTCAACAGAAAACTGTTTGGAATTTCAAGAAAATTTCAAACACATAGACAGTGAATTTGAAGAAAGTACATATTGAAAAATACCTTCAAGAATATCAACACCTGTGAATCTAAAGCACTTGAACCTGGGTCACGCAGTGATGATCTCCAAAATGATTTTGTGAATAAGAATCTTGCCAAACAAGGATGAAATGAAGGAAAAGCAAAATTCGTGAAGCAGGTTCAGGAGAAAGAAGACTTTCTTCGGAGGCTAAAAGTAGTCAAAATGTGTAGATCAAAGAATGACCTGTCTCAGGTACCATTGTTAACACGGAAGTGGAGAAGCTGTTACGAGTCGCAGTGGGCTGTGTCTGAGCAGGACAAGAAACTGAGCCTCACTCAGTCGATAGTCCACAATGCGTTAGAGGATAAATTGTTACACTATAATAGAAACGAGGAAGAGTTTATAGGAGTTTAATTCATAATTTTTTCTCCAGAATATCTTTGAGAATGACAACGTAATAAAAAGATACTTATGCATTTTAAAGAGAAGATATAAACCGTTAGGACTTAGAGAAAGCTATCTTGATGAATATCAATTTAGGGCACTCTGTTATATAAATATAAACCAAGTTCTAAAGTGAAAAGATAGTAGTTTGGATTTGCCAGAGAAAAGAACATTTACAGGAATATGAAAAAAATTTAAATAATGATTAAAAAATAATTTGGACAATCTGGAAGTCAGTTTTAACAGTTTGGTTTTTGTGGTAAAAGGTTTTATTTTATATGTTAAAAAATAGTCCAACCTGGTGAATGTCTAAATCTAAACTCATCTAAAAATGCCTGCCTCTCTTCTAATTTTATGACTCCCGTTTCCATTCATTTACCATATACTTCCATCTGGATGGTCTAGCAGGTAATTAAACTCATATGTCCAAAAAAAAAATTCCATTGTATGGATATACCATATTTTGTTTATCCATTCATCAGCTGATGGATGTGTGGGTTGTTTCTACTTTTTGGCTATCGTGAATAGTGCTGCTATGAATCTTTGTGTACAAGTTATTGTTTGAACACCTGCTTTCAGTTCTTTGGGGTATATGCTTAGAGTGTAATTGCTGACTCACCCCAGGAGTTTTAGGGTCTTCGCTCCTTGGCAGAATGTTCCCTACCAACAAGGCAAGGAGAACCATGGGGTTCCTTCCCTCTCTTTCCTTCCCTAACCACCTAGGGTGGGGATGAAGGGAAGGGCAGGCAATTCAAGACACATAGCAATTTGTAAAAAGAGTAAATGAGCCTTCCCTTTTCAGGTAGGATAAGGGGGTACAAGACAGGCAGAGGGATTTGCAGGAAGAACTGGTCGGCATCTGCCACCTCACTGGGACTGTAGCCTCATTCCTGGGTGGTGTCCTCCTCCAGATTTTGTACATGGGAGCCTACACGAGTACTGCAGATAATTTGTCAATTTATCACCACTTCTCTGTGGGAACTGGGATGAACTGTGAAAGTTGTTACATGTAGAAGCCAATTAGCAAGTCATCTGCAAATTCAAATAAAAGGCAGAGACAAAACTGAGAGGAAGGTGTCCAAGGTGAATTTGGGTCCTTTATAGCTTGATACATACATTTCAGGGGGAGAAGAATTTTAGGCAAGAGGTGTCAGTAGCCAGTCGTTGTAGGACAAGGGAGCATCTGCTTGAGAGGGGCTTAAAGTCTGCTCATGGTTGTGTTGTGGCCACTGACTCCTTGCTGCCAACCATGGCCATTCACTGAGAGTTGTTAAGCAAGTGTCCTTTTGTGGCTGCGTTATTAGGGGGATTCAAGCAGTAGATAAGGCTCAAGTGACTTTAATATCCCTTCCACCCTTGAGATTCTATGGGCTGATATGGACCGGGGTCCTCAGTGTCCAGTCCTTTGTGTCAAGGACAAGGTTGGTCCTGGCTCAGAGCCTCCAGACACACACAGGCCCACTCTAACCCACACCCAGGCTTCAGCCCACCAGAAATGCAGGCGGAATAGAGGCAAAGGCCTCCCTTGTCCCAGACCCTAGACCTTACTCGGCTCCCTTAGTCTTGGCTTCAGATGGCTCCTATCAGGCACATGCGATAGGTTGTATGATATAAACACCTCTCTAAGAGGCGGTCTCATCATTTTGACTCTAAGCTGTGTCCTGTGTGTTCTCCTTACTTGATATCTGTGCAGACTTTCCCCTGGACCTGTTCCCACTCCCTTGCCAGGAACTTTCCACATTTTTTCAAGCCTTAGGCTGTGGCTTGGTCTCACTGACCAGACAGCCATCTTTAGTTTGCTTTTTGGCTATTTCCCCAATGACTGGGATAAATAGCACATCTGGATGGCCTCCTTTGAGTGCATGATGCCATGCAGTGCCCACAGCCTGATGGCCAGTCAGGAGACAATCAGCTGTCTGTTTTAAGAGAAGGGGCTCCTGTGATCACCCCAGCAGTGGAACTCCAGTACATACACAGATCACAGCAGAGTTGCTCTGGTTAGAGCTGGGACGGGAGCCAGAGCCCTCCGAGCCTCCTCCTTTGCCTTCTTTCTCCAGCGAGTTGAGTTGGAAAAGCATCTGAATCAAACCTGGCAAGGCACCTTGCTTGGCTAACAGATGGCTCACTTATCTCTGGCTCTGTGCTAACATCTAGAAACAAAGGCAACCTCAGAGGAGAATGAACTGTGGGTGCTGCCCAAAAATCCAGAGGTCCAGGACCATCCCAGACTTTCCGTGAAGGGACTGAGTTAGAGGACCTGGTTCTCTTTATCATTCTCCTTTGGGAACTGCTCTGGGCTTAGGGCAACATTCCAAGAAACCCAGGAGGAGCATTGGGAAATCTCAAACTAATCAGAACCCCCTAAATAGCCTGAGAGCCTACTAGAAAAATTGGTGAAACCTTTCGTCCTCTGTTTATTCAACAAATATTTCAGTGCCAACTATGTGTTGGGCATTGGGAATACAATGGGGGAAAAAACACATTGCCCATCTTTGTCAAGAAGCCCACAGTCTAACATGGGAGTCAAAGAAAGAAAAAGATAACTATAATACAGTATGTTTAAGTGTCATGGTGGATAAATAGACAGTGGTAGAGGATCCACAGAAGGGATACCTAACGCAGTCTCGTGTGGTCCTTTTCCCCTTATTTCCAGGGCGGCATGTGTTTCAGACATGAAATTTTGTATATGAAGAATCTTGTGCTACATGGAGGAAAATGGAACTTGTTGTATGGGATTCAGACTTAACTCAGACTCATTTCTGTGACTTAAATCATTTAAAGCGGTTGAGGTTTTCAAGGTGTAAAATACCTTTTCATTATACATTTTTTGGGTGGAGGGTAGTCTGTGTGAAGTTAGCAGACTCCAAGGAATGGTTGGTTAAAGCTGAAATTAGTTTTACTGATATTCAGTTGAAAGAAAGTCACATTTGTTATGGGAAATTACCTTTCAAATTTGTGACATTATAATTCTTTCAGGCTAGGTTGTTTGTCGACATGGCATCTCCAGCTCTACACCACTTTTATGTTTAAATGGTGCACCCACTTACCTCCTGCAGAGCTGCCATTCAAAACGGCCACAAGGACAGGAAGCAGGAGATTGGTTAGATTCGTAGCTGGGGCTGAGCTGAACGGTCCAGACAATCCACTCTTCATCCCCTCCCTAGATGGTCTCACCCAGTCTAACAACTACCAAACCTAAATCTCAGCTTGGACCTCACCTGCGAACTTCAAACTCTTATATCTAACTGCCTACTGATTGCTCATATCATCTCATACTCAACACGTTCAAAATCAAACTCCTGATTTCCACCCCAATCCTGCTCCACCTACACGGAGCCTCCTCCATCTCAGCAAACGGCCCCTTCATCCTTCCGCAGATGCTCAGGCCAAAAACCTTGCCATCATCCTTGCTTTCTCTCTTCTATCTCAGATTTACTCCTTCAGCAAATCCTGTTGGCTCTTCCTTCCAAAATGCGTGGAATCCCCCCCACTTCTTATCCCTACCACTCTGGTCCATGCAGCGTTAGTACCTACTTGAAGGAACACCACAGCCCCTCCTGCAGGGAAGTATTATCTGCCCTGTTCTCAAATCGCCAGGCTCCAGGCAGGCTGCCACCTCTTTCAGGTTGTCATTGCCTGATGGGTTTTTTGCACATCCTCCCCCGCCCCCGCTTCTCCATTTCTGGCCCCAGGACACAGATTTCCTTCTCACCTGCTGAAGAATAATAATCATTGATAGTTTATTGGGACTCGGACCTTTGCACACAGTATTATGGTGAGCACCGTCTGGAGACAGACGGTCGGGTTCATAATCTCAGCTTTGATTTTTTATTTACTAGCTGTGGGACTTGGGACAAATGATTTAACTTCTGTCTTCTGTGCCTCAGGTTCCTCTTCTATAAAAATGAGAGTAATAGGGGCTGGCCCCGTGGCCGAGTGGTTAAGTTCGCGCATTCCGCTGCAGGCGGCCCAGTGTTTCGTTGGTTCGAATCCTGGGCGCGGACATGGCACTGCTCGTCAGACCACGCTGAGGCAGCGTCCCACATGCCACAACTAGAAGAACCCACAACGAAGAATACACAACTATGTACCGGGGGGCTTTGGGGAGAAAAAGGAAAAAATAAAATCTTTAAAAAAAAAAAAAATGAGAGTAATAGCACCTACTTCATAGGGTCATTGTGAGGACTGAATAAATTGACGCATGTCAAAAGCTTAGCTCAAGGCCTGGCACATAGTAAGTGCTCAGAAAATGGAGGCTATGATAAAAAGGTACACACATTATCTCATTCCAATTTCGTGTAGCAGTTAAGAACCTCGGTTTATCTCAGTTTCACCATTTCTTAGCTGTGAGACCTCAGATAAGGACCTAACCTCTCTATGCCTCAGTTACCATATTTGAAATGGAGATAGTGTTGTAGGAAATTGTATAAGGGTTCAATAAATGTTAACTGTTATTATTCAGTTCTGACACGAGCCCCTTGAGACTACACGGCAAACACATTCTGAAGCTTGACCATTGTGTGGCTGTCCACAGGGAGAAGGGTTACTTTACTTCTGTTTTCTCAGGGATAAATCATGAGAGAGCTTACCCTGGAATTATCGTCCTAAACACTAAGAACAATTAGCTATTATTATCCCTATTTATAGATGAGAAAGTTGAAGATCAAAGAGAGATAAGGGTAAAGCTTCAGAGGAAACCCAGATTCAAATCTCAGCTTGGCCATAAAAGAGCCATGCTATCTTGGGCAACTGATTTAATCTCTCTGAAACTTAATTTCCTTATCTTTAAAATGGTGATTAAATGGGCAAGCCTTATGGGACGGTTATAATGATGATATGAGATCAGGTAAGAAAAATGCTTAGCATGGTACTCCTATTATGATCCCCATTTTTTTACCTACAGGGAAATGGAGGTAGAGAGAGGTCAGGTGACTTGCCCAAGGGCATAGGAGAGTTAGCGCCAGATTCAAAGTTCAAGGCAGTATCCACCTGGCCCAGACCCCTACCCAGACTCCACATTAAGTCTCCTCTCAGGAAATGGGAGGAAGGCTAATGGGGGCTGTTCTGCCCCCCAACGATCAGGATACAGTGGAAAACAGAAGCTCTCAGTTCTGCTCCAGACCCTGGATCCACGGGCATCCATGCTGTTGGTCGACCCGCTAGGCACACACATGGCAGAGGGAAGGGAGAGGGAAAAGGATAGGAAAGTAGTGAACAGCTTTATTTCCCTTTTTCTAACCTATCATTTGTAATCTTAGACCTATATAATCAAACAGTAAAGCCTAGTTTAATAAGGACAAATTTAGATTTAGTTTCTCCTCCTGCCCCCTTTCCCTTGTGCCCAATCTTGCTTCATCCCAGGCAGGGTGAAGGGAGGGGTCAGACGGAATGTGGAAAATAAAAAGTAGGTATGTTTCCCCATTAGACTGTAAGCCCAGGAGGGCATCATATCCCAGTGCCAAGTATAGCAACAGGGTCATAACCGGGGGCTAATGAAAATGAGCTGAAACATAAAGTTAAGAAATGAGATCATATCACTTAGCCTCCTCATATTTCCTACCTTTTCTCTCAAAACACATCCTATTTCAAAGTACTAAGTACTACCAGTAGCCCACCAGTACTAAGGCTACTTAAAAATGATTTCAAAGAAGTAGTATTGAGTTCCGGAGAACTCTGACCACACTTCCCCTTCTAATGTGCCGGTCCAGCTCCTCATTCCCAAGTCTTTTCCCTCTTGGCCAGTTTCTTGGCCACTCTCTCTATGGCCTCACTGACCCTCCTTCTGACATAGTAAGAGCTGCCTGGAGCTTAAAGGCAGAAGACTCAGGTTGAGGACTGCTTCTGCCTCAGATAACGCCTCTAAGCCTCAGTTTTATTATCTGTAAAATGGGGCTAAATTATAGTACCCACCTCATGGGTTATTGTGAGGATTAAATCGATAACATTTATGTAAGGCACTTAGAACAGGGCCTGGAACACAGCCAACTCTATGTATGTAATTGTTTGTTACTGTTATTGCTAGTATTTTTAATTGAAGTAAAGCATGCACATAAAAATGTTTTTAATTGTAAAGTGTTATAAAAAATGTAAAATATTACCATTATAATCTTACAGTGAGTAAATCTTGGGGAGGGGGATACGATCTTATCCCATGTTCCTTCACAATGCAGGGAACCCTCAGAGAAGCAAATTTCTTCTGACTCACTTTTTCTTTTTTCCTTTTAAAATTATTTTATTGAGGTCATATTGCTTTATAACGCTGTATAATTTCAGGTGTACATTATTATATTTCAGCTTCTGTGTAGACTGCATTGTGTTCACCACCAATAGTTTAGTTTTTATCCCTCACCATACGTATGTGCCCCATGACTCACTTTTTCCTAATTGCCGAGTAGTACTTCCAAGAAGAGAATAGCTGTCACACACACACACACACACACTCTCACTCTATGTTTATGATCTGCCTGTCCCCCCTCCACCCCCAAATTAGAATGAAAACTCCACCACAGGAGTAGTTCTATCTGTATTGTTCACAACATGGCATGTAGTAGGTATTTTTGTTGGGCCAATGAACAAATGCATGAAGTTCTACCGCAGATATGCAAAGAAGTACCAGGTCACAGAACTATCACCCTGAGCACCAGGACTTCAATCAAAATGGAACATACGGCATTATTCTTCAGAAGGCCCTGCTTGTCAATGTTGGCTACCTAAGATTCCCAAGATGAGGGAAGGAGGGGTCTATGTCCATGAACAATTGAAGACCAGCCCTCTACTTCTGGAACAAGGAATCAGGAAGAGCAGGTGAGGCTAAAATCTCTGCAAAGAGCTTTTCATCGCCCAGGAAGGCTTCCTGACGGCCTTTGAGGTCCCCGTGTCCCTCAGCAGCGGCTATTCTTACGAAGGTTTCAGTCTTCCAAGCCCAGCTGAGTGGGGGATCCCAAGACTAAAGGGGAGGTTACAAGGCACCTTCGGGGCCCCTCTGCCCTTCCCAGGTGACAATGCCCAGGGAGCACATGTCGGGTTATTATAATGACTATTATTAATAATAATATTGTTATTAAATATCTATGAAGTGCTCATGCTCTGCTCGATGGTGATCCTCCTACCACTCCCCTGCTTTTCCAGCAACGCCCGGGTGTCTAACTACAAGTCCCACCAGTCTTCCCCGTGTCTTGTGGTTGGGGAGAATTGTGACAGGTCGTCCTGGACGCCTCAGTTGACCTTAACCGCAGGGAACCCAGGCGTCCGGGTTCTCCCGTGGGGCGAGAGTCCGCTCCTGGTCGCTACTAGGTGTGTGTATAGAACGTCCCCTGTGGTCGGTACCCCACCTGGGCTCCGGAGGCAGAAACCCGGAGGGGCCAGGTCGAAGCTCCCCGCGGGGTCCACCTGGCGGTCGCCCCCTCCCCTCCCGGGTCCCGGCCGGCCCGCGGGCTGGCGAGGGCGCGGCCCCCGGGGTCTCCGGCCCCAGGCGGGCGGCTGGCGCCGTCCCACTCCCAGAGCTCCCGCCGCCCCGGCCCAGCATCCTGGCACCCCGGCCCCGCGGCATTTTTTTCTCTTTATCATAAATATATAAATTATGCTAATTACGGGCATTGCATATTAACCAAACCCGAAACCTCCCCTGCCCGGCCCCCTCCCCCTCCGTGCAAACCCCTCCCCGCCCCGGACCCCGCTACTTACCGGAGCCCGAGCCCGAGCCGTCTTCGCCCCGGGTGCCCGGCGGCCACCGATTAGAGATTCATCTCACAGCCCGGGCCAAGGGGCCGGGGGCCGGGGCGAGGGCCCGGGCGGCCGCCGCCCGCAGACAAAGAAGCCAGTGCGGCTTGGCCGGGGTCGGCTCGGCCCGGGAGCCGGTCGGGACCCGCCGCCGCCCCCGGGCCCCCAGCCCGGGCTGGGCAGAGCCAAGGGGACTCCGCGGGCTGCGCTGGGCGGAGGGGGACGGCCGGGAAGCGGGAAGGGGAAGCTGTGGGGGGTGGGGGGGCCGGTCAGGTATATATATTTTTCTTCTTTCCCCCCTTCCACGCCCCCCCCTTTTCCCTCTCCCCCCTTTTTTCCCTCCTTCTGCTACTTGGATTTTTTTAGCTGCTGCGTCATGAGCATAATTTATGCAAAGAGCTTTGCCGCATGCTGCACCGCGCGCGCCAGCCGCCGGGGGCGGCGGGCTGGGCGGGCGGTCGAGGAAGGGAGGGGATCTGGGGAGCCTGGGGCGAGGAGTGGGGGTGGGGAGAGGACCCTCAGTCCCTAGCCGCACCAGGAGGCCCCAGAGGCCCTCCCCCGGGACGGGAGTGGAGGGTCGGTGGGCCTGTCACGCCGCCCCCTCCGAGGTCCCGCTTGAGGTCGTTTCATTTTGGAAGGTGCGCGAGTGGGAGCCCGGACTGGAGACCCTATGCCACATTCCCTTCAGCCTAGGGTTCGGGAGGTGATGGCGGGGACACCTAGCCGCCGCCTTTCCTCTCTAGGTTAGCCAACTGCCATCCTCAACGTGCAAAGTCAAGTTCACGTCCATTCCCCAGCCCCGGGCCGGGACCCCACTGCGCGCGAGAGAACTCAGACGTCGCTCAGCCGGCGTCGAACCTCCAGAGCAGCTGTGCGCCAGCACCTTCTCGGGGAGGGGACCCCGGTCCTGCATGCAACCCCCCTCCATCACCCCAGAAGCGATTACAGGTCGTCCTGTCTAAAAACAGCTTCCCTGCCTTCTTGTCCAAGTAGACAAGGAAATATATATATTAAAAAAGGCAACTTAAGTTCAGTGGAATGGAGAAAAAGCAACGTTCTGCTTTGGTGGTGGTGATGGTGGGGAGGGTTTGGTTTATCTAGAGGATTTTGAAGGTTGAGAAAGGGGAAGGGAGAAGAAGAGGCCGAGGTTGGGGCTGAGGGAAAGCAGAGTGGAGAAGTAGTTGACAAATGGAAGAGAAAGGAGTCGGAAGACCAAAGGGGAAGAGAAGGAATGAAGGGAGAAGGACTGGGGAGGAGGGGGCTCCGCAAATGCGGTGAATGTGGGTCCCGACCTTGACAGCCTGCTGTCAGCCGAGGCTGCTCCCCCTCTGTCCCCCTCCCACATTTGGGGGGGTCTTATGAGGAGCTGGAGGTAGATGAGTTAGAGGTCGGAGGGGGATGGACGTGAGCCCTCAGCCCTCCGTAGACTTCTCTCTGCGAAGGCTGGTTGAAGGACACTGCAGGGGAGGGGAGTGGAGGGGAGGGAAGCAGCGCCGCGCCAGCTGCTTCCAGGCCATCGCTACACATCTTCCAAAACATCACCTGGAGCTTGCTCTCACCCAGAGGCCCTGCTCCTAGAAGCTTCCCTCTTGAGGCCTGGCATCATGGTAATTTGCCTGGTGGGCAGAGCTCAGGTTCTCTCGGTTCCGCAGTCTCCATCTGGGGGTGAGCAGATACCGTTGGTGGCAGATTTACGAGTAACCGAGGGATTAGGAGTCAGAATATTTAGATTTTAGTCCCAACTCTTCTGCTAGCAGTCCAGGCAAGTCGTTTAACTTCTTCACTGCTTAGAAAACGAGGGTAATCTCTATAATCACTACTTCATAGGGTTGTTAATAAGTTTAATTGTGAGCCTGCATGTGAAAAAACTTTGAAAACTTTAAGCTCCACATTGTTGTAAGGTATCATTACCTGTACAACGGTCTGAATCCGTTTTAAGGCACTGAAACCCTAATACATGTCATGGTATTGTAGCTCTTGGGAGTTTTGCTTGGTCTGTAGTCTCTGTGGTCTTTCCCCCCAAACTGAATTCCTCCAGAGCACAGGCTGTGACTTAGTCATTTTGTATTTCCTACTGCTCTTTATGAGAAGGGGTGCAGTATCGCTATTGAATGTTGTCACATGAAAGCCAAGACTCTCAGTCTGTGGGACTTGGTTTGGTGTCTCACCTGCGTAGATCAAATACCCCAGATGACAGGGATGTCAGGGGGGTGGATGTGATCAAAGGGTGCCGGGAGACACATCAAAATGTGACCTGTAGTCTTCTTTTGGAAAAGGAAACCTTTAATTTATATTGTATACACTTCTGCATTGTTTGAATTGTTACTTTTTTGTCTATTTAATTTTTTATTGGGGTATAACAAGCACACAGTAAAGTGCACAAATCTTAAATGTACAACTTGATGACTTTTTACATATGTATGTGTGTGTATATATACATATCTCCACATAATCACCACCCACAACACCGAGCATTTCTTTTTTTTTTTAGATTGGCACCTGAGCTACCAATTGTTGCCAGTCTTTTTTTCTTTTTTTCTCCACATATCTCCCCCCAGTACATAGTTGCATATTTTAGTTGTAGGTCCTTCTGGCTGTGGTATGTGGGACGCCGCCTCAGCGTGGCCTGATGAGTGGTGCCATGCCCACACCCAGCCTTCAGAACCAGCGAAACCCTGGCCCACCGAAGCAGAGCGCGTGAACTTAACCACTCAGCCACGTGCCGGCCCCAAGATCGAGCATTTCCAACGCCCGAGAAGAAGCCTTTGTGCTCCCTGAGGGTCAGTAAACTCCAGTTACCCCTGTTTTGATTGCTATCACCATAGATTAGTTTGCTGGTTCTTGAACTTCATGTAAGTGGAATCAGACAGTATGTATTCTTTTGTGTCTGGCTTCTGTCACTCAACATATATTTTTGAGATTCATCCATGTTGTTGCGTCTAGCAGTTATTATTTGTTCTTTTTTTTTTATTGTTGTGTATATTCCATTGCATAATTATACCACAGTTTATCCATTCTGCTATTGATGGGTATTTGGGTTGTTCCTGTTTTTGTCTCTTATGAATAAAGCTGCTATGAATGTTCTTGTTTAAGTCTTTTAGTGAATATATGCACTTACTTCTCTTGGGTAAATACTGAGAGGCGGAATTGCTAGGTTTGGGGTATATGTTTAACTTTTGTAGATACTGCTAAATAGTTTTCCAAAATGTTTGAACCAATTTATATCCTTACTAGTAACATACGAGAGTTCTAGTTGTCTCACATCCTTACCAATACTTGCAAGACAGTCTTTTTTGGCAATATAGCAATACAATCTTTTTAGAATAAGTATATATTTTATAATCAGAAAAAAAAACCTTCAACAATATAAACATTTCCACGGGTGGGTTGGGAGATGATGTCGCCAGTGGCTTCCTTCCGCTTCCCATGCCAAATACAACTCTTCAACAGTGTCTTCAGCTGACCACATTTTCTTTTTCTCCTTCACTCACTCCCACATTCCGTGCCTTCTGAGGCTACGTTTATTCAACAAATATTTATTATCTACTATGTGCTAGACACTAGGCAGGGTGCTAAGTGTCCCATGCAAAAGAAAACAGACTGCTTTCTTGGAATTTACAGTCTCCTGGGAAAACCGACATTAAACAAAAAATAACCACATAAATATATCATTACACCTGATGATTAAGAAAAGAAGATGATATGAAACAGAATGACATGGCAGAGGCAGGAAAGACCTCTCTGAGGAAGTCATACATAAGGCAAAGTTCAAAAGATGGGATAAGCAGGAGGCAGAAGGAAAAGCAGAGGCAGAGGCAATGAGGCAGGAAAGAACTTGGTGTTCAAGAACTGAGAGAGGACCAGTGTGGCTGGAACACAGCAAGTGACCAGGGGGAATTGCACAAAATGAGCTTGGAAAGATAGGCGGGCCCCAGAGGAAGAAGGCCTGGCCACATGATCTCTAATCTTTCTATTTACTCGAGTCCCTTCTTTCTTTGCAAACTCTACTCAAGGTTTACCTCCTCTGAGAAGCCTTCTTGAATAATACCACATTGTTCTAAGTAATAGTCTTATTTTAATTACATCATTCCAACAACTTCATCACATAATTTGTAGTTTATAAGCCACTCATTCTGTTTCCTGCGAATATATCGGTTTACCCAACAGACGTGGGACAGGGTTTTCTGTTTCCTCTTTTGCCTGATCTCCTCCAAGCACCCAGTGTATCAGGAATGTTCTGTCGAGAATAAGAGTCTCCCTTGGCGCTGGACTTTATTCCCAGAAAGCTCTTGGAGTCCAGGCAGATAATCCCTGGGGTTCTATCTTCCCTGTCTGGAGAACTGACCTACTTCCAGGTCTTCAAAACTTGTCGTGGAACAACCAAATTTCCCAGGGTCCATGCATATTTTTCCAAACACCTGCCCATCTCCGGAGTTATTCTTCCCCTCCCCCCTCCAATCACCGGATTAGAGGCATCACCGCTGTTGCTAAGGGAATAAGGCTTGGGCAGGTGGGAGTGAGCTGAAGGCTGATACAGCAGGGAGTCAGGTTGGTCAGCAGGAAAAAACCTCTCAGCTGTGAGGAGGGGAAAGCCAGCAATGCATTTCCAAGTGCTTCTTGCCAGCCTTTTCCCCCCCCAAGTGTTACATGCTTGTTCTCTAAAAGCCTTCAGGATTTTTTAAAAAAACCTCTGGTGTCTTAAATTTTACAACGTTATGGCTTCTTGCGGTTGGCCGGTTTTCATAAACGAAGGAAGCTGTTGTCCATCTTGACTGGTCCTCTTGAAGTCCTTGTGAGAATGGGCCATGGAGGAGAGGTCCCTGAGTGCTGTTAACAATGCAGAGATATTTTAAGGTGAGAAGCCAGAGTTTTTGAAAACTTGTACGTGACAAGGAGTGTGGCTGTGCATGCTCCATTTTTTACAGACCTCCCACCCTGAATTGCATATATTTTATTCTATTTACTTTAATTTTAGCAGTGATGTAAAACTCTGTTGCAGGACTGCTGTCACTCTGACAGATCACCCTCCCAGCTCAAAGGGTAAATATGTTTTTTTTCATAATTTTTGTATAGTAACAAGGTGAGGAACATTTTAGCTCATAAATTATTTACCAAACCTCACAGGCATAATAGGCTGTGTGCATATTCATCAGGCTGTCATCCATTATTCATAAGAAGTTCACTTCAACTGTTAGAAGAAAATGGGGTTGTTGATTGAAATGCTGAAGAAATGTGGGCTTTTGTCCTCCCCCCTCCTTTCTCCAATCTGAGTGAGCCTGGAAGTTTCCATAAAAAAATGATATTGTAGGGAAAAAAAATTGATTCCTGACGTGCAGATGTGAAGATAAGAGGGAAAGAAAGCTTGGAGTAGGAAATAAATTGGCAGAATCAACTACCATTCATTTAGCCTGGCTGAAGGCCCCTGACTCCTGCTTCCACGGAGGTTGTGCCCAGGAAGTGGCCAAAGGCAGTCGTCTTTCTTGCAACAAAAGAGTAGCTTCAGCAAATCTGGTAGAGTTCATACAGTGTACAGATACTAAGATACAGGTCACATTCTACAGCTCAAGAAGCCTTTATTGTTTCTCTTATTTGACCTTTACACCAAGTCTGTGAGGTAGGAATAATTTTCAAGATGAGAAAACTGAAGCTCAGAGAGGTAAAGTGACTTGTCCAAGGCCAAACAGCTGGTGAAGGGCAGACCAGGACTAGAACCTGAATTTCCTTTCAAATTCCACGTTCTTTATATTCTGTCTTCCTACGTCCTCTGGATGATAAAACCCACCATTCCCAAGACAGAGGCATTTCACAATGTTTTCCATCAACCATTGATTTTACTATTTTCCCTTTTATTATATCTTTATTATTTCTGTGAACTATAAAAGCAATACAGGCTTGAAGGCATCAAATAATACAAAGTTCCATAGAATAGAGAATAACAAATGTCCCTAGTGCGTGGACAGGCAGTTAACTGCCATGACTGCCAACCTCCATTGCCACAGGAACAAGTAGGAGACATTATAATCCAGTCCGACTCACAGATCTGGGTTCAGATCCGGCCATGGTCACTCACCAGCCGTGGAACCTTGGGCAAGGTAGCCTCTTTAAGCCATAGTTTCCCATTTGTGAAATAGGAATAACACTCACTCCTAGGGTTCTTTACGTGATAAATGAGGTAATGTATTTGAAACCCAGGTGTCAGCATTTCCCTCCATTTTAAGGGTCACCTCTCTGGTATATTTGGAGAAATGGAATGGGAGGCAAGGTTAGTCTCATGCCTGTCCCCTAAGTCTTCCGCTTGACCCCTTGTTCCATTACGTCCTGGGCCACTCACTTGGCTGCTGGTCACAGCTGAGAACTCCTGGTGCGGTTCCTCTGGATGAAATGCAGCTCTATTCACAGTGGGGCACAGCTGTGAATTCTCTCCAATATGACTATCCAAGGTTGTTCTGTACTGAAGGATTGGGGGAAAACTAAAGAGAATTCCAGGGAATGAGGGAAAGCATTAAAATTTGGGTTTTAGCTTTCCCTATAATCCAAGCGAAAAACAGCTTAAAAAGTTCAGTCTTTATCAGGGGATCAGGTCTCCGCAAGGATGGAGCCCCGTCCTTAGCTGGCTCCCTGTCTTCAGGTCTGCTTCCCTCACTAGCAGCTCCGACTTCAAACCTCCACTCCTTCCTGCCTCTGGCTCCTTAGCTATCCCCAGAAGCACATTTCCCTAACTTGGACATATTCAGTCTGGAACAGGGGAATGTGGGGGGGTGGGGGGGAAGCAGGGAAAAGGTCTGTCCCAGTGAGCAGAATCCTCTAGGGGAGGCTGGCACCCCAAGACCAAACTCCTTCCAGTCTCTTGGCCAGACTGAGATGCAGATGAAGCTGTATTCTTCTGAGTGCCCTTTGGAAAGTAAGTAACCTTTGGAATGCACACCCCACCCCCTGAAGAATCATATGAAATCTCAACCCCTCAAACCAGCAAATGCTGGTGTGCATTAGCCTCACCCCATTACTTTTTAATAAGCATTAAATGATTCTGATGCAGGTGGTTTGCAATTTCGCATTGAGGAAAATTGATCAAAACCCAAAAAGAAGAGATCCTGCTCAGGATCTCCTAGGCTGCCCCAGCCGTGGTGGTGGCATTAGTCCTTTACATTACTAGGCAGAGCAGCCTTAGAGCCTCTCTCACAAAGGCTTGCCAGGAATAAGAAAGGAGGGTCCATTTCTGAGTCATGGATCTTGTAATCCTTGTTCCTTAGTTGCACAAAGACTAGCCAAGGCTTTGAAAAGGCTGCTTGAAAGAGCCTGACTGGATTCTTCCATAAACCTCCACCCTCCTTCCTGGGCTGGGAAATAGGAGGTGGTTTTGTTACATAAGTGATGAGCACGACACATAGTAGGTATTCAATAAAGGGACGGAAACAAGCTCTAAGCAGCCTAATTAACTGGGACTGGGGGCCCAGCAGGAAGAGCACCGTCATTCTCTGAGCCCTCACACACAGCTTACCGATCTCTGCAGCAGCACTTACTGAGCTCTGCCGTCCTTTTCTTTCCAGCATCTGTCTTGCCCAGGCGCATTAAAAGAGTTCATTAGCCATCATCTTTGGCTTTGCCCTCTTCTTCATCCCCACATTATTGTTTTATTTTATTTTTTTCAAGATTGACACCTGAGCTAACAACTGTTGCCAATCTTTTTTTTCCTTCTTTTTCTCCCCAAAGCCCCCCAGTACATAGTTGTGTATTCTAGTTGTGAGTGCCTCTGGTTGTGCACCAACCTTATTTTTTTAAACACTTTTATTGAGGTATAACTACATACAATAAACTACATGTTTAAAATGCACAGTTTGCTAAGTTTTGACGTTTGTATACACCCATGAAACCATCACCACATTCAAGATAATGAACATATCCATCACCCCCAAAAGTTTCCCAGAGTCCACCTCTCCTTCCTGTCCCTCCCCTTTCTTTACACAGGCAAACACTGATCTGCTTTTTGTCAGTAAAAATTAGTTTGTATTTTCCAAAATTTTCCATGAATGGAATCCTAAAGTATGCATTCTTTTTTCGTCTGGTTTCTTTCACTCAGCATAACTGAGATTATCCGCGCTGTTGTGTGGAACCATAGTTCATCCCTTTTTATTGGATGGCCATACCACAATTTGTTTATCCACTGACCTGGTGATGGACATCTGCATTGTTGCCAGTTTTTGGCTATTACAAATAAAGCTGTTATAAATATCCATGTATAAGTCTTTGTGTGCCCATATGTTTTCATTTCTCTTGGGGTAATAGGAGTGGAATGGCTGGATCATATGGCATGTGTATGTTTAACTTTTAAAGACCCTGCCATACTGTTTTCAAAGTGGTTGTACCATTTTACACTCTTACCAGCAGTATATGAGAATTCTGGTAGCTCACATACTCTCCAACACTTGAAATGGTCAGTCTTTTTAATATTAGCCTTTTTTTTTTTTTAGGAAGATTAGTCCTGAGCTAACATCTGCCACCCATCCTCCTATTTTTGCTGAGGAAGGCTGGTCCTGAGCTAACATCCATGCCCATCTTCCTCTACTTCATATGTGGGATACCTGCCATAGCATGGCTTGACAAGCAGTTCGTAGGTCCACACCTGGGATCTGAAAGGGCAAACCCCGCCCGGGCTGTGGAAGGAGAATGTGCAAACTTAACCACTGCGCCACCAGGCTGGCCCCAATATTAGCCATTTTAAGAGGTGTGCCAACATTGTTTTAATTTTTTGAATTGGTAAGCATTCACATGGTTCAAAAATTTAAAAAAGGGGCCAGCCCAGTGGCCGAGTGGTTAAGTTCGTGCACTCCGCTTTGGCAGCCCAGGGTTTTGCCGGTTCAGATCCTGGGTGCGGACACGGCATTGCTCATCAAGCCATGCTGAGGCAGTGTCTCACATAGCACAACCAGAAGGACCCACAACTAGAATATACAACTATGTACTGGGGGTGGCTTTGGGGAGAAGAACAAAAAAATTTTTTTTTTAATTTAAAGGTATATAGTGAGAAGTCTCACTCCCATCTCTGCCTTCCCACCCTACCCGGTAAACACTTTTACAGGTATCTAGTGTAGTCTTCCAGAATTTCTTTACTGAAACACGAATGAATATTCTTGATTTTCCTGCTCTTTTATACAAAAGGCATCATGCTAAGCACACTGTTCTGAACCTTTCCTTTTTTTCATTTAAAAAATATTTCGGAGAGCTTTCTTATTCTTTGTTACAGCCACAAAGTATTTAATTATATGGATGTACTCTATTTTAACAATAGCCTATTGACGGACATATGGGTTATTTCTAATCTTCTGCTATTACAAACGATGCTACAGTGAACAGCCTGACACACACAGTGTTTCTCATAAGTGAAAATATGTCTGGAGAAATCATTCCTAGAAGTGGGAATGGTAATTTGTAATTTTGATAGATATTGCCAGATTAACCCTATAGGAGTTGGACCCATCTATACTCCCATCATCAATAAATTGAGTGCCTGCTTATCACAGCCCTGCAAATAAAGTTAGCAAATGTTTGGCTTTTTGCCAATCTGATAATGGGCTCTGTGTGGTTTTAATTTGCCTTCTTGTTATTAAGAGTGAAGCTGAACATCTTTTCATCTTTAGAAGCTGTTTATATTTCCTTTTCTGTGAACTGTCTGTAAATGTCATTTGCTACTTTTTCAAATGGTTGGTCATAGACTTACTCATCTCTAGGAGCTCTTTCTGTGCAGGGAGATTAACCCTTCGTGATACAAATTGCAAATATCTATTTCCAATTTGTCATTTGTCTTTTGACTTTATAGAGTTTTCATCCCTGACATTAATCTTGTTAGTTAATCTTGGACATTAATCTCAATATTAGTCCAGTTGTTTCTGCCTCTTAAATATTTCTTTCTTTTTTTAGGAAGATTAGCCCTGAGCTAACATCTGCTGCCAGTCCTCCTCTTTTTGCTGAAGAAGACTGGCCCTGAGCTAACATCCGTGCCCATCTTCCTCTACTTTATATGTGGGACGCCTACCACAGCATGGCTTGCCAAGCAGTGCCAGGTCTGCCACCCAGGATCTGAACCAGCGAACCCCAGGCCACCGAAGCGGAACGTGCGCACTTAACCGCTGCGTCACCGGACCAGCCCCCTAAATATTTCTGAAATCTCTCCTGCTTCTTTCTACCCCACTGCCACTTCCCTAGGCCAGTCTGCCATCACCATTCACCTAAATTATTACATTGGTATTCTAACTGGTCTCACAGACACACCTCCACTCTTGCCACTTTCTAATCTGTTCTACAGTCTGTAGCCAGAAGGATTTTTCTAAAATTAAAACATGATCATGTCACTCTTCTACTTAAAACTCTTCAGCGGCTAACTGGTGCCCACAGGATAGAATCCAATGTCTTAAGGTAGGATCCTACCTAGGCTCCAAGGCGCCCTGCATGGTTTGGCTCCTGTTTTCCTCTTCAGCCTCATTTCTTACCAGTCCTCACCTCCCATTCCATGCTCTGGCCATACGGAACTGTCTTCCTGTCCTCCCTCCCCCTAAGCTCTCTCACCTCTAGGCCTTCGCATAAGCTGTTCCCTCTGCGAGGAGCCCTCTTCACTTACTTAACTTCCACTCACCCTTCAGATTTCCTCTCAGGCATCACTGCCAGCAGGAAGCCTTCCCTGACCACAGTAGAAGAGATGGTACCACTCCTGTGTGTTCTCATGACACCCCACATTGTCCTCACATCAGCACTAATCACACTACATTATGATCATCTGGTCACTTTTCTGTCTCTCCCATTAGGTAGACTAAGTTCCATGAGGGTAGGGACTAAGCCCGCTTCTTCACTACTGTTTCCCTAGTGCCTGTCACAGGGCCTGGCACATACTAGGTGCTCAATAAATAGTTGTTGAATTAATTCAAGAAAGGATGTTTGATAAATGACTAAACGAACATCTTCATCTCTTTACCAGAAGCATGAAGAAAACAAAAGGCTCTTGACTCCTGTCCAAGAAAGTAGCTAGTTGCTCCTTAATCCCACCGGCCAGAGGAAGCAGTGTCTTGCAACCCCTCCTTTTCTGTTGGTATTCTCATTTGGCTCTGCCCTGCCTTTCCCTATGCCCAGGTCCCAGCGTGAAAGCAAAATACCTAACGTCCTGTAGAGGAGGCACTGACCTATCTGAGGGCAGCTTGCCTTTGCTGGAGAGAGGTTCTGGAGGCTTCCTGGGTGCCAAGAGTTAACCCTTTAATCACTGGGCCATGGAGAGGTTCTGGGAGGGGTGGTTCCAGTGAAGGGCTGGAGCAGAAGGGGGTACTTAGGGAGAGGGCTTGGGGCAATGGCTGTTTACTATCCAGCAGAAGTATTTGGTAGGTCCCGAGCAGAATTTACAACCTGATTATCAGCTCTGCCCACTTCTCTCTCTCCTCAGGCTCCCCTTTGCTCTTTTCCTTCCCTAAAACAGAGTCTAGATTGAGAGCTGGAGGTGACTCAAGGCTTGTGTGACTTTTTTGGCAGATGATGAAACTGAGATCCTTGGGAGGCAACAGATTAAAAAGCATGCTTGCATGCTGTGGCAGGTGTCCCACATATAAAAAGTAGAGGAAGATAGGCACGGATGTTAGCTCACGGCCAGTCTTCCTCAGCAAAAAGAGGAGGATTGGCAGCAGATGTTAGCTCAGGGCTGATCTTCCTCAAAAAAAAAAGAATGCTTGTCAAGCAACTTGAGTTTGAGTACTGGCTCTGCAGCTGTTGACTTAGTTCAGCTACTTAACCTCTCTGAAATACGGTTCCCTTACCTGAACCTTTCCTCAGAGACTGCTATGGACATTAAATGGGTATCTGTAAGGTCACTGGTGTGGTATCTGATTCATACAGAGTAGGGAATATGTGGGAGCTGAACAGATGAGTATCAAAGTCAGTTAGTTCGTGACAAGTGAGGACTAGAAGAGTGTCTTGATTTAGGGTCCGCCTCCTGCATCTCATCGACATGGACTGCTATAGTCAACACAATTTCAGGTCCTTCATGAGGGTCCAGAAAGAGAAATAAGAGACGTTTCCTTTCTTAGTTTCACTCCTTTATTTTCTGAGGCTCTGAGCACAGGGTAAGGCTTTGGGGTGGAATCAGTTTTAGGAGCTGATTTGGAAAAGTAAGGACACAGGGAAGAAGATTTGCCTGATCCGACGTCCAAGGATTTATTCATTCCTTTAGTCACCAATTACTGATTGCAAATTTCATGCTAAGAAAAGTGCAAGGCCCTGGGGATAAAAGCCTACTAAAAAACAGTTGTGGGGGCTGGCCCAGTGGTGCAGTGGTTAAGTTCGCACATTCCGCTCCTTGGCGGCCCAGGGTTCGCCAGTTCGGATTCCCGGTGTGGACACGGCATCACTTGTCAAGCCATACCGTGATAGGCATCCCACATATAAAGTAGAGGAAGATGGGCACAGATGTTAGCTCAGGGCCAGGCTTCCTCAGAAAAAAGAGGAGGATTGGCAGTAGTTAGCTCAGGGCTAATCTTCCTCAAAAAAAAAAAAACAAAAACAAAACTCCTTTGGTTTGGGGCTGGCCTCGTGGCCGAGTGTTTAAGTTCACGCGCTCCGCTGCAGGCGGCCCAGTGTTTTGTTGGTTCGAATCCTGGGCGTGGACTCGGCACTGCTCATCAAACCACACTGAGGCAGCGTCCCACATGCCCCAACTAGAAGGACCCACGACGAAGAATATACAACTATGTACCGAGGGGCTTTGGGGAGAAAAAGGAAAAAAATAAAATCTTTTAAAAAAAAAAAAAGTTGTTTTTCAAACTGTGGGTCCTGACTTGTTAGTGGGATGTGAAATCATAACCAGAATTGAAAAAAAGAATCAAGAGAATAGAAAATACCACTGTACATTGCACCTAAAGGGATAAGTGCTAGGTCACAAAATTTTATTTCAGTATATATGTTTATAAATGTGTGTATGCTGGGTCATGATTTAAAGTGTATCACTGTGGATATTGGTCAAAAAAGTTTGCAAGCCCCTGCACTAGAAGGTGAGTTTCAAGAGAGCAAGGGCTGGGAGTGTCTTTCTATTCACTAGATAGGATGCTGCCAGATTCACGAATTGTTCAATAAAGCCAATTAGATCTTCAGGGGAAAAAAAAAGAGAGAGAGAGAGCAAGGACTTTGTCTTTTTTCAGAACAGTGCCTGGCATTTGTAAGTGTTCTACAAATGTGTTCAATGAGTGAATGCCTAACACTATGCCTGCCTTCAAGAAGAGAGTCAGAAATACAGGAAAAGGTAAAGATACAGGCTTTATAATACTAATATGAGTCTGAACCAAATTAATAATGTGAATATAATGAAAGGGAAAAGAACCTAAAAAAACTCCAAAAGCAAATAGTCTTGGAACTCGGACTTTTAGAGTATTTTAATCATGATAGGCAGTGTGAACTGATAAGAAACAAAACAAAACAAAACAAAACCACCAACTTGGAAACCTGGGAGCCAGGACACAAGACCAAATTCTGTAACCTGTTCACTGTGTGATTTAGCGCAAGTGTCTTTAATCAGTTCTCTCATTTGAAAAAACAGGAAGGCTCAAACAAGCCCTGCCTGCCACACAGGGCTGTTGTGAAGACCTGTGAAGACCCCATAAAATCGTGCATTTTAAAGGTGCTCTGTAAACTGTTACAATACTGGACACAAAAGCAAGGGGTCACTCAGTTGAAGTGAGCAAGGGTCTTTTTAATGGTTTAACGAAATTAATCAGCAAATATTTATCAGGCTTCTAATGTTTACTGAAGGCTTTTCTCTCCAAAACTTTCCCTTTTCAGATGCTTTTCTAATTATTACTACAATATAGGATGTAAATCCCATGAGAAAATAGTGTTGGGCTGTCTTGTTCAGCTCCATCGCTGTACCCGTACATAGTAAGGGCTCAGCAGATATTTTTAAATGACGGATGGAAGGGAAAACTTAATTGCTGCCCTAAAGGTTGGCATCTTTGTCCTAAGGACAATTAAGTTAGAGGCAAAGCGATACACAGAAAATATACAGAAGGCACTATACAGGTCACCTGTAACAGGTGCCAGGGGAAGGGTAGGGCCGCAAGCTCTCCTTGGGTACCACGAGTCTGCCAGTTTTAGTGCCAGCTGTCGCGGAGGGCACAGCCCGGCAGGCCCTTCCTTTTGGTGAGAAAGACAGCGACACAGAAGTATAAATACCGACAGCCTGTCGGTGGAACGGGACAGCCAGCGAAGATTCGAGTGATGGACTAATTCAGAAAAGGATAGACGCGAACTGGACTGGCAAAATAAATCTTTACGGAGCTGAGGCTTAAACTGGGCTTGGTAGGAGGGGAACGGATGACAGACCAAGATTTGGGGGGACATATCTCAGCCAGTTAGAGAAATTTGTAGAAATTACGCCCCTCGTGGAAAGGCTGTCAACGTGAGGTGACCTTGAATTGATGCGCGAAGGTGGAAAAAGGTTCAGGGGCGTAGTTTAACGGTTCTGCCTCCGCGCGCCCGACACAGAGAAAAGATCCTGTTTTGAGACAATACCTGCACGTACTTGGTTTTCCTCCGGTGGAGGCACAGGGAGGGGTGCGGGTTGGAGGACAAGGCCGACTGGGCGGGGCCAACGCGAGTGGGCGGGACCACGCGGGCCCTCCCTTCAGCTACTGGAGGCCAGGCAAGGGGGCGGGGTTTCCGGCGGCAGCGGCGATCGGGCGTCGGGTGACGCCAGGCGGACGAGTCGTCACGTGACACGGAAGTGACTACGAACAGGAAGAGGACGAAAAAAATAACCGTCCGCGACGCTGAGCCGAACCGGACCCGCAGCCACGATGAACAGCAAAGGCAAGGACAGGGGGCGGCTGAGGCCGTCGGGGGGAGTAGTGCTGGCCCGAGCGATCGGGCCTGGAGCCCAGGGTCACCAAACGCCAAACTTGGGGCCAGCTGCGCCGCGCTTCTCGGCCGGCTGCGGTCCAGGGGACTGAGCCAGACGCCTTCGTCATCCCCGAACTACGGCTGCTCGCCCCCTCCCGGCCCTTTTCCCCTTAAACTCTGTGGCGCAGTTTGGAGCTGCGGGCTCGGGTGGGGTGGGGGGGGAAAGGCTTGTCACGATAGGCATCTGCAGGAGCAAATGGGGAGCTAGAGCAGGGTTTTGGGTAGGCCAATGGAGAGCCGGCGGAGGCGGGGCACCGCGCTCCGGAACCACAGGCAGGCCCCCGGGCTTAACTGGTGAGGTGCCGGCGCTGGTGGGCGGGCCCGGGCCTGAAGGGTCTCTTTCCCCTTCACTTCACTAGCGGCCAGAACTTCTGGTTTCACTGGTCGTACCAAGGTGCCTGGGAGGGGGGCGCATGATCCTCATCCTCTGCAGTCAAAACATTCCCCTTCACTCTCTCTCCGTCTCAAGGTTCACTTCCAGCATTCACTCTTTCTTGTGATTTGGAAGTCGACCTTGAGACTACCGAGAGCAGCGGCAGGCTGCACCCTTGAAACATGGGCAAGAACGGATGCCCCGACCTGTTCCGCATTCAGGAAGGAACGTGGGCTCAGCTAGATTTTCCTCTTACACCAGTAGGCTAGTGGGAACAGCGCTTTTCCTTTCCAGTTAGAATCCAGCATCTTCGGTTATAAGGATGCAAAGAGAGTGCTTATTATTTTGGCTCCAGGAATCAGGCCCTCCAGGGCAGTCTGTCTGCACATCCTCTTCTGCTTGCCCTACGAGGTTAGCTCCCCAATATGCCCTGCCCCATTTTGGTGGCTCTGTATGGTAGGCAACATGCAGTTTTTCTTGTCTTTCAGGTCAATATCCAACGCAGCCAACCTACCCTGTGCAGCCTCCGGGGAATCCAGTGTATCCTCAGACCTTGCATCTTCCTCAGGCTCCACCATATACTGATGCTCCACCTGCCTACTCAGAGGTGCTTCTGGTTTACTAAACTTGAACTGGTTGAGAATACTCTTGGGTCGCATTTTCAGTCCTTAGCTAAGTCTGAGTCCACATATTTATTTAGTCTTCACCAACAGAATAATCTAAAACACTGTAGAGTTCAGCAGTTTCTTTTGGAGTTGAGAATGCATTATATGATTATTTCATGTTATTTGGCACGGGCTGAGGTTAAGAAGATGAGTTTGCATTCCTTGAGCCTCACATTAGCTTTGGCAGGAAGTGATCCAGGAGAATATGGAGTGGTGGTGGTGGAAAGGCAACTTTATAACTCACAGAGTGTAATCTGCACAAGGAGAAGTACGAATTGACTCATTAAAGAGGAAATAGGAATGAAATCTGAAATAGGAATGTCATAAAGTAACATTTTGCCTTCTCTTCTGCCTCTTCTAGCTCTATCGTCCGAGCTTTGTGCACCCAGGGGCTGCCACAGTCCCCACCATGTCAGCTGCATTTCCTGGCGCCTCACTGTATCTTCCCATGGCCCAGTCTGTGGCTGTTGGACCTTTAGGTTCCACAATCCCCATGGCTTATTATCCAGTTGGTCCCATCTATCCACCTGGTTCAACAGTGCTGGTGGATGGAGGGTATGATGCAGGTGCCAGATTTGGAGCTGGGGCTGCTGCTGGCAACATTCCTGTGAGTATGCACTTCTCAAAAAAAATTCAGCCCATGTGTATTTTAATTTTCTGAAATGACTACATATTCATCCTTTCACCATCCCTGGATAATAGTTGCTAGTATTGGTGCAACCATGACATCCACTAGCCAGGCAGAAAGCGGTTGAGAGGGCAGAACTGTGGCAGGTCAGTAGCATCTAGCACATTGACTGGAGTCTGAATTAACCAGATTCCTTTATTTTCCTGTTTTAGGAGTCCTGCCTGCTACTTTTTCAGTTCACTTTGGTACAGTGAACTGGTTTAGTAACATTCATTCCATAAGCATTTACTTAATATTTGCCATCAGCATGACATTGTATCAGGAACCATGATGATTAAAAAAGTAGAATGCATGATCTCTATTAAGTAGCTTTTAGAAAGATACTAGGGATTTTAGTTATGTCTCCTGCTTAGTTCCCCTATGCATGGGAATTAGAGCCTAAGTGGTCCTTGCCAGGGCCATCTACTCTAGCCATATGCTAGAGATGGGGTGAGAACGGTGTCATTAGATGGAGCCTTTAGGTTATCCAATGGTCGTTTGAAAACTATTGAGGGACCCTGTGGTCTAGGGCCATGGACTTGGCACCCGTTCCCTGTTTTCGGCATGTGGATAGGAATGATTTCCTATCCTGAAAATGCCGATGGGTCTGGACTCTCCATATTCAGAAGGTATCCATAGGCTTTATCTTGGAGCTGGAACCCTTTGAATAAGTTGTAGGGTCTCTTTCCTGTTTGTATCTTTGGGTTCACAGAGTATATAGACCTGCTTTAGAATGCAGATTGGTGGCAGAACTAGCTCTTTAAGATGCTAGTGGTAAGCACATTGCCAGTTTCCCTACAGGTCCTCTGTTTCACGTGTGTCCACTTGCCTTGTCTCAACTGCCTTGTGCCCAGTCAACCTTGTCTTTTCCTTTCAGCCTCCACCCCCTGGATGCCCTCCCAATGCTGCTCAGCTTGCAGTCATGCAGGGAGCCAATGTCCTTGTAACTCAGCGGAAGGGAAACTTCTTCATGGGTGGCTCAGATGGTGGCTACACCATCTGGTGAAGAACCAAGGCCACCTCTGTGCCGGGAAAGACATCACATACCTTCAGCACTTCTCACAATGTAACTGCTTTAGTCATATTAACCTGAAGTTGCAGTTTAGACACATGTTGTTGGGGTGTCTTTCTGGTGCCCAAACTTTCAGGCACTTTTCAAACTTAATAAGGAACCATGTAATGGTAGCAGTGCCTCCCGAAAGCATTTGAGGTAGGGAGGCATCCATTCATAAAATGAATGTGGGCCAAGCAGCCCTAAGGATCTTCCTTTAATTCCTCTGGAGTACTACTGCACCATACTGGTCTTTGCTTTTAGTAATAAAACATCAAATTAGGTTTGGAGGGAACTTTGATCTTCCTAAGAATTAAAGTTGCCAAATTACCCTGATTGGTCTTTAATCTCCTTTCAGTCTTTGATTTATATTACTTGTTATAAATGAAATGCATTAGTTGTCTGCCTTTTCCTTTCCATCCTTTGCCCCACATCCCACCCTCAGCCCTAGTCTTCCATCCCTTTCCGCCAATCTCCATTGAATCAATGGTGCAGGACAGAAAGCCAGTCAGACTAATTTCCTTCTCTCCTTGCACTTCTCCTCACTTGTCATCTTTTAACTAGTCTTTCACAAGGATCCTCTGAAACCCCCTCTGTGCCCCAAGCACAGACCCTATAACTTCTGCTTTTGCATCTCCTCAGGCAGAAGTGGAGGATGTCTTTTGGACTCTCCTCATAGGTTGTCTCTTCATACATGAACCAAACCCAAGTTTGCTTTGGTGCCAGAAACACTGAGCTTTGTTTGAACAAAGGATATCAACACAAACTGTACTGTAAACACAGTTTGTTTATAATTTGAGGGGCAAAGGAGGAGGATGCATTTCGAAAGCCTGATGACTTCAGAGCCAAATTTAGGGGAGTTTTCAGATCAAAAATTGGTTACCATATATTGTCAGCGTCTGGTGCAGCCTCTCGTGGCTCCCAAGAATTCCTAAGGTGGGTTAATGGGGTCGTATTGTGAACGCCTCACTACAAGATGACTTGAGTCCAGTGAAATCTCATTAGGGTTAAGACTATTTCAGGGATCCTTATTTTGATTTTTGTTTTCTGCAATTGGATTTTATTTTATCTTATAATTTCAGTTCATCTAAATTTTGTGTTCTGTACATGTGATGTTTGACTGTACCATTGACTGTTATGGAAGTTCAGCGTTGTATGTCTCTCTCTACACTGTGGTGCACTTAACTTGTGGATTTTTTATACTAAAAATGTAGAATAAAGACTATTTTGAAGATTTGAATAAAGTGATGAAGTTGCATTACACCTCACTTCAAGGATTCTTTACTCAGCTCGGTTTTAGATTTCTTTCGTATATATCTTCTTTTATATCCCATCTGGAATTCAGATAGGTACTGCTGTCGTTCTGTTTTTTTAATGAAGGCTTTGAAATAAATGCAGGAGTACAAGGCTAAAATTTGACCATTTTCATGAGTTCCATTCTAGCTGTTTAACTTTTCTTCATTTTATTTCCTAAAGTCTTTCAGATCTTTTTTTAAAAAAATTATTTGAAGTATTGGCCCTGAGTTAACATCTGTGCCAGTCGTCTTCTATTTTGTATATGGGATGCCGCCACAGCGTGTCTTGATGAGCGGTGTCTAGGTCCACACCCAGGATCTGAACCCGCGAACCCTGGGCTGCAGAAGTGGAGTGTGCAAACTTAACCACTACGCCACCAGACCTGCCCCCAGATTCTTAAAAGCCTATCATGCCACAGGAGTTGAGAACATAAACTTAGGAATAAGGGAATGACTCATTCTCCTAACTTGCCCTAAAGTTTGACTTGAGGAAGGTGTTTTAGTGTAAGTTCAGGGTGACCTTCAGTTTCTGCAAAGTTCCGTTTGGAGAAATACTGAAAACTGGAATCGAGGTTGCCAAGATTGATTCCTCAACTCTTGGGTCTTACTTTGGGTGGAATTGAGCTTGGACAATGGAGGCAATACATTTAAGACCTCAAAGGAGATTTAACTTAATTCCAAAGTTAACATCTGGGGAGCTCACGATTTTTACCAAAACATTGTGCCTTTTAAACGTACCTCATTTTGAGATGAAGATAGATCCAAGAAGCTTCTCTGAGCTTGATTTAAAGGACACTGATGAGAAAAGTGGGAGGTAGATTGTTCCTTGTTCCCTCTGTGTTTACACAGAATGGAGTCTGGGAAATTCTGGTCCTTGCCAGGATGGAGGCTAAACCAATTCATCTCCCAGGACCATTTTTGTTTCAAACCCCTGAGACTGTTCCAGAAACTTCCCTAGGGTTCTTTTTGCTTGGGAGAGAACACAGGCAAAGGACTTAAGCAAAAGAAAATATCATTGAAGTTTAAGTAGGGATAAGTCAAAAAGATAGTTGTTACTTGCACCAATTTCTGTATCAATGAAAATTTTTAATTCTGATAAAAATAGCATAAGTAGGAGGTGGTTGGGGAATATGGAAAGGAAGGGCTCAGATTAAGGAATGTAGCACATTCGTTAGGAGGTGCGGTCTCCATGGTCTCCTGCTCCTCCTGGCCTGGCCTGGACTGTGGTATCCAGTCTCTGGGAAGAACTTCTATGGACAATATGTCCGCTCAGGCTGTCACTAGGTGGCCAGGCAGGGAACAGAGGAGCAGCCAGTGACCCTAACTCTCTTCTTCCCTTTGACCTGTGAAAAAAGTGAAGATGACGGGGCACATACTCAAACGCTGCCTGGTACAGCTCCACCTTGCCGGTCAGTCACAAACACGGGCTGTATTACAAAGGCCTGGCTAGAGACATCATTAGCAGCTTTCTCTGTGTCCCTGGTCCTTGGCGCCAGTGATGTTGGCATTTGGGCCTATGTCCTTGAAAGAGCTCAGGTTTGCCCATGTCAATCAATGCTGCTTACACATTTCAGATAAAACTTTCACCTAATAAATTAACTAGTGTGTTAGCACTGGAGCCTGGATTAGCTCCTTGGGGCCAAGACTCAGATGAAATATTCCTCCTTCTCCCTGCCCTTGGCTGAGTCACTCTCCATCTGGAGGATGGCGCTGGGCTCGCCTTCTGCGGGTTCGTAGGTGACGTAGCTGCCTTTGTTCTTGTACAGGTAAAAGAAGATCAAGATCACGACCGAGAGCAGGGTGAGGAAGACCACGGTGATAACAACTTGGGAAGGAGAGGGAAAATGCAGAGATGTTTCAGCATTGAGGATGTCTCTGGAACTCACGGGTCCCCAAATTAGATGGTTCCCTCAATTTTCATAAGGATCTCCTGTTCTAGTTAACTAGCGTCCATTTCCAGATCCACATTCCCCCACCCCGCCCAAGTTCTGTGGGACGTGATATCTGGAGTCTCTCGGTGCTTAGGCCAAGCACACAAGGCTTTTGATTTCTGACAGAACTGAACGCCCCCTCAACCAGTTCCTGATGATTACGATAGAAACGGGAAGAAGGGAGACAGGAAATAGCTTATCCCAACAGGAAGGGTTTTTTAAATACATAGCCTCCTGTGGGGGTTTCTCTGATCCCTCCCATCCTCTTTCTCACCCACTTGACAAACCACACACATCCTCATCCCTACCCCATACTTGAATGTAGTGCCTGTATGCACCTATATCTATTTGTGGCCACCTCCCAACCTATCATTTACTAGCAGTGCCTCTGACACGAAGCCTCTAAGAGTCTTTTATAGCCGTGTGTGAGTGTGTGTATGTGTGTGTGTAAGATAACCTTCATGCCCAAACGAGCCCGTTAATGGAGTTGGTCTCTAATTTGTGGTGCTTTCTGTATAGGGAAACTCCTGGCTCACCACAGTGGGTTCCTGGCTGTCTCTGGGGTAAGAGAGCCAGCCCCTGAACTCAGAAAGTCCCTTGGATTTGGCTCAGACCCTTTGTTACCTGCAATGAGTGCTGTGCTGGCTTCCGCTTCTGGGGACCGGGCCTCAGTGGCCTGCAGAATGGGGGTGGTTATCAGTTCTTCTGGAAAATTTAGAAAAGTGGAAAAGGAAACAGGGTGGATTCTTTTGTTCTAAAATATATGTTTGTCCTTCAAATTTCACCCTCCCCACATTCTTCCCCATTCAAAAATTTATCATTCAACTCCCAAGGTAAATCTGTATAAATAACCTGAAGAATACGAGAGAAAATAAACCACCACCCAAAGCCAACAAACATGGATTTTCTCTCTGCCTAATGCAGTGGTTAAGAGTATGGGCTCTAGAGCCTGAGCGATGAGGTTCGGACCTGAGCTCTGTCCTTCCCTAGCTGGTTGACCTTTGGAAAATTACCTAAGCCCTCTGTGCATCAGCTTCCTCACCTGCAAAATGGAAATAATAGTACTTACTTCATAGGTTTGTTGTGACATGTAGTAAGTAAACTCAGTAAGTATTAAGCTATTATTAGGAATGCATATTTTTACATAAATGAGATCAAATGATGAGTGTATATACATGTATATTTACTTTATACTATATGGCACATGCATTTCTTCAATGTTCTTACAAAATCTTTGTAAACATTATTTTTAAATAATGAAATGATGCTCCTCTCTTATTAAAACACCTTTTTTTGCACTTCTAGAGTAGGCCCTGCAATTTGAAAAGTTCTGAAGCAAGGCCTCTCCTGCACTAAAATATATCCCACACTTCCTCCTGCTATTGGTCTGTCTGTCCTCCTGAGTCCGACAGTCCCACCCCTACAGTCATTACCCAGGGCCGGGACACTACAAAACGAGTGGTCTCCACAAGCCTCTTCTAAGTATTCACGTGGGAAGTCGGAAGCGCTTCAGTTCTCTCCTAGTTAGCGTTTTAGTGTAGCGGTTTGAATAGCTAACAAGCAAAAGTTACTGCAGGACAGAGGTATCCTGGGGAAACAGGCTGGCCAGCCCTAGAATCACCGACAGGAGGCAGCTCAATATTCACTCAGTAAATAGCAACAGCAGCACTCGTTAACTGCACTCTTTGCCGGGGTCTGTGCTGGACACGCTGGGGACATAACGCTGAGCAAAACAGACACAGCCTGCCTTCACAGAGCTCACCCTCCACCACACCCCAGTTCACAGCAGGAACAACCTCCCCAGGAAGTACGATTTGAGCTTGGAGCCGAAGCAGGGGTAGAGGTTTATGGGGTGAAAGGGTGGTGGTGGGGGCCCACATTCTAGGCAGAGAAGAGCCTGGGTCAAAGCTCTGAGACAAGAGGACTCCAAAGGCGGTGTGGCTGGAGCACAGGGCACGAGCATGGTTCCTGTCTAGGGCCTGACGCCTTCAGGTTTCCATCTAGGGCAAGTGAAATTCAGTCACTAGCAGTGGTCTGGTGAGCCTGGGAGCAGTATTAAGAGGGACCAATGGTGTTGAGGGGTCTTTTCACACAAGCCAAGGGGAGGCCTGGTGAACCCTCCTGGTCCTACAACAGAGTAAGCAGAGGTGGGCAGCCTGGAGTGCCTCCCGGTCCCAAGGCCAGGTGAAACCCTTCTCTACCGTTCCGCACTGTATCTTTAGGAATGGTGATACACTCAGCTACGTTGTGGCCTGGGGTGAATGGTTACCTCTCTTTTTTTTTTTTAAGATTGGCACCTGAGCTAACAACTGTTGCCAATCTTCTTTTTTTTTCTTTCTGCTTTTTCTCTCCAAATCCCCCAAGTACATAGCTGTATATCTTAGTTGTGGGTCCTTCTAGTTGTGCTATGTGGGATGCCACCTCAACGTGGCCTGATGAATGGTGCCGTGTCAGCGCCCAGGATCCGAACCGGCAAAACCCTGGGCCGCCGAAGCAGAGCACGCAAACTTAACCACTCGGCCACGGGGCCGACACCAACATCTCTTGATTCAGTCATCTATTCACTCTGTTACTGATGGGGACTATAGGTAACAAAGGTGACTGTGACTTTGTTTATACGCTGAGTGATTAAAAGGGGAAAGTGCTCTGGGTTTGAACCCTGCCCCAGCATATGACTAGGCAACCTTGAGAAAGTTACTAAACCTCTCTGAGCCTCAGTTTCTTGCTTTGTCAAAGGGGAGTGTGGCGGGCAGCTTCTAAGCTGGCTCACAAGGATCCCCACCCCTGGTATTTACACTCTTGAGTAAGCTCCTCCCCGCGGTGGAGGCTGGACTGTGACTTGCTCCTAACAAAGAGATTACAGCAAAAGTGATGAGACGTCACTTCTGAGATTATACTGTGACGTCCATCAAACAGAAGCCCTGAAATTTATCCACCTGATCCTTGCCTCAGACTGCCCCTCACCACACACACTTTCCTCCCCAAAATCTCCCAAGGCTGCACTCCATCTTCCCACCATTGATCTAGACTTCTGTAGAACTGCTCTTAGCTCTGCCTTTTTTAAACATTTGAGAACTTAAGAGATATAGAGCACTGAGAAGAATAATGTATGTACAGAAGTTTAAATGTAAAGATGACTAAGAGCCAGCTCAATCAATCAACAACAATTTACTTTGCACCTACCATGTGCCAGAGACACCGTCACAGAAGCTGGGAAAACAGCAGTGCTAAGGTCAACCAGGGACCCCACCACGGAGCTGAAGTGTAGTGAGGGTTCGCAGAACAGATCCATATGACTCTCTGGAAAGGGAGTCTGGGAGGGAAGATGATTCCCAGGTGGGAAATTGTGCAAATTATCCCAATTCTAACAGCTGCCACTTAGTAAGTCCCTGCTTTGTGCTGGGTGCTTTATATACATAATTATTAATCTTCACAATACCAATAACTTCAAAGTAGGTGTTTTTATTTGCTAATGTGGACCCTGAGGCCCAGGGAGAGTTAAGTGACATGCCTCGTATTACACTTAAAGAGACGGTGGATGGATTCAAGATCCGAATCCAGGATCACCCACTCCAGAACCCAAGCGAGGTATTTACACTAACCCTTCCTACCACCGTCCTCTTCTTTTTTTCCAATAGGGAAAAAGAGGAAGAGGTAGTGAAAGATAACTGTGAGGCAGCACAAGCTTTCCAGAAAGTTAAAAGATACGGACAAAGGCAGAAGAAAAAGCAGACGCCCACAGTCAACTACAGACTGGTGCCACAGAGCACTCCAACACGAACTCGCTCATTGGCGACTGGTAAATAGGGAATGAGGTCTGCGTAATGCGGAAGTCATGGTGGTTCATACGCAACTTCCCCAGCTTTCTGTCTGATGTGATCAGAGGCCAGCTTTCTACGACTAAAGAGAACATTTCAGCAATATTGAAAGACCTGAAGAAACATAAAATTCAATAGAAGTGCCTTCCTTAGATGTAGTTATTGTTTGGTTTCCATTTATATTAAGGCATCTGGTGAAGCAATAAGTACAAATGAAGAAGGTACACAGAAATTTACTTCTCTAGGAAAACAATGGATAAAGAAGGCAGATCCTACATCAGATTTTTATTTTTGATGACAATGGTCTCTGCTGGAAGTGCAGGCTCTCTGGAATCTACTTCTAAGAGGAGGAATCCCACACTCTCCAGGGCTCAGGGGGCAAAGGACCAACATGGATTCAAGGTTCAAATGCTGGTAGAGATTCAACTGCCAATATTTTTATTGAGATTCTTGTTGTAGTCTTAGGATCCTCCTTACAAAGTTTCCTAAGTTTTGAGTGGTCTGCCCCAATCCTGTTTTTCCTGTAAGCCCATTTTTAGTAACGTGATTTCAGAATGTGAGTCTTTCAACAAATGCACATAAAGTTTTACGGCAGAAATGCTTACAGTAGAGGCTGTCAGAGACTTAGAAGAGCAGCGCCAGGAAGCTTTATATAGCTCGAGCTGGCAGACAATTTGAAGGACAATTTAAAAAGCAGTATATTTGGAGCAAGAACAGGGAAAGGAGTAGGCTTGCTGTTTGGGTCTGAAGGCGTCGGGTTGGAGGTAACAGAAAGCAGAACCCCCCGGGCCCTTTTGCCTCTGTCTCCTATCAAAGAGAATGATTTTTGCACTAAAGGAGCAGCAGGAGCCTTGGTGAGCTCAAGGGAAGGGATGCAATCCAGAAAGTGCCAGGCTAATCTAAAAGGGATCCAGAAAAATGACAGGCAAGGGCGCTGAAAGAACATGTGAAGGGATCACGACTGGTGATGTAGGAGCTTCTGAGAAAGAGAGAGAGGGGCCAGGAGCCTCAGGGGCCATGGAAAGAAGGCAGATGCTGTAAGCAACTAGTGAGCTTCACGTAGTTTCCCAGCAAAATTCTAGAACAAGTTACTAGGGCCTGCTTTAAGGGCCTTGATCTTGAAACAGCAAGCATTAGGAGCTAGTATAGGACCACTACCAACAAGCTGGGCCAGACAAGCCACACAGCCTTCCTGGATTGAGATTCACAGACAGGGAAATTAAAAAGTTAATCCAACAAGTATTTATTGCGTGTATACTCCGTGCCAGGCTCTGCCCTTGGCTCTGGGCATAGAGCAGTGACCACAACAGGTAAAAGCCCATGCCCTCACGGTTCCTTAAAAAATTAAAGAGAATTATCATATAATCCAGCAATTCCACTTCTGGGTATATGTCCACATGCAAGCAGGAACTTGAAAAGATATTCGTACACCAATGTTCACGGCAGCATTACTCACAATAGCCAAAAAGTGAAACAACTCAAGCGTCCATGAACAGATGATTGGATAAACAAAATGTGGTATATACATACAACGGAATATTATTCAGCCTTAAAAAGGAAGGAAATTCGTTGTGGCATTATATACAATAGCCAAGACTTGGAAGCAACCTAGGTGCCCATCAAGGGACAAATGGATAAAGAAGATGTATTTATACACGATGGACTACTACTCAGCCATAAGAAATGACGAAATCCGGCCATTTGTGACAACATGGATGGACCTTGAGAGTATTATGCTGAGTGAAATAAGTCAGAGGGAGAAAGTCAAATACCATATGATCTCACTCATAAGTAGAAGATAAAAACAGCAGAAAAAAAAACAAAACATAGCATTGGAGATTGGACTGGTGGTTACCATTGGGGAAGGGGGAGGGGGAGGGCAAAAGGGGTGATTAGGGTCACATGTGAGGGGATGCACTATAATTAGTGTTCGGGTGGTGAACATGATGTAATGTATCCAGAATTTGAAATATGATGTTCATCCGAAAAAAATAAAAATTAAAAAAAAATAAACAAAATAGAAAAAAAAATTAAAAAATAAAATTAAAAAAAAAGGAAGGAAATTTGGACACATGCTACAGCATGGATGAACTTGGAAGACATTATGCTAAGCGAAATAAGCCAGTCACAAAACGACAAACATCATACGATTCCACTTATATGAGGTGCCTAGAATAGTCAAATTCATAGAGGCAGAAAGCAGAATAGTGGTTATCAGGAGATGGGAGGACGGGAGGGGGGAGTTATTGTTTAGATAGAGCTTCAGTTTTGGGTGATGAAAAATTTCTGGAGACGGATGGTGGTGACGGCTGCATAACAACGTGAATGTACTTAATGCCACAGAACCAAATACTTAAAAATTGTAAATTTTATGTTCTGTAGAATTTTACCACAGTTAAAAGAAAAAACCCTTTCTCCATACAGTTTACATTCTGAGAGGGGGAAGACGGACAAGAGACAAGATAAATAAGTAAAAGATATACTATATTGGATGCTGATTAGTCCTATGTAGAAAAAAAGCGCGAAGGGGCATAGAGACTTGTGGATGTGGCATAGAGGATGTGGCTGGGGTGGTCAGGGAAAGTCTCCCTGATGAGGTGACTTGAGGAAAGACCTATGGAAGGTGAGGAGGGCAGACCAGCAGAGACCTGGGAGAGGAACATTCCAGGCCAAGGGAACAGGGAGTTCCAGCCAGGGCTATCCATAATAGGAAAAGCACCTGGGGCCATCGCACGGTTGGCAGGTTAAAGGCGCAGCACGGAGGTCACTTGAAGGGAGCAAAGGAGACAGCAGAATGAGATGAAGTCAAGGGGGCTGTGTGACATGGGTGTTGTAGGCCATGGAGGGCCTTTGGCTTTTCCAGTGAATGAGAGGGGAACCTTTCAGAGGTTTTTGAGCAGAGAATGATTGGATTTATATTTTAAAGCAGTGCTTCTCAAACTTTGCTGTGCAAAAGAATCTCCTGGGGACCCTGTTAAAATGCAGATTCTGATTCTGTAGGTCTGGAGTGGAGCCTGAAATTCCAAAGACAGCACTTCTGAAACCCTAAGACCACCATGTTGTGAGGAAGCCCAATCTAGTCTACTGGAGGATGAGAGACCACATGGGGGAAAACCGAGGCACCCTAGGCTCAGCTGACAGTGAGTCCCAACTGCTAGACGTGTGAGGGAGGTCATCTGGGACCTTCCCGCGGACTGCAGCTGCATGAGTGAGCCCAGGTGAAGCCAGCAGACGAGTGCCCAGCAACTCATAGAATTGTAAGAAACAATGAATTGCTATTTTTTTTCTTGCTGGGAGAGATTCACCCTGAGCCAACATCTGTTGCCAAACTTCCTCTCTTTCTGTTTCCTCCCCAAAGCCCCAGTACATAGGTGTATATTCTAATTGTATGTCCTTCTATTTCTTCTGCGTGAGCCGCTGCTACAGCATGGCTATTGACAGACAAGTGGTGTGGTTGCACGCCTGGGAACAGAACCTGGGCCAACAAAGCGGAGCGTGCCAAACTTTAGCCACCAGGCCATCAGGGCTGGCTCAATTGCTATCTTTTTAAGCCACTAAAAGTAGCAATAGGTAACTGAAACAGAAATTGACTTCAAAGGATCCTTTTGACTGCAGTGTGGGCAACAGGCTGCGGGAAGGTGCGGAGGTGGAGAAGCAGGTTGTGCTCGGCACCAGGGCACAGTCACGTTCACTCAAAGAGGGGGCCTTCTCCTAGTTTGCAGGAAAGCATTGACTGGGTCTAGCAACAGCCCAGTGAGAAAGTGGAGGGATTCTGGATGTATTCTGAAGCTAAGACTGATAGGATGTGGGGTGGAGTCAAGGATGACACCAAGGGTTAGTGCCTGAGTAACTGGAGGGAGGGAAGGCAAGGTGTTACCAGAGCGGGGGAAGCCTGCAGGAGGAACAGATTTGGAAGGGACGATCCAGAGCTCAATTTTGCATATGACTCCTTATTAGATATCCAAGTGCAGATGTTAAGACTGGAATCCGGGAAGAGGTCTGGACTGGAGATTTAAAAAGTCAGCATATTTAAGACGATGAGCCTGGGTGAGATCACCAAGTGAGTAAGTCCAGATAAAAAGGACCAAGGACTGAGCCCAGGGAAGAAACAGCAAAGGAGACTGAGAAGTAGCAGTCAAACAGATCAAGTACAAGGGCCACTGAGTCTTGTCATGCAGAGTCTTGAACGACTCTGACAAGAGCAGCTTTGGTGAAGTGCTAAGTATAAACCCTTGGTTTACAGCGGGTTCAGGAAAAAATGGAAGGAGTGCAACTGGAGGCAGAATACAGATAAACTCTTTTTTTCTGTAAAGATGAACAGAGAAGTGGGGCTGTATCTGGAGGGAGAAGGGAGTTCCAGTTTTGTTTGTTTATTTTTGCTTTGTTTTTAGGAGGGAAGAAGTGACAGCATGTTTATGTACAGATAGGAATGACTCAGAAGAGAGGCAACAACTGATGATGCATCAGAAGACAGTGGCTGGAACCTTGTCCTTGAAGGGGTGGGGTCTAGTGCACAAACAGAGGGGCTGGCTCAGACAGAGCAGAGATGGTCCATTACGAACGTGCACATGGGCACAGAGGAGGGAGCAGGTGAGTGGGGGAGTGGGGGCCTTTAGCACTCCTCTTCTGAGAACTTCAATTTGCTCAAGAAGTAGAATGCAAGGTCATCAATTGACAGTGAGGACGGGGAAGGGCTGAAGGAGGGTTGAAGGTGCTGCATGAGTAGACAGCGTCTCATCACAGAACATGTGAAAAGACTGCTTATGATACCCTTGTGGAGTAACAGAGCCTGGCTATCAGGACCAACTGGGGTAGTAACTGACTGTCCAGGAATGGAGCAATGCCAGTCTAAGCAGTTCTTCCACTGGGATTTGACTTTTTCTGTTTTTGAATTGATATTATTATGTCAAACCATGCCAGGACCAAACTAAGAGCTTTATGTAATTTAAAATAAAAATATTAAATCATAAAACAAGTAAAAGAAAATCTAATAAGGTAATTTTCCCCTTATGATAATGACTCTGGTTTTTTGGTTTCTTTTTTCAATATTGTGAATACTAAATTCTTTGCAAGATCTTTTGTTTTGAGTTCCACTCATTGGTGCCTTCCACACAGGCTTACTGTGGAAGGGCTGGGTGCCCTTTGAGTAAATGCAGAGCCCTGCCGACCCAGGGAAGGATCCACAAATCTGTGAAAGACTCAAAGCTAGGGAAGCAACCAGCAAGCTGATAAACACAGGGATTTCAAATGACTGGAGAAATGGGCCAAATTCAACAAGATGAGAATTTAACAGATTCCTTGCCCTTAGGTCCCGGAAGCTAACCACTCAAAAGTAAAATGGGGGAAGAATGAGGAAGCCACAGCTTAGCAGCAGCATATATAAAAGATTTACAATGGGATCACTAGAAGCAGCTGGCACTGGAAGGACATACCCCAAACAGCCTAAGAGTGATAGCATCAACCCGCCCAGGGTCACCCAGCAGTTATCTGACCATGGTTTCAAATCCTGTGTCTCCATTCCACGGTTCTTTCCACCACACACCACCAACTCTCCAAGTGCGTCCACTGGATTTGGTTCTCTGAGTTTTACAAGCAGAATGGAAAGGGTTCCCACTGTAGCACTGGTTGCAAGAGTGACACATATCCGAATGTCCGTTGGCAGAGGAATGATTAAAAAAATTACAGGTCATTCATTCTGGAAACACTATACAGTTGTTAAAAACAATGTGGTGGATCTGCAATTACTGGGACAGGATATATGGTTAGATGAACAAAGTAAATTGCTAGGGCAGCATGTGTAATATGATTACAAGTTTGTAAAAAAAAGTAAATTAAAATAAAACTATAAACACACATATATATATATGTGCCTATATGTACGTAGGAAAGGTCTAGAAGGCTATTCCCTGAGGGGCATGTAATAGCTTCTTTTTTTTCCCAATTATTTTATTGAGGTCATAATGGTTTATATCATGGTGTAATTTCAGGTGTACACTATTATTTATCAGTTTTGGCATAGACTGCATTGTGCTCACCACCAAGAGTCTAATTTTTATCCATCACCATAAATATGTGCCCCTCTACTGCTTTTGCCCACCCATCTACCCTCTTCCCCTCTGGTGACCACTAATCTGTTCTCTTTGTCCATGTGTTTGTTTGTCTTCCACATATGAGAGAAATCAAGCAGTATTTGTCGTTCTCTGTCTGGCTTATTTTGCTTAACACAATACCCTCAAGGTCCATCCATGTTGTTGCAAATGGGGATTTTGTCTTTTTTATGGCTGAGTAGTGTAATAGCTTTTTAATGAAAAAAATAAACAACAACTAAGTAAACTAAGTTCAGGAAGCCTGGCATAAAAGCAGGGGAAATGGCTTACAGCTCCCCCCCCATTATCTCCTAGTCCTACCCCATTTCTCTCCTGCCTCCTGGTCCAAACAAAGGAATAACAACATTACCCTCTTCCTTCCCTTCTCAGGCTTACAAAGACTGTAGCGCTGTTTTTCTCTTAGGTGGGAGGCCTGGGACAGAGGACCACAAGACCTGAGGCTCCACCCAAATCCTGACCAACAGCAAAGGAACTTCAAGATCTATTTTGCTCACTTACCCTTTTCCTTTGTTAACCCAGATACTGGCTGGTTTCTTTGTGGCCCTTGTTCTGGGACTAAATCTCTTATCACTGAGGCATCAGATCCTTTGCCACCTGAGTCTGCCAACCTACTTATTTGCTCTAGACCTGCCCAACAAAGGGCGGCTCCCCCAATTCTCCTTTCCATGGGAACCCGCCCTGGAATTCTGCTCCCTTTGTCCTTCCTTCTCTGTCATGCGCCACAGCCAGCAGAGTGGAGTGAGACTCTGAGAGCAGTATACCATGGTGGAAAGAACACAGGCTTTGTAATAAAACAGACTTGGCACAAAATCCTGCCTCTGCATTGTTAGCCACCTGACCTTGGGAGAATTTCTGAACCTCTGAAAATTTCTTAATTTCCCTGAACTTCAGTTTTTGCTTCTGTAAAATGAGAATAAAACCTGCTCACAGGGTTGTGGTGAGGAATAAGCAAGACGAAAAACGCTGAGCGTCTAATACAGAGTGAGGACAACCTAGGGGGCAGCTAGTGTGATGAGAAGGTAAGGGATTGGCTTCACGGGGGGGTGGGGAGTCCACAATGCTAGGGTGCACCCCACCCTACTTCCAGCAGGGTGATTTATATACTCGGCACAGCAGGCCTGGTGCCTGGGGTCCACAGTACTGCTTCTCGGGGCTCAAGGAAATGTTTTTTAATGATTTTAATTGTTATGATTTTAATTTCTTTTAAAATCAGAAGAAGGGGCTGGCCCCGTGGGCCTGTGGTTAAGTTCATGGCTCTGCTTCGGCGGCCCAGGGTTTCACCAGTTCGGATCCTGGGCGCAGACATGGCACCGCTCATCAGGCCATGCTGAGGTGGTGTCCCACATGCCACAACTAGAAGGACCTACAGCTAGAATATACATATATATATATATATACTGGGGGGCTTCGGGCAGAGGAAGAAGAAGAAAAAAAAAGATTGGCAACAGTTGTCTGCTCAGGTGCCAAACTTTAAAAAAAAAAATCGGAAGAAAAAATGGAACATTTAGGTCAAGGAAATTGTAATATTGTTATATCAACCATTAATTATAAATATAACTATCAATGATTTTACTATATTAATATTATATTCTTCCTTACATCAATGTAGCTGTAAAATATAATTTTTGATATGTATCTTTTTTAATGGAGGAAGGGGCCTACAGAGGCAAAAGTGCCCAAGAGCCAGGCAGGTCATCATGAGCCCTGGCCTTCTACATTCCCAAAGGATGTTTCCTTTAGGAGCTCTTTATAGATTGACTGGGGTAAAGGGATGTGAAGAGGTGGGGAGGTGGGGAAGAGGTGGTCAAGACCCTCAGTGATCCCATCCTTCAAAACACAAGCCCTCACACTGTCTGTGGTTTCTCCCTTCCTGTTTCTGAATTTACATTTGCTTGGACCCAGTGGGTAGGAGACTGTATGACAGGTCATTGTGTCAAGAATATAAATATACAATTCAACAACAATAAAAAGAAGCCAATTAAAAAATGGGCAAGGACTTGAATAGACATTTCTCCAAAGAAGATATACAGATGGCCAATAAGCACGTGAAAAGACTCAACGTCACGAATCATTAGGGAAATGTAAATCAAAACCACAATGAGATACCACTTCACACCCATTAGGACGGCTGCTATAAAAAAAACCCCAAAAAACAAAAAACAGAAAATAACATGTGTTGTCAAGGATGTGGAGAAATTGGAACCTTGTGCATTGCTAGCGGGAATGTAAAATGGTACAGCCGCTATGGAAAACAGTACAGCAACTGCTCAAAAAATTAAACATAGAATTACCACATGATCCAGCAATTCCACTTCTGGGTATATACGCCAAAGAACTGAAAGAAGGAACTCGAAGTGAGAGTTGTACACCCATGCTCATAGCACTATTATTCACAACAGCCAAAAGGTGGAAGCAACCCAAGTATCTATCAATGGATGAATGGATAAACAAAATTATATATATTAATATATTAAAAATGATATATATATTATTCAGCCTTAAAAAGAAAGGAAATTGTGACACATGTACAACATGGATAGACCTCAGAGATGTTATGCTAAGTAAAATAAGCCAGACACAACAGGCAAATATTGTATGATTCCACTTTTATGAGGTCCCTAGTCAAATTTATACAGATAGAAAGTATAACGGTGGTGGCCAGGGACTGGGAGGAAGGGGAACCGGGAGCTATTGTTTAAGGATACAGAGTTTCAGTTTGGGAAGGTGAAAAAATTCTGGAGATGGATGGTAGCTGATGGTTGCACAACAATGTGAATTTTTTTTTTAAGATTGGCACCTGAGCTAACATCTGTCTTCAGTCTTCTTTTTTTCTTCTTCTTCTCCCCAAAGGCCCCCAGTACATAGTTGTATATTCTAGTCGTAGGTCCTTCTGGTTCTGCTATGTGGGACGCTGCCTCAGCATGGCCTGACGAGTGGCGCTAGGTCTGTGCCAAGGATCCGAACCGGTGAAACCCTGGGTCTCCAAAGTGGAGCATGCAAACTTAACCACTTGGCCATGGGGCCGGCCCCACAATATGAATGTTCATACTACTGAATCATACACCAAAAAATGGTTAAAATGGTAACATTTATATTATGTATCTCTTACCACAAATTCAAAAAGACAAAAATAAGAATGTAATAGTTCCCCTTTTGCCCAAGTCCTAATTCTTCAGCTAGGTACCCAAGCATCACCTCTTTTCCCTATGCGCATGTTTATCCTGAGGTCCTCCGCTCTCTCCTCCAGGACTCCTTCCAGGGGACACACAGTTTCTGTAGTTTCACACACATGTGTCCCTTTATCTGGAATACCCGCTGCACCCCTCTTTGCCTGTACAAACCTTACCCATCCTTCAAGGGGAAGAGCTCCAGGCTTTCCCTACTCATGAAGCCCTCCCTGACCAATGTAGACTTCCACCCATTTCTCCCTTTTCTTATCTCTCAGCAGACAACAGTCCGAACTGCATGTACCACCAGTCACAGAGGATGCTGTCTTAGACTTCCCCTGGGGCTGTGACTCACCTGTTTCCACAGCAGTAAAACAGAGAATGTCTATGCTAATGACAAATGTGTGTGTATATGAAAATAAAGGTGTATCCACCAACCAAGGTTTTGTTCCTCTTACGCTAACTAGCACATAATGACAACAATCCATGAAGACCTGATGGTTTGTCCTGCTCAGCTTGCTTATGAAATGAAAGGTGGGAATCCATTCCCAATGTGATGAGAGGTAGATCCCTGCCTGAGCACAGCTCTGGGGAACCACGGGTTTTTGATGCTGGAGTGTGTCCTCAGATGAGTGGAATCAGAAAGCAGGCAGAATTCCTTTCCAGGAAAAGGTGGGCTTCTAACAAGCACCCACAATAATAATAACCAATGTTACTGAGTGCTTACTAGATATGAGACTCTGTGCTAGGTGTTTACGTGGGTTATCCCACTTAATCCTCGCAAACGACCTCATAAGATGGTACTATTTCCCCCACTTTGCAAATGAGGAAACTGGAGCTTAGAAGGTAGATAAGTCATTCAAGGTCATAAAGCTTTAAGTGGTAGTGCCAGGAACTGGCCCAGGTCCCTGAGACTTAGATTCAGATGGCACTAAAGCGTCCGCTCTTATCGCCTTCTGCTTCCTCCCAGCACCTTTCCCGGTGTGAGGCAGGGAGAGAGGAGGGAGGGTCTCCCATCTGGGCCGAAGGTAGGGGATGTTGAACAAGTTTCTACCTTTCTCCGGTAGGAAAGGCCTTCACCTACCTCCTGGAGAAGGCGTGGTCAGGAGGCTAGCCATTGCAGCCAGTGGATGGTCACCTTGAGGGAGGAGCAGATCTGTAGGAAGAGGGACAAAGAGGAATGAGGTGGGTGGGCCCCTGCCTGGGGCTGGAGACTTCTGGAAATCCCAGAAAAGCCTTTGGTGCCAGGTTTTCCTGAGTCTCTTCCCATTTCCTCTCTTCTCCCTGGAGCGGGTCCTAAACTCTTCTCTATCGGTGTCCCTGCACATCTCCTCAGGCTGCAGGCACCCGAGCAGATCCGAGACCTCCCGCATTTGGGGTGCGTTACCTGTGAACGTTCTACCCCGAGATCCTTTCACAGGCCACCACATTTACCTAAGAGATTTCTCAAGCCCTGACAAAGTTAGGCAAAGGTATGCAAACGCGGTCCCAGGTACCCAGCTCTTTCACGGCCGGGGGCCGGACGCAGCCTCCACTAGGGGTCAGGAGAGGCCCGGGCGGCGGGCCGCGCGCCCCGGCTCAGGTGCGGCTGGGGGCTGGGACGCGCCTGCGAGTGGGCGCCAGGCCGGGGACCTGGAGGTGAGGGTCGTCTGTCGCCTTCCGGCCCGCCGGCGACAGCCCGTGGTCCCGGCTCGGCCCGCTCCCCGCGGACCTCCCTTCGTGGTCCCCCGCGCCGGCCGCGCACGGTCGCCCGGACCCCGTAAGCCGGCCCCTAGGGCCGAACCCCGCTGGGCCCAGGCCGCGCCCCGGGCCCCTGGACGCTCCGCGGACGCCGGCGCCCACCCCGAGGAGCCGCCCCCGGCCCCGCGTTACCCGCACGGGCAGGGCTCGCCGCGCCCCCCGGCGCCGCGACGGCAGCTCCGGCCGCTCTGGCTCGCAGCTCCCGCGGGGCCGCGGTGGCCGCGGTGGCGGCGGGGAGCGTGGGCGGCCCGGCCCCCCGGCGCGTCCCCTCCCCGCGCGCTCACCTTACCAGTCGGACGGGCCGCGGGGACGTGGGCGCCGCTCCGGAGCTCGCCGGGGACGGGCGCGGGGGCGCCTCGCGGGGACCCTCGGAGGGACGCCGAGCCCAGGACGCCGCGGAGACGAGCGCAGCTGGCAGAGGCCGGCCGGGCGTGGGGGTTGGGGGCCGGCCGACTGGGTGGGACAGGAAAAGAGGAGAGAAACCGCCCTCTGCAGGTTCCCTCTGCCGCCGGGCCGCCTCTGCTCCCCCGGGAGGAAGAGCTGCCTTTCCTTCAGCGATTGTCACTCTACTCTCCATCCGGAGCCGCTTCCTCCCTCGCCCCGAGGCTCCACAGGGCAGGGGATCTGAACCCGGGGCTGACTGGGATCGGTTCGCTCTCCCCGCGACTGACGTTCTGTGAACTTTCAGCAAATGCGGGAAGTTACATTTCCTTGCGTTTGCCTCTCTTTTACGTAAATAGGTCTGTGTCCAGAAGTTCGGGACGTAAGCTGACTTTGTGGGCACTGTCCGGCCGGGAGGCAGGGAGAGGAAGTGGGGATGGGAGAGTTTCCCCACCCAGATCTTCCCTGACCCACATGCATCTGGGACAGTGTGGAGCAGAGGTTAAGGGCGTCGTGGACTTTGGAGTCAAACAGTCCCACCTCCGCGGCTTGTTAAATGTGTGACTTTGGGCAAAATATTTAACGTCTCTAAGTCTCTGCCCTCATCCCTGAATGGGGCACTGAAAGTAACAATGCCTGCGCAGCCATTTCATAGCCACGATTCTAGCACTTGGTGAATGCCTCAATTTAACTATTAATCAATGCCATACTATAGCCACCTCTTGACTTGCTTCTTGGTGGCAGGAAATGTTCCCAAACTAATGAGGAACTCAATGACTAAAGATGTAATAGTTTAACGTGGGCTCTGGAATTGCTCTGCTGTTGACCTTGGACAAATCACTGGTTTCATTCCTCTGGGGCAACACCTGTGTCAGAGTTACTGCGGGGGTGGGAATGAGTTAATACATCTGAAGCATTAGAACCTTACCTGGCACACAGTAAGTGCAAATAAATGCTACCTATCCTTATCTTCAATTCTTCTTAGGGTTAGAACTCTTGTGGTTATTCTGCCTCCCATCCCAGTGGTACAGGCTTCTGGGCTTACTTCTTAGTCCTGTGAGGAGTTCTTTCAGTTTGGGAACCAATATTTATATAGATCGATAGAGGGACAGGTTTTATGCATGTTCATTTGGGAGGAACAAAGAATGAAAGAGAAAGTCTCAGAGGATAGAGGCATGTGTGAGAAAAAAAGACAAAACAAGCAAGGCTTTCATTCCTAAAGATGTTATTTGGTTGGTAAAAAACAGAGGGAAAAAAAAACAGAAGAATTTGATGAAATTCGTTTTATTTAAATATATTTTTAAAGGCATAGCAGTTATCAGTAAGGAAAAAGAAAGCCCATGTGTTGGAAACTGCGAATCCAACCAAGAAAGGCAAAGGAAAGGACATGTAGCCAAGACGTATCGGTTGTTAGTGCCGACAGTTGACTCCTACTGCCCCTCTGTACATCAGAGCTGAACTCTGCCTGCTCTTTTTGCGACATCCTCTCACCTTCCAGCACTTCAGACAATGCTCTGCTGCTTTTCACAGATTTTCATGCCCAATTTTCTGGGAAGGGGTGGCCAGGTCCTTCTTCCTAGTCTGTCTACTCTAGAAGGTCCGCTAAAACCTGTCCACCATGACTCTCCTGGTATTTGAGATAGCGGTGGCATAGCTTTCAGCATCACAGCAACCTGCAGCCACCACAGTATGACAACCGACAGATGAGGGGTGTGGTTCCCTGACAGGAAATGAACCCGGGCCATGGCGATGAGAGCCCCGAATTTTAAGTACTAGACCAGGGCTGGCTCATCTATGAGTATCCATCTCTATGGACAATTAATGGCAAGAACATCACCTAGTCCCTGCCTTCCAGAAATGTGAAGGACAATACTGACAGACCAGGCAAGATGTTCAGAGAACACCAGAAACATTCAGAATATGTGGGATACATCAAAGAGCAGAGTACATACTGTTTACAGTATTGCTTATTTTACGCTAAATTTGGTGCCGAGCATGTGCATATTGGAGCCTATTTTTCTGCATGTTTACTATTTTAAAATGAATAGTATGTGTCTATAGGGATAAAATCATGTGCTAGCAAACCTTACATTTTAAAGGAAAAACAAGATGCTTGTGAGAGACTATTAACCATCAAATTAAATTGTGAAAAAGTAACAGCAAATCAGCAGTCAGCTGGGCTGGATGGTCTCTGAGAGTCGGTGGGTCTAACAGTCTTCAATGCCTAATGGAATAAGCTCTGGGAGAGATCGACCAGGATACAAGAAAAATCTCAGCCTTTTCTGGAATTCTTGGTTAGCTTGTCAGTAAATGCAAGCAATTGTCCACTTTTAGAATTTAACCCTTAGAATTTGAATTTCCATTTCTCTTGGATGTTCTTTTATCTGAGGACTGGCTAGGCTGACCTTTTTATTAACTTATATTCATCTTGCTGCCAGCCCTGGTGGTCTAGTGGTTAAGATTTGGCATTCTCCACTCGGGGTTCATTTCCCGGTCAGGGAACCACACTGCCCATCTGAGTTGTGGTACTGTGGCAGCTTCGTGTTGCTGTGATGCTGAAAGCGATACGAGCAGGGTCACCCATGATGGACAGGTTTTAGTGAAGCTTCTAGACTAAGACAGACTAGGAAGAAGGACCTGGCCACTCACTTCCGAAAAATTGGCCATGAAAACCCTGTGAATAGCAGTGGGGCGTTATCTGATATAGCGTCAGAAGTGAGAGGATGGTGCAAAAAAGACCAGGCAGGCTTCCACTCTGCTGTACACAGGGTCGCTAGGAGTCGGAATTGACTCGAGGGCACACAAAAAACAGATGATGAATGAAGCTCATATGGTGGTGAGCTACCAGTGTTCTCCAAGGATTGAATGCTGAAGCTCAGAAACTGGAGCAGCTATCCTTTTGTCAACATACCTCCAGGAGTCCTGGACAGGGGTAAGAAATATTCATCTTCACCCAGTTATACTGGCTATCAGCCCCTTCTTGTGTCACTGCCAAGATGGCAGTCTTCTAAGTCCTAGCCTTTCCCCTGGCCAACCTTACCATTTTGTAAATCAGGAGAAACAGGTTGCTTCCTAGCTGGGACTGCCTACCATAGGTAAGCAAAATTATTACTCATGCCCAGCATACTGGCCCTTTCCCCTGCCTTCCTGGAGCCTCCAGTAGAGCCATATGCAAATAAAGTATCAACCCCTCAATTTAGTAAATTTTTCCACTTCAGTTTTGCCTGTTGGGTGCTTGTCGCCCTCCTCGAAGAGGATGTTTCCTAGGAGATGAGGGTCGGGGAAAGCCCTGCAGGAAAAAGGCCTTAACCGGGTTTTGCCAGATGAATGTGGGAGGAGCATTCCAAGTAGGTCATGGAGGGCCTCGGGCAGCAAGAGGCCTGTAGTCCCAGCATTTCCCTCACCTTCCAATAGCCCCGGATCATCACTCCCAGCAGTGATTGTGAGTGCCAAGGGAGTGGGCTGCCTTCGAGAAGTATTAAAATAGCCAGGGGGGCATGCAACCTCCTCTCCATTACAGCAGTGGAGATCCTTTGAAGGTTTTCAAATAAAAGAGTTAACAGGATCAGATCTGAGAAAAATGACTCCTAAATACAAACATGTTACTTCCCTAACAGACACATCTACTGGAAAGTCCTACAAGTTCTCAAACTCCGTGTCCAATGTTTGTATGGGACGCGCAGGAAACTGCACATAAAGTGTACAATTTGACCAGTTTGACACATGCATACATCCCCATTAAACTATTACCACAATCAAAACCATGAATATTTCCAGCACCTCAAGTTTCCTCCTGATTCTTTGTAATCCACTCTCCTTCCCACCACCCCCACTGGTCTTCCCGTCATTGTAGACACTAACATGCCCCCCCCCCCCCCCCCGCCGCCCAAACTGGGCTAGATTCCTTCTCCAGGGAATCTGGATCTGGAGAGCAGCGGGTGGCTGGAGCTGAGTCTTGCAATGACAACTGCCTAGAGGGGCAGTCCATACATTCCTGCTACAGACCTCTGTGGGCTGATTCTTGTCCTTTCTGCAGCTTGGCTGTTCTTTCCATTCTATGAGCTGCCTAATAGCCTTCAGCATATGCTTTATTGCTTAATTGTGTCAGTTTGTTGCTTGCAACCAAAGAACCCACACGATGCACTTCCTCCTGTAGTCACAATTTCAGGGAATGGCACCACCAAATTCCAGTCTCTGAAGCCTAACCTAGAATAATTCCTGAAAACTTCAGTGTTCATCATGTCTTCTAAGCCACTGCTAAATCCTGCCCATTCTGTTCCCTGCTCAATATTCTGTCTCCATAAAGTTCTTACTTTTTTCCCTCATCATTATTTCTCTGTTTCTCATATATCTCTCTGCGTGGCACAGAGCAGGCACTCGGTAAGTGCTTGTCGAATGACCGAATGAATGCTGACACTGTCCATCACCCCTAGAAATAAACGCAAAGGTGGATGACCGTTTGCATGTGATGTGTGTTTATCAGGATGATAGGATTTTAAAGTTAGGTTTTAATGTTTTCACAGAAGCAAATGATAGGCCTTGAATCCAGGACTTCTGACTCCAAATTCCATGCCATTTCTATTATATTATCATACTTTGTATGCTTTCCCTTCCCTTGGAGTTCCATTTCTTCCATCCTGCTCAGATCCTTATTTACACCAGATTGTAAACCAGATTGTAAACACTAGATACAGCTCTAAAATGTAAGCTCTTTCTAGGGGTATTTGCTTATTAACCAACGAGATGGGGGACATGCGGTAAAGCATCTCGATTGAGGAGAGAAGCCCCTGGCATCATCTGAGAGTTAAGCCAGGAGGTAGGGTGGTCTAGGGGTCAGGGATGTGACTAACGCTTTCTGAACCTCAGGTAGAATCAATAACCTTGCCTCAGTGGAGAACAGTGTGCTGGGCTGGAACAATTCCCCGTGTCAAACAAAGAATCCACACGTAGAATAACAGTTTATTCAACAATCTGAAAATCTGTTCTTTAAGTCTTGCAAAATGAGTGGTAAGTCAAAGATTTGTTCACTATTCTCTGAGTTATGTGTGGTGTGTGTCTCTGTGTGGACAACTGTCTGTGTCTACAGATGCTTTTGCTTTTTATAGCCATTTTAGCCCCACTTTAATTAATATATAAAGTCTTACTATTCTAACAATACTAAAACCTGCATTAAATATTCCCTGAGTCTAACGGTGTCTTGTCCCAAGCCTGCATCCCTCCCCCCCAAGTCTGCTCCTCAGCCTCCATTAATGCCAGGTCGTTAGGGACCACTAGCATTCAGATTGTTTGGGAACCTAGAAGTGAATGCTGGATCTTCAGTCCCTCTGACCTATACACCCTCTAGCCAATGAGCTTCTCTGGGGAGGTGTGTGTGGGGAGGTCTTGGCAGTTCTTCTTCAGAGGTGTGTATTTTGCATTGTAGATACCTGGAAAATAAACATGATTGCCTTAGATGCTGACCTGCCCTCCCACTAACCACTCAACGAGGGTAGAAACTCAGTTTGCTTCTATCGAGTTATATTTCATGTATCCACCAGCCTCTACTGAGGGAGGCGATGTGAAACTGGTGTTTGCGATTATTGCAAAGACTTGCTGCAGGTACTGTTCGTTACATCATTCACCATCTCTTTATGAGGATTCACAGGAGAAATTTCATTTCCATCTTAGTAGCAGGAGTTGTTGTTCTCTTAAGGAATGGGCATCATGAATTGGGTGAACTGATCAGCTTTTCCTCTTCTTGGATATTAGAAAGTCTGAAACCAATTTTGTGGTCCGCCCTTAGTAAGTTTACTTTATAGAATACATTTTTGTACTTGCCTAATTCATGGCTCCACTTTACGTCACTGTCACTAATATACTTCTGAGTTATTTTGCTCTATTTTGTGTGTGTGTGTATATATGTATTTACCTTTTTGTATGCCTTTTGTATATCTTAACTCCTTTTTGAAACAAATAAGTCCAGATATAACTAAATAAATACTTAGGAGATAGGGCTATGGTGAGAGGTCAAGAGGTTCAAGGCCAAGTGTTGGGAAATGAGCACAAAACCCCCACAAAGTCCTAGTTTACCCTTGGTTCCTCTGGCTCCCACCTGCTTCGCTTTGCCCTAAGGGTAGAGCACTGCTGGGTTCCCCTTGTAGCCCACGGTAAGGATCCTAGCCTGTAACAAACCTCTCTCCACCCCCAATGCCCAATCTTACCACCCATCCTGTTCTGTGTGTCCGGCCTCCTTACCTCTTCTTGAGGCTCAGGTGCTATGGCGTTGCTCTCTTCTGGAACTGCAGACACATGAAGCTGAAGATCTTGGCTCTACAAAAAGAAGAGTTCTGCCAGTAAGAGGTGGCTCAACCCCCACAGCCTCTCAGCTCAAAGGGGCTTCTGCGCCTGACACTTTACAAGGGTCACAGACAACACCAAGGGCAAACATCCGATGTAGTTGCACTATAGCCTGAAGGCATCAGGGAAGGCTTTACTTGTCATTCTCTTTGACAGATTAAGAAACCAAGATTTAAAGGGAAAAATGACTTGCTGGGACAGGAAATGAGGTCTTTGGACTCCACAGCTGTGTCCATGATCAGACACTGTGTGATTTGTGTGACATGCATCTGTATGTATATCTATGTGGGAGTCTGTGAGGGTATGACAGAGGTCATAAAACCACTACCTACCACTTTTACACTAACCCTCCTCAAGAACACACTGCAGCTCTCACACTTAGATGATCCTAACCCACGGCAGTTAGGAGAGGCAAGTGGCGTAATGGTTTCTTTGGGAAAAGTTCTAGGTTCAAGATGGGAACCCAAGGTGTGGGAAGCCCTGTCTAGGAGCTGCTAACCCAGGAGAAGACCTTGGCACTCGAAGGTTTAGAGTGAATTTATTTTTTTTTTAAAGATTTTATGTTTCCTTTTTCTCCCCAAAGCCCCCTGGTACACAGTTGTGTATTTTTAATTGTGAGTCCTTCTAGTTGTGGCATATGGGACGCCGCCTCAGCATGGCTTGATGAGCGATGCCATGTCTGTGCCCAGGATCTGAACCGGTGAAACCCTGGGCCACTGAAGCAGAGCGGGTGAACTTAACCACTCGGCCACGGGGCTGGCCCCTATTTTTTAAAATTTTTTAAAATTGAAATTTAATTCACATACTATAAAATTCACCCTTTTAAAGTAGAACCAATTTCAAATAGTATGACAGCCACTTGAAATTCTACATTTCTCCTTTAAGGAAATTTTCCTTCTTCTTACTCCCTCCTGCAATTCCAGGCCATGAATTTCCTCAAAGATAGTACTACCTCCCAGAAGGTTCTCAAGCCTTCATTCTCTGTCAGGTGATTCAAAGGCTGAGCAAGAACAGATTTTCTTGTGGTTACCCTTTTTGTTAGGAAGATTAGCCCTGAGCTAACGTCTGCTGCCAATCTTCCTCTTTATTGCTGAGGAAGACTGGCTCTGAGCTAATATCCATGCCCATCTTCCTCTACTTTATATGTGGGACGCCTGCCACAGCATGGCTTGCCAAACGGTGTGTATGTCCGCACCTGGGATCCGAACCAGGGAACCCCAGGCCAGCAAAGCAGAATGTGCAAACTTAACTGCTGTGCCACCAGGCCAGCCCCAGCGGTTAACATTTTATTTACCCATTTTTATATGTGATATGTCCATAATTCTGCTTGAGAAAAACTATGATTTATGATGCATTTGCAAGGAAATGAACAGATCTTGTAGAACATAGGCTTCAGAGGACTGATGACCCTGGTAGGCTAGGGTCTAGGATGTTCTCGTTGCTTAATTCCATAGGAAAAATACACCTCCTTAGCCAATGACCAAAAGCAATCCCACAAGAGAGGATAGGAGTAAGGAAGCACTATAAATCTCAAATATAAGGAGGTATTCAGGGGAAAGGAGGTTGTGTCCTGTATCTGTTTCCCAAGGAGGAGAGAGTTAATAGCCTGTTCCTCAAAATAGTCAGACAGCATCTTGGTCCCCAAAATCTCCCCTTCAGTAAGATGACCCCAAGGATGCAAACCTATGTTACTATTCCCCAGAGTCAAACAGAAGATCACTCTGTCGCTGTCTCCATGCTAAAATCATATAATATATTACAAAGTCAATTTTAAATTAATTTTGGATTTTCCACACCATTGAGTTGCTTTTTTCAGTGCAGAAAAGTGAGAAGTGGCTACACTTTCCCTCCTCAAAATCCCACCTTAACTCTTGCTTATTCACTACCCACATGCCCTGCGTCTCTCTCAATCTGCATAGCTACCGCAGACTAGGAAGAGCCAAGCGAGAGAGCTACATGGTGCTCTGTTAGGCCCTCCAGCACCTCATGTGAATCAAGACTGAGGGCGTAACAATGGTGATGACTTGGATTTTAGTACCTGAGGGGAGTCAGCTGACGTAAGCTCATTGTTCTCTTCTTTGCCTTCCAGCTTCCCTGTCTTGCCAGACTCTGAAAACACCTGTGGATCAAAGTGTACAATGTAGAAGTCCTGCACCCTCACACCCCGATGCCACCCTTGCGCTCTCTGTCCAGGTTAGTGCCTCTCAGATAACAGGAGGCTCCCACGGTAAGCTGGTCAACCTTCAGTTAGGCATAGGTAATAGCGTGCTGTGATCTGAGGGGTACCAGACATCCCAGATATCCACACGGCTCATGCCCTGGCCTCTTTCATTGCCCAACGCCACCTTCTCTGACCACTCTGTTTAAAATTGCAATTCAGGCCCCACTCCCTGTGCCTTCCCCTACTTAATTTTTCTCCATATCTCTTATTGCCACTACATTATAATTTTACTTATTTATTCTGTTTCTTGTCTATCCTTCCCCCCGCGCCCCCACCACTAGAATGTAAGCTGCAGGAAGGCAGAGAATTTCCTGTTTTGTTCACTGTGATACTCCCCTTCCTAGGAAGGTGCCTGGCACATAGTGCAGGCTCGATAAGTAATTGTGGAATGAATGGATGAATCCTGATGCCACTGAGTCAGATGTCTTACCATGATCCTCTCTACAGTGCACCTGACAGTTGATCTCACAGCCCTGGCTTTTAACACCAAGGAAGGAGAACTATTTCTCAAGGTGGCCCATCCCATTTTAGTTTTTGGAAGCTCCTTGTATACCCTTTCCCCTATATCTAAAAAAATTTTTTTCCATACCATTTTTGTGTGTGTGTGAGGAAGCTTGTCCCTGAGCTAACATCTGTTGCCAATTTTCCTCTTTTTGCTTGAGGAAGGTTTTCCCTGAGCTGACATCTATGCTAATCTTCCTCTATTTTGTATGTGGGATGCCACCACAGCGTGGCTTGATGAGTGGTGTGTAGGTCCACGCCCGGGATCTGAACCTGTGAACCCCAGGCCACCAAAGCAGAGTCCACGAAATTAACCACTATGCCACTGGGCCAGCCCCTCCATACCATTTTTTTAACATAGCTAATTGCTGCAAGTTCCTCATGTATTGATCCAAAATGTGCTTTAAAAAACAAATCTTTACACATAGGGCCTAGTTCTGCCCTCAGTAGTCCTACAGAACAAGTCAAATCTCTCTTCTATATTGTAGCCTTTCCACATAATTTGAATAGAATGTGACTTGATATCCAGATCCTTCACAGAACTGGGTGCTCCCCGGGAGATCTGTGTCTATGTTTTAACACAATCCTTTTCTCAAACATATTCTCACCTTTCAAAAGACCATCCTTTTGCTTTACCTTCCTCTGTGCGTTCCTTCTTCTAGGTCTCTCTCATCAAAGAAGACACAACTTCGAAATTTGCTGCTGCCATTTTGCTTGGTATCTATTTACCGCAGTCACAAATATGACAAACTAAAGACCCTCCGCCCCATTCCCCATTAAAAAAGGTAAAGCTCAGGATGCTAGTTGTAGGTTCTTTATATTGGGAACTCCCAGAACTTGGAGCAAAAGATAAAAATTAGTAAGAACTTGCTCACAATAACACTGGAGATAAGCCCTTTGCGGAAGTCAATTACCCTAAGAGTACAGGTCACTAAATTAGTTGCTGTGAAAATATGAAACAATCCACAGAACCAAAGAGGTGTCTAAGGGTATCCTTGAGTCTATAATAAAATGACATGAAATCTTATCAACTATGGGAAACCTAACTATAGTAAAAATGATCTACATCGAGGTTATAAAGAGGAATGGAGACTCAGCCAGATCCACTCACCTGAGAGATCAAGGTAGGAGATGTAGAAAGTTCTTCTGGGTTCAGATTCTCAGTGTTTTCCTTTTCTCCGGCTTCAGGAGTTCTTACTGGCTTCTCTGGCGGCAGTGGATCAGGAGAGGCCTCTAAGGAGGCCCTAGGACTTGGAGTCCCAGCCCCCAGGGAGGCCCTGGGGCTGGTGGGTGAATTCGGTTCAGAGGCTGTAGGGCTGGAGGGTGTGTTCCCTGAGGAGGGCCTGGGGCTGGGAGTGGCTCTGGGTGGAGGAGGCCTATTGGGGGGTGCTGAGGCCCTCTGGATAGAGGCTCTCTTCTTTGGTTGTTCAGATCCTTCACTGGAGGTGCGGGTTCGGAGGACTACTTCTGGGAGAGATGAAGGCTGCTCTGAAGGGATTAGGGCTCTGCCTGGTGATGGAGCTGCGGAGCAAGGGAGAACTTCCTCCTGGGCCTGGCCACCCTCAACGGTGAGAGAGGGCTGGGCCGGGGTGAGGCCATTGCAGGCTGGCAGAGGCTCTTCCTCCTCAGAGGAGCTTGCTTCAGCCTCTTCCTCCTCTGTTTCCTCATCTTTTAAGGGCTCTTCTTTGATCTCAGAGTTGTCTTCTCCCTGGGCTGGATCAGATGCCAGCTCTTCTTCACTTGCAGAGGTGGAGTCCCTCTCACTCTTCAAGGAAAGTGCAGAGGGACTGATAGGTGAGGTAAGAGGGCCGGAGACCACAGATGGTCGAACTGGGGGAGAGATGACTAAAGAGCGTCTGTTGCCGCTAAAAAAGGAAGGGCATTCAGACTCAGAAGACCTAACAACTGGAAGTAACCTAAATACCCCCAAATAAATATGATGCATGCACATAATAATAATAAAGCAATTTAAAATGATACTGGAAAGTTTATGTAATTTTCAATAATGCTTACGTTATAAAGTAAAGTGAAAAAGGCTATAAAATTTTATCTATATCACAACTCTATTATGTAAAATATATAAAGAAAAAGACTAGAAAGAAACACAGCAAAATATTAATGAAATATTTTCTCTGGGGAAAAGATTCAGTTAATCGTTATGGATTCTGTATTTGCAAATTCACCTACTCCCTAAAATTTATTTATAACCCCAAATCAATACTTCTGGTGCTTTCACAGTCAGTCACAGACATGTGCAAGCTGTGGAAACTGAGTCCGTGACGAGCGCTGTCCCTCTGAGTTCTGATAAGGCAGTCCTTGGCCTTCTTGTTTCTGCTCTCATACTGTAAATGTGTCCTTTTGCCGTGTTTTTCACATCGTTGTGCTTTTTGCTGATGATTTTGCCATTTAAAATGGCCTCCAAGTGTAGTGCTAAAGTGCTGTCTAAGAGTGAGAAGACAGTGAGGTGACTCACAGAGAAAATACGATGTTGGATAAGCTTCCTTCAGGCGTGTGTTACAGCGCTGTCGGCCGTCAGTTCAATATTAATGAGTCAACGATACAGATTAAATAAGTTGTCTTTAAACAGAAACACACACAAGACAAGGTTATATACTGATTGGTTGATGAAATTGTTGGGACCAGGGGCTCACAAGAACCTAACCCTGTGTTTCCCCAAGGAGCAATGGCATAGTATTCACTAATTCAGTGCTCGTGGTGACTTCACAGAACTTAACTGCCACGAACAATGAAAGTGGACTATAACATTTATCAAGCAGGCTGGATACTGTGCTGAGTGCTTCTATAGCCAACATCGGCCTGGTTCCTACTCACCTCCTCAAGTGCTTCCCATGTACCATCCACTAACTGATTAAGCAACCCACAAATATTTACTCAACAGGTACCAACTATGTGCTGTGTCCTGGGCACAAGGATGGGGAATGGGCAGAGGAACAGAAAGAGAAAATCTTAATTCCTGCCCTATGGGGTTTCTAATGTGAGATAAGCTGAGTGACATAAGGTTCTTTCTAGCACTAGCATCCTAGGGATCAGTAGGTTTAGAAGGCCCAGGACATAGTAAGAAAAGACCAGATTTCCCTACAAGGTTCCGGGACATCTTGGTGTAAGTGATGGTAAGTTTCAGATGAATGGATAATTAGAGAGAACTCTGGCTTTCAATGCTGGGAAGAGGAGAAACAGAGTTTTTGGAGAAAAAGGGAATTCGTCTAGGAAGTTTACACTGGCCCCTTGGTGATTCTTTTCAATTGTCTGTAACTACTTGCTAAATGAGCAGTACAAATAGCAAATGTGAGCCCTATTCTTGCTTCAAGGCCCAAGCTCAGTTTCACTACCTCCTTAAAGGCTTCCCCGACCATCCACACACTGGAAATTACTTACCTCTCTGGAATCCCTACAGGTCTCATTAGGCACTTTGTATGTACAAGCTTATATCATCCTTTGTAGTCCTAAGGCAAATTTTCTCTTTTCAACTTTTTGTAAATCACTTCAGAGAAAGGACAAGTGTCCTGTGTCTTTGGATCCCTAACTCTTGGCATAAAACTTTGCACAGAGTAGGGACATAATAAAATTTCCTAAACAACGGCTTCAGAGTAAGAAAGTGATCACATTCTGAGGGACCAGTGAATTGCTTACAGTTACCAACACAAAGAATGTGTGAAGGCAATAGCTACCACACACACACACACACACACACACACACACACAAAGTGGAAAAGCAAGCCATAACAGATTGAGAAAAGATATTTGCAATGCATATCATTAAAGGTTTAATATCCAGAATATACAAAAAAAAAAAAAACCACCCTCATATAAAACAATTTTAAAAAAAGGATTAACAGGGGCCAGCCCAGTGGCATAGTGGTCAAATTTGTGTACTCTGCTTTGGTGGCCCAGGGTTTGTGGGTTTGGATCCTGGGCACAGACATACATACCACTCATCAAAGCACGCTGTGGTAGCATCCCACATACAAAAAATAGAGGAAGACTGGCACAGATGTTATCTCAGGGACAATCTTCCTCAAGCAAGAAGAGGAAGATTGGCAATGGATGTTAGTCAGGGCAGATCTTCCTCACCACAAAAAAAAGGGGGGGTAAACAGGTAAACAATCCAAAAGAAAATGTGAAAAAAAGATAAGCAGGAAAGTCACAGAACAGGAAACTTAAATGGCCAACAACATGAAAAGATGTTCATGCTAACTAGCAATTGTGGAGATGTTAATTAAAACTGTAAAAAATTCCACTTCATACTCATTAGCTTAGAAAAATCATGAAGTCTGACAATTCACATGTAGCAGGAACATGGAGCAATGGGGGCTTCTATTCACTGCTGGTGGGTTGTAAATTGGGACAGTCACTTTGGAGAGCACTTTGGCAATGGCAACAGCTAGTAAGGCTGAAGAAGCCCAAATGCACAGACTCTGTGACTCAGCAAGTCCACTCCCAGTATACACAATAAAGAAACTCTTGATAGTATTCATGAGAAACGTAAAACATGTTCGTTGCAACATTATTTGTAATAGCAAAAAACTGGAAAACAACCCAAATGTCCATTAGCAGGAGGACAGATAAATAAATTGTAAACTAGCCATACAATGGCATCTGCAACAGTTACGGAGGGGAAAGATCAGAGCTAGCAACATGTAGCAACAAGGATAAATAAACCTCATAAACAATACTAAGAGAACAAAAGAAGTTGCAAAAGAATACAGTGTAATTCCATTTATATAAAGTTTAAGAACATGCAAAACAATATTTTCTGTGTGCGCATATATGTGTATAATAAAAGTAAAAAGACATGCATAAGAATAGTAAGCACTAAATTTAAGATAGTGGCTGCCTTTGGTGGGGCAGGAAGAGAAAGTGAGTGGGGAAGGGATACTGGGAGCTTCAATTATATATATAATAGTTGATTTCTTAAATTTGGTGGTAGGCATATAGCTATTTGTTGTATTCTTTATACCTTTAGTTATAGATGAAATATTTCATAAAAAGAAAAAGAATTTACATAGGGGCATAGTGCAAACAGCAAACAACATAATGTACATGAACACAAAAGCAAGGCCAGGATTTGGGAGTGGAGATGAGAGTGGTGAATATGTTCACACAGAGGACAAGTGAAGCAGAAAAGAGTCTCAGAGGTTGCTCACCTTGATAGTCCCTTCACCACAAAGACTTTGTCGGAATGTTGCTTCTCCAGTTTGCTCATCACCTCGTAGAGACTGTGGTTCAGCTAGAGCCAGCAAGAGAGAAGAGGATGCCAGCCAGATGGGAACCTGAGACTGGCAGATCCCTTCTCTCCTCTCTTTTCAGACAGCTCCCTAAAATAAAACCTCACCACCCTGAACTGTACAATTCCTCCTCATCTCTTTTGCACTACTGTCCAGGGTCCTGTCCCACCACCCCTTCCTCCTTGACTGTCTGCGTCTTAAGTTCTGCCTCTGGCATCAGACTGGCAGCTCTCTCAAGGCTGGGTTCTTGATGTTTGATTTGAGGTTCCAGCTTCTCTCAGGTGATCCAGGGAATGAAAACTCATTGTAATACTACAATGTAATTTTAATTTAAAATTAATTTAATGTAAAATTGCCATGTAAATCATAATTTAGCCAAAGAAACTCTGAAGAGGAACGTACATGTATGTGTAGGTGACTATATTAATATTGTAACAGCAAAGAGTCTTGGAATCCCAGGACTAGAAAAGACCCATGAGATGATGTTCTGTGGCTGCCTGTCACTGAAGAGGATTGGTCCTATTCAAGACCAACTACCTGAGAAACTGACCTGGGCATAAACACCGCCCTCTCCACTCCCCAGCAACAAAAGATAGAGATTTCACAACTTGGTTCCCTGTTTTAGCTGTGCCTTCCAGAGGCTTCACCTCCTTTATTCATCTGAAGCTCAAGTTTGGCTGCTATTATTCAGTATTAATGGAGATGGAGAGGGCCCTCTGACAGAGATATATATGTGCTTTAATAGAGTTCAACGCAGTCAATCAAGTGCTATTATTTCATCATGAGAAAAAAGTAAAAATGTGTGGTGCCAATATGGATATTTAATGAGATTATATAAATTAGGGCTACCTTCATATTTACTAGAAAAACCTAGGTGTCTAAATTGACCAGATGTTTCTCACCTTGCTCATCTCCCTGTAGAAGACATCCCTCAAGTTGGAAATGTTTTGGAAGATGGTCACATAACAGCCAATACGACTATCAGGAGGCAAAACGACAAACATATACAGGTAAGGGTTGATAAAGGAAGTTTTTGTTTGAAAATGCAAGGTAGGAGCTTAGGCCAAAGCCAACCACCACCAAGGCTCCTCAGAGAAAAGTGCCCCACGTCCCAGACTTGGGTTCTGGGATCTGGATTCATCAGAGCCAAGCCAGGAGCACAGTTGACTCTCAGGAGTGGGCAGGCCAGGAGGCACTATCAGCCCAGGCTGACACCAAAATATCACAATCTCTAGTTGCATGATGTTATCTGATTCAGGCTCTTTAGGTATTGAAGTAGACGTGGAAGTGCTTTGAAGAATTTTTAAAGTGCTGTATAAGGCCATACAATTATAGTTATTATAATAAGTAATTATTCTTTCTCATTATGCAAAACTTGGACTTCTATGAAGCTGTATGTACATTAATGGAATTCTACTGTAAATGAATTGGGGAAGTTTACATTTAAAGAAACTGTATTAAATTTCAATTCCATTTAAATTAGGAGTCACATACTTAATGTTTTAGAATACACGTAGTCATTAAAAAGGCTCCATCATATGTAGAATAATTTCTTTTTTTTTGAGGAAGATTAGCCTTGAGCTAACATCTGCCACCAATCCCTCTCTTTTTGCTGAGGAAGACTGGCCCTGAGCTAACATCCATGCCCATCTTCCTCTACTTTATATGTGGGATGCCTGCCATAGCATGGCTTGACAAGCAGTGCGTAGGTCCACCCCCGGATCCAAACCGGCAAACCCTGGGCCGCCAGAGCATAACGGGCAAACCTAACCTCTGCGCCACCGGGCTGGCCCTGTAGAATAATATTAAGTAACAATATAAAATACTCTGACTACAACTGCTTTAAAATACATCTTGTGGGGCCAGTCCAGTTGTGCAGAGGTTAGGTTTGCACGTTATGCTCTGGCGGCCCAGGGTTTGCCAGTTTGGATCCCGGGTGTGGACCTATGCACTGCTTGTCAAGCCACGCTGTGGCAGGTGTCCCACAAAAAAAAAAAAAGTAGAGGAATATGGGCACGGATGTTAGCTCAGGGCCAGTCCTCCTCAGCAAAAAGATGAGGACTGGTGGCAGATGTTAGCTCAGGGCTAATCTTCCTCAAAAACAAACAAACAAAAACGATAAAATACATCTTGTACAATAAAAAGAGAATAGGATACAAATAGAATTTCTGCTCAGATTCCTCTTCCAATGTGGAAAATTTACTCCAAAACACTTCTACCTACTGTGAAGCAAAGACATCTTCATTAACAATCATCCCATGGTTTATCTTCTACGTGAATCTGAATGTTCATGAACCAAGCTTGTTTAAAATAACACGCACTTGAGCATGAAACCAGATATTCCTAGCATGCATGATGACAGAACTTTACTTGCCAAAATCTCCTTTGTCCAAAAAGCATCTTGTCTTTAAACCCAGAAAAGCTGGCAGGACAAGGATGGTTATCTGTGTCGCAGATGAAGAAAGCAGCGTCTAGAGGGACAAGGCAGCTCGCCTAATGTCACACAACAGGGTAGTAGCAGGGCTGAGGCTATGTCCCACTCCTGGACCAGGGCTCTTTTCATGAGGTGACATGTTTGGGCTGCCAGGTGGCCTGGGCCTGCAGTGGCCCAGGAGTCCAGCCCTTTCCTGAATCTCAGTCCTTACCTATTGTAAAGCACAGGCAGCTCCTCTAGTAGCTCCTTGTTCAGATCTTCAAACACAGCCTGGGCTTTGTTGAACTCTTCCTCTGCCTAAGTGGTGAAAGAGACAGACAATTCCCCTCAATTCTGAACCCAAGGCTAGAGGCTGCTGCTTTTGTCTCTGCATTTTGTCAGGGACTACGCTTACTTGGAACCATGCCTGTCCTTCTCCAGACCCGTGACCTCCCCAGCCTCAAGTCTCTGACTATCCTTAGAGCATCTGTGTCAGAGGAAACAGGATTTCCTTCAGGACACTGGATGCTGAATTTATCATTTCCTAAACCCAGTTTGGCCCAGCCACCTGCCACCATTATCGGGAGAGGGAGAGTGGGACAGATTTACCATGCTTTTTTCTTTTTACCTTGGCAGTCTTGGCCTCATCTTTCTTTTTGGCATTCTGCACCGCCTCCAGGTGGTGTCGGGCACTGTCATAGTCCACGAGTTTCCGACCCCGCTTGGCGATTCTTTCCTAACCCAGAGTCAGGAGAGAGGGCCTTGACACTCACTTTTCAGTGGCCGAGATGTAGGTAACAGAGTATCAAACAGAGAGGCAAGATTCTTGGGTCCTATTATCACATTTCACAGAAAATAGGGTTTTGTGCCCAAGGGGTCTCCCTCACTATCTGGAAGGAATGGGAATTCTCAGGGGGAAACAGAGCAAAGGCAATCCTACAGAGCACATGGAAGCCTGCACTAAATGTTAATATTTCCTAGGAACGCACGATAAAGTGGTTCAGCTTCCAGGAGAAACAGCCTTGAAAATCCTACCAAATTGAAAGTCAAGAGTTTTGGGTGTTACTCCCAATGCTGCCATTTATTGCCTTGTGACCTAGGGCAAGGCACACCTCTTTTGGAGCCTCAGTAGATTCATCTGCCCTATTGTGTTATTTTAGAGAGCAAATGCTGAATATAAAGTGCTTTGAAAACCCTAAAGTATAGTAAAAATAGCAAATTGATATGAGCACTGAGAGAATATCTACTCAATTTCATTCAAACTACAAATTATTCCAGGGAGAAGCAAACTATATTAACGGCCCGTCTCATTCTCTCAATCACAGATTTGAAAGGATCTTAGCAATTATCTGGTCCAATTTCCTATTCAATACACGAAGCTTCTCTACCACAGCCAAGGTAAGAAGTAGTTTGACTTCTGCCTGAACAGAGAACAGACAACATACTACCTCACAGTATATTTAAATTTTGGAAAGCTTTAACTATAAGAAAGTTCAGTCAGTCTCCCTCTAATTTCTTCCGATTAATCTAAAATCAGCAGAGAAATACAAATATTGTATGATTTCACTTATATGTGGAATCTAAGGAGCAAAATAAATGAACAAACAGAACAAAACAGAAACAAACTCATAGATACAAAGAACAAATTGAGTGTCGCCAGAGGGGAGAAGGGTAGGGGACGGGCAAAATGGGTGAAGGAGATTAAGAGGAACAAACTTCCAGTTACAAAATAAACAAGTCATGGGGATGTAATGTACAGCATAGGGAACACAGTCAATAATATTGTAATGACTTTGTAAGGTGACACGGTTACTAGACTTGCCGTGGAGATCACTTTGTAATGTATATAAATGCTGAATCACTATGTTGTACACCTGAAACCGATATAATATTGTATGTCAACCATACTTAAATTTAAATAAATAAACAAAATGGCCTTAGAGAAAGCAAGAAGGGAGGCAGGGAGATACATTTTGGAAAAAAATAAATAAATAAAATCAGTACAGTGCCCAATAAAGTAGATGTTTAATAAATATGAGTTGAATGAATAAACGAATTCTAATTCTGCTTTCAGGTTGAATTCCTCTTTCACCTAACAGATTTTCAAGCATTTGAAGGTAATTTTTATGACTCCTCCAGGCTTCCTCTTCTCTACAATAAACATCTTTAGTCCCATCACTGTTTCTCACAACTAAAAGGGATGCTCTGACCTGGATCTAATTCAATACCAGCCCAAATCTAGTTCACTGAAATCTAAGCATTAATATAACCTTCACGCTAACCTTTTGTCTAACCCTCAACTTTTAACCCTTCTCCTAACTTACCCAACTTCATTCCTAACCATGGGCTCTAGATCTATTTCCAAGGCATAACCCAATACATTCTCTAACTTATATGGGCCCCCCATAACCCATTCTTGATTCTGTAAATTGATTACCTTAACCTCGCTGAACTGGGCTACATAGTTTTCCATGGTCCTCAGAGCCTGGTCAGCTAGCTTCTCTTCATAGTCTTCCCAAAGGAGGTCATTATTCTGTGGGATAGAGGCAGAGGGAGTGGTGAGGCTCCACTTCTCGACAACTGCACACGAGGGAAACACCCAAATTCTTCCTGCAACAAGCTTCCTTTTTGGAGCACGGGATTTAGAATACCATGTTGGATTCTGGGGAAGTGTCAGATGAAGAAACAGCCCTTCCCCAAGAAAAGACTACCCTATAAAAGACTAGACATACATTCAGGATTAAGAACAGGAACACATGGTCAGAGTCTTGGGCCCTAGAGCTTGAAGGATAGGGAAGTTTGGGAGTAAATAATTACATGAACAATCAGTTGGGTTTTATGTAGGTAAAACTTCCATAAAGTTTTAAAAAATATTTATTTATTTATTTTTGAGGAAGATTAGCCCTGAGCTAACATCTGCTGCCAATCCTCCTCTTTTTGCTGAGGAAGACTGGCCCTGAGCTAACATCCATGCCCATCTTCCTCTACTTTATATGTGGGATGCCCGCTACAGCATGGCTTGACAAGCAGTGTGTAGGTCCACACCCGGGATCCGAACCAGTGAACCCCAGGCTGCCGAAGCAGAACGTGTGAATTTAACTGCTGTGCTGCAGGGCTGGCCCCCCATAAGGTTTTAAAGAGGAGAAGAGGGTCAAAACCACAGGACTCCACAGATTAAGGCAAACTTGTATTTACCTTCATCGTTGCAGCTTCTTCCTACCACCCGTGACTGAGGCCATACAAATGAACGAACAATGTGAATTGGCCCCTTTGTTTTCCTGTTTGCTCAGATGGAGAAGCTACGATGAGGTTGAGATGAGGGCAGGAGTGAGTGTGGAAGAGCTGTAAAGCCCAGAACACTCTTACCCCTACGATGGCCTTCAGCTCCTCATGACCGTCCCAGTCACTGCTGTAGATCTCCTGCAGGGTTTCTGACACTCTCTTTGAACTTTCACGCATCACTGAAAGGAGAGTACTCAGTTCTAACATAAGGTTTCCCAGAAAGCAGTTTTGTCTAATCATACGAGTGACAGACAAATCAGTGAGTCCAATTCAGAAGGACAAACTCAGAAGGTTTGGGTTATCAGCGAGGGCAGCTGGATGGGGCTGAGATAGGAAAAGTTACTCTTCCTAGGCCCACAAGGTTCCGGAAGTCAGGGACAGGCAACTGATAAAAAGCCTGAGTATGGCTGGGTTTTTTCCCATCCTCCAGACTTCTTAGTAGCTGCATAAATGCCCTCTGGATTCTCCTGTGCCACCATACCCACCTTTGACTGCACTAATGAAGTTCTTCAGGTCCTTGTACAGCTTGTGGCCCTCTGCCTGAAAGGGAGAAGTGCCTTTGGTGACTAAAGGGGTACAATTGGAAAGATGCACCAGAAGTCAAAGCAGAAAAGTAGGTTAAAAGCAGAAATCAATCCTGGAATTTCTTCAAACATTATATAAATGTTATAAATTAGCCTATATTTTCTTTACCAAGAAGTTGTAGGTTGTCTCTTTTGCAGCATTTTTAAGTTGGGAGATTGCTCCTATTGCATTGACATATCTTCTTTCCTGTTTGATCTCCCTTCCAGTGAAAGAGTTCCTCTGTGGAAACGTAAGTGTCCTATGTGACACAACCTATGTGACCCTCGCTCACACCTTCCTGTCTTGGCAGATGAACTGCTCCCACCTCCTGCAGACACCAGGCCCTCTTCCTTCTCTGCACTCTCACACTGGCCATTCCTCTCCCCCTTGACGCCCTTCTCTGCTTTGCCTCACTTTACCCTTCCCTTCCCTCAGTCACCTGCTTTACACTTCTCCTCCAAGGAGCCTCATCATTGACTCTCTTCCTGTTCCAACTCCAGTGTCCTCATCTATAGTTCTATCTACCTATCCGATTCAATCTTTGCTGCTGTGTCTGAATTCTCATTCTTTTAGGCTAGGAGTCCCAAGCACACATTAAGTCTCCTCCCTCCAAAAAAGAAGGGAGGGAGGGAGGAGAGGAAGGTATCATTTAGATTTGGAAGTTCAAATCTCTACCTAATCGATGAACCACTCGTGTTGTAACTCAGACACATATTTACAAATATATCCAGCAACCAGAAACTCATGACCTCTTGCTGAGGCTGCACTTCATTTTAAAATAGCTCTGACTATTACAACTTTTGCCCACTGGTCTTAGGTTGGCCTTCTGCACTCAGAGTAGATCTCATTTCTCTTGCACATGTGTGAAGACATCTTTTACATGCTCTGCACCAAGTCTTCTTTCTCACAGGCTTCCTCAATTGTTCCTCATCATGTCGTTTAAAGCCCCTTCCCATTCTGGCCTCTTTCCTCTGTGTGAACTCCAGTTTCTAGGAGTGGGGTGAGAAAGAAGTTTGAGGCCAGACCACTGACCTTGTGGAGCCCAACTTCAGGAGTGTGGGACTGGACTGAAAGGTGCAGCCCACTTCAAGAGTATTCTACGGGGTCAGAACAGTGAGCCTCATACTAGTTCAGGTGACGGAGTATGTGAGCTGAGATGCATTATGCAGTACACCATAAAATACTTGTTATGAACTTGTTCATTTCTTCTATTTGCTTGTGTTCATTACTAGATAGGCTATTGAGCACACCAAAAGTTAGAAAAATTCATGGGGGAAAATCCTATCTAACAACTTAAATTTTTTTTTCCTGTGGGAATCTCTGATGGAAAGATAATTATTGTTTAATTTTAGCAACAGAAAATCTAAGTCTACTTAGTCAAATAAACACAGAAAACTGGACTAATTATTTCATCCATCTTCCTGCCTCCAGAGATCACCTCTAAGCCAGTCCAAACTCTTGACCATACCTCAGGTAAAAGTCCTTCTCAAGGGGCTGAATGCCAGGGCTCAAGGGACACAAAGACACAGAGAGTCTCCAGGAGTCTAAGGCACTGTCAGAGAGCTGGGAGAAGAGCTGGGATTCTGTAGTGTGTCACAGCAAATGAGGGTCAAGAGAGAAATGATCAGGGAAGGGTCAGATGCTGCAGAGAGGTTAGAACGCAGGAAGAATTGGTGTCACCAGACTTGGTAATTGGAGGTCACTGGTGACCTTGAGGAAGCACTTTTAATAGCATGATGGAGACAGATTCAGTCAGTTAAAATTCAGAAACATTTGGCATTCACCAGGAAGGGTGTCTCACTTCCTTTCTGCTTTTTCATTCACAGAAAAAAAGTTTAAACAGTGTAAGACATTAAATGTACAGAATATCTTTTAAACACGGATATGGTAGGTAGGTACAAGTTTGAGAGTTTTGAAATGTGATAACCAAGGTTTGAAAGTTTTGAAAGGGTTTTGGGGATTATAAAAATTAACAAGGATTTCAATTTCTTTTTATGAAAGAAAAAAACATGGACTCAACTTTTTACTTCACCATGAAGATTTGGTCTCCAAAATACATATTTGAGTAATAAAAGCTGTTAAACTATCTTGCATAATTTCTATAAATGACTTTCTTTTTTTTTTTTTTTTTGAGGAGATTATCCCTGAGCTAACATTTCCTGAAAGCCTCCTCTTTTTGCTGAGGAAGACTGGCCCTGAGCTAACATCCGTGCCCATCTTCCTCTACATTATAAGTGAGACGCCTACCACAACATGGCTTGAGAAGCAGTGTGTAGGTCCAGACCTGGGATCCAAACCGGCGAACCCCGGGCCGCCAGAGCAGAACGTGGGAATTTAACTGCTGCACCACCAGGCTGGCCCCTATAAATGAAATTCTTAATTTTTTATCCCATTAGATATTATATGGCCTAAAAATTCAGATCACTAATCAAGTATCATGCACGCTTGTGCAAGTTTTATGTACACTGTTCAAAACTAGGGGGTACTGCTCATACCATAGGCCATAAAATGTGAATGCCTTCTACCCTCCAAGGCACCGCACAAACGCCAACTCCATTTCTGTGTATTAGAATCAAGCCTCTGGACAAAGTTCTTCCTTTATGCTTTTGTTCTTTCCTTTGAGGAGAGGAAGCGTGGGTGTGGGTGATGGTGGTGGTAGGGGTGGGGTGGCGGGACAGCACTGGGAGTCATTTTATTTCTCTGACCTGTCTGTCCTCCCCTGAAATGTCTCCAGGATGAATAATGTCAGCATCTTTCTTCTTTCCTGACAAAGGTGGCTCTCACAGTCTTAGTTCTCACTTGTCTGGGAGTCAAAAACTTGTCTCTACCACCAACTAGCAAGTTATTCCACTTCTCTGGCTCCAGTTTCCTCATCTATAAATGCCTGGTAAGGTCATTTCTAGCTCTAAACCTTATGATTTTATCACTTCTGCTCTTTGAATCCTTGCCAAATTCTTGGCAGCACCACAAGGAGTCTGAGTTAGTCCCTCCCATGCCTTATACAAACAGCCCCAGCCCTCAGTTAATGAACCACTCACTCTGGAAGCTTGTCCTAAGCACTCAGGTAGACAGAGCTATGTCCTAAGAGACTAAGAAGAAGGTCCCTGTCTTGGGCTTCCCTACTTGCTGGAGAAAAATGGACTCAGAGAAACCCAAACACTCAGCAACACAAGTAAATAGCATGACAAACCCTGAGCAAGTGTTTTAAGTGCTTGACCTAATGGAGGTCCAGAAGGGAAAGATGAAAAGAGATTGTCAGATGTGATTTTAAAGACAATGAAATGGAAGCAGCTGTCATTACCAGAAAGAAGAGATTAAAATGCTGCTTGGGGAAAATAATTCTTCCTATATAAAATATTTTGAAGGAGGGAAATGGGAAGTACATAGAGCTCTCAAAGAAAAATTACCTATGGAAATTTGACCTGGAACCCAGGCAAGTGGCCAGGCCCTGAAATCAGGCTGGGAAGTTTCAGAGTTTTATTCATTGACAAAGTTTACCTACAAGCTGACTGTGGGTGAGGGATAGGGCACATGACCAACTGGTCCAACTTTTGGAACACTTCACTTTCAATCTCCTTGCCTCTGTCCTTTTCTTCCTGCTCATCTTACTCACCCCAGGTCCACCCTCAGACTTGGCTGTATTGTCACTGTCTTTCTCCTTAAACTGTGAGAGCCTTGAGGGGAGGTGTGTTGTCTTATTCCTGTTAAAGTCCTAGCATCTAGCACTGTGGCCAGCATGCGGCAGGGACCCAGGAAACGTTTGTTAAATGAACTTTCCAAGCACGTACAGACACCAGTTACTGTAGGTGTATCATTTGCTCAGAAGGAAAGTTTTTCCTTATTCCTAATCTAACTCCATTTCATTTCTCAAATATATTTCCCCCCTCAAGTGACATTTAGTTGGTGGGCTCGCAAAAGGAATTCTGAGGGGATTGTCCCATCCGATCTTAATCTTCTTGATGCCCCTTCCTTCATCTCTTACCCTTTCTACTCACACATCGGCCATTGTAGACCATCCTATAAGGCAGAAAGGGAGAGAAAAGACCGAGGGGAAGAATGCACCAAGAATCAGAAACCTTCAAAGTGGGTGTCAACTTAGTGATTCCTGTTCTTTTCATGCTGGAGTTGGAAGCAGAACAGTAACAGTTGAGAAGAGGCCCAGGGAGGCCTCCTAGAGAGGTACAGGGAAACAAGCACAGGCTTTAGGTTTGGATCCTAGCTCTGCAACTCTTACACTATACTACCTTGATTAACCTGCTTCCCTCTCAATCACTTCCTATGTCTCCTTGAAGGAATTAGACTAGATCAGTGGTTGCCAAATGCTGTTCTCAGACTACTGCTACATCATAACTACCTAGAAAGCTTGAAGTAAAATACAGATTCCCTAGCTAGTCATCACCCATGGCTGTTAATATCACACACAAAAGGAAACAACCAGACATTATGTAGCTCCAGATGGAAGAATATAAGACCTACAATAACAAGTATTCTTGTTACCAAAACAAACAAAAACAAAAATCTGAATCTCATCAAGCCTCTAAATTGAACGATCAATTTACATAAAGTATAAGAGACAGAGGAACATGTTAAACAATACCATGGAGATTCAGCAAAATTTAAACTGCAGGACAAACAACCCAGTCTCATCAACAAAGAAACTGCAAAAAGGGAGGGGTTGGAAACCCACAGATTAAGAGATTTAAACATATCAACAAGTTGCTGATTTAAACAAACAGTAAAAACAAAATCACACAATTAAGGCAGTGTGAACACTGACTGGATATATTATCATATAAAGAAATAATTGCTAATTTTTTAGAGATCACTAAAACTGTTTTAGTGGGTATTTAACCTGAAATACCTGAAAAGATGTTTGTATTATATTGTTAAGTGAAAAGGCAAGTTACAAAACCACATGAATAGAACAATCTCATTTTTGTAAACCTCATATTTATTTACTATGGATATATTTAGAGATCATATACGTACATAGCAAAGTAACTGTAAGGATATAAAACAACAGTGGTTGTAGCATGGGAGGGTGCGAAATCATTTTTTTTAATTCATTTTTCCTTTTTTTTCTTTTTATGAGGAAGGTCGGCCCTGAGCTAACATCTGTGCCAGTCTTCCTCTATTTTGTATGTGGGATGCTGCCACAGCATGGCTTGATGAGCAGTGTGAAGGTCCACGCTCGGGGTCCGAACCTGCAAACCCCAGGCCACTGAAGCTGAGCGTGTAAACTTAATCACTACACCACTCCACCGGGCCGGCCCCTAATTCATTCTTTTCTTGACATACTTCCTGACTTGTTGTAATGAGTAAATGTTTTATAGAAAAATATTTTTGGGTGTGATAATGGTTTTGTGGTTATATTTTAAAAGACTTCTTATCTTTAGAGACTGATAATGAAATTTTTATGGATACAGTGATATGATACTAGAATTTGCTTCCTAATAATCAAGGATGGGGGAAAGTGGGTGGAGATATAGACGAAACAAGATTCCCAGGAGTTGATAAATTATTGAAGCTGAGTGATGGGGTACACATGGATTCGTTATACAGATTTTTCTATCTTTGTATATATATGAAATTTTCCATTACAACAAATTTAAAAGTACAGATTCTCAGTCCCTCCTACCACAGACCTTACATTTAAAAAAATCTTCCAGAGCCAGCCCTGATGGCCTAGTGTCAAGTTCGGCACTCTCACTGCTCTCATGGCCCGCGTTCCTTTCCCAGTTCCAGAACCACACCACCCGTCAGTCAGCTGCCATGCTGTGGTGGCTCACATAGAAGAACTAGAGCACTTACAACTAGCCTATGCAATCATGTACTGGGGCTTTGGGGAGGAAAAAAAAAATTTTTTTCTTTCCAAATGATTCTGATATACAATCAACTACTGAATTAGATGGTAGCTAATATCCTTTTAATATAATTTTAAAGAATTATTTCCCATATAATTCAATTAACTGATATTGTACAATAAAGATTTTAGCTGGTTTTTGTCCCTAGTTCCTGAGAAGTAACCTCTAAAACCTTGGGATTTCCTGAGTGACGGGAATATCTGTTATACATGGAGGGCCCCTCAGACCACACCAAAACAAATGACTCAGGATGGTGGCTGGTCAGGCTGGAAAGATGAACCATGTGGTTAGAGGGTTGGGGCTTTGAGAGCATATCAGCCCAACCTCCAGGGGAGGGGAGGGGAGCTAGAGATTAAGTTCAATCACGTAGCCAATGAGTCACTATGTAATGAAGTCACCATAAAAACCTGAAGCACAGGTTAGCTTCCCTGGCTGGTAATCCAACATCAGTGTGCTGGGATGGTGACATGTCGTGAGGACACAGAAGCTTCACATTTGGGACCTTCTCACACTTCACCTTATGTGTCTCTTTGGCTGGTCCCGATTTGCATCCTTCATAATAAAACTCTAATTGTAAGTAGAGCACTTTTCTGAGTTATGTGAGTCATTCTAGTGAATTATGGAAGCAGCCAGTAGGAACTTCCACCCTGGGAGCCAGCTGCTCAGAAGTGCAGGTGGCCTGGGAACTCTGGAGCTTGCAGCTGGTGTCTGAAGTGAGGCAGTCTAGCAGGGGACGGTGCCCTGATGCTGTGAAATCTGACCTAACCCTGGGTAGTTAGTGTCAGCATTGCCTTGCAACTAGATATTCATATAAGTTAATAACTCCTTTCTATTACAAAGAGGGGATCGCAATTTCCAGGACTGACATAAGAATTAAATGAGATAATGTGTGTAAAGCACGAAGCATGATGCCTGGACATGGAGATGGAAAGTCAGAGATCCCACAGAAAGTTAGATCTCTTCTATCCACTTCTAAATGTAAATTTTCTATATGAAATTACCCATCATATCCAGTGAAGATAGAAAGAACAGTGAGAATAGGTTTGTAGTTAGAATAACAGGTCAACATAGACGTATTATTTTAGAATAAAAGGCTTAGGTGGGGTAGACGTAGTGGACAAAACATGGGGCTATGGAGATAAGAGTCCTAACGTGGGAGAGAGGCACCCTGGGGAAGTGAATAAGTAAAAAACTAAGGTGGCAGGGGCTCATTTTGATTTTGTCTAAGGACCTAGTGATGCCACTGTACCCTGAGGGAAGCACTAAGAGAAGAGAAGAACACTGGCTGTCTCTCAAAACCCAGGGTCAGCAGAACAGGAAAGGTAAGTGTCTCTGGTTCCCAGGGGAAGGATAAGCAACAGGGCACGCTGGGGCCCTTAGCCTGGGAGAGCAGGGTTAGTAGGGATGCTTGCTGGTTTGTAGAGCCTGCTGTGCTGCCGTTCAGCCCTCATGTCTCATTTCTTCCTTCAAGCTTCCCTTCCCCGTCTTCCAGATTACCTGTTGATGGTAGAAGTTGCTGGCACTTTGTTCAAACCGTTCATCTTTGGTTTCCACAGTTTTCCCCAACTTCTGTAGTACCTGGGGATATAAGTCAGAAAGGTCCGTAAGGCTATAGTCAAGTCTCTCATATCTGTTGCCTCATATGACCCTGGCTTCTCAGTCTCAGATGCAACTAAAGGCCCATACTCAGATTAGGCCAAAAGAATTAGAAATACAGCACATTGCTGAAAAAACTATCATGTTTTGTGGTTCTTTTCAAATTGGGTACTTCTGGGGTATGTAGTAGTGTGCTAGAGGGTATACATAAAGCCCAGAATAAATATGGTATATGTTCCTGGAATGACATTATTTACTGCAGGGGAAGGGGAAAATGTTATACATTATTAAAACAAGGATTAATAAGAAGAATGTAAAATGTGTATGGCTTTAAAGATAAAACATGAGCCTTGAAGATGTTTTTCACTTGAGAGACCCTCTTCCTGCCATAGCTGTAGAGTCCTCTAGACAGACAAGGTTGGAAAGGCTGGCAGGACACTCTTCTCTCACAAGGGCCCTCGTGGAACACTTTGAGAAGCTCTGATGTAATGCGTTTGAAACTCAGCTAGAAATGAATGCTATCCATGTCTATCTCCGCTCCACTGGGAAACTGAGATCTAACCATCACACTGGTCTCAGTGCTAATGCAAAGGATGTGGAAATGAAAAAGATACAGTACCTGCTCTCAGCAGGGACGCTCACCTATAAACAAGTAAGAAAGTCCTGACTCTTCTACGTGTCACCCCCATTTTGGGGGTTACGCTATCCCCCGGGCCCAAGTTAGAATCTCAGGAGTTGCCCTCAACTACTTCTCTCTCACCTCCTTCATCAAATCCCTTACCATGTCCATCTCCAGAAACCATCCCATGCTTTCTAGTGTCACTGCCACAGCTCGAGTCCAAGCCCTCATTGTCTCTCATCTGGCCTGCTACAATAGGCCCATCATGCTGCAGCTTAAAACCTTCTAATGGTTCTCCATTCATCTGCTCAATGAATTTTTATTAAATGCCCATTACGTATCTATAGGGTATAGTTCAAACTCTAGCGTGCACACAGGTCTCAACGGTCTGACCCTTCACTAAGCCTCAGCTCTCATTATTCCTCCATCCTGCAGGTCTCCCTCCCTAACATTTTTTTAGTTTCCCAAATAAGCTAAGGGAGATTGGAATTGGCCACCCCAAGATATGTCTCCTTGGCATGTGTATTATTTTGGGCTGATTACTTTTAAAAACTGCAGGCGTGAGAGAAACTCTGAAAAGTAGAAGTTACTCTTTGCAAGAGACATTTACATTTGTAAGGAAAATCTCCATCTGTAAAGGCTCTCCCTCTCTGTACCAGGAAGAAGGGTGGATGACCTTATCCTCTAAAAACTCTTATCAATGAGGAAGGCAAGGACTTAAATCTGCATAATAACCTTACTCTTGTTTACTGTGCTTTTCTTGTAGTCTCCCATAACTGACTTGCCCCACACCCAACATCCTCCTTTGTAGCTGAAGATGGTATTTAAGATGAGAACCTCTGCCATTTTGGCAAGTTGCTCAGTTTGCCTGAGCCTCTCCCACGTATACATGTTATAAAGCTTTGTTTAATTTTCTCCTGTTATTCTGTCTCATGTCAGTTTAATTTGTAGTACAGCCAGAAGGACCCAGAGTGGGTAGAGGAAATGTCTTCCTCCCCTACAAAGCCATATTATTGCTTGTTATAGATGCTTTTGCTTCTTTTTGGAATGCTCTTCCCCACCTTGTCTGTTAGGCAATTATCCCAATTCATACTCTATATCCTTTGTGATGCTTAACCATATCTATTTCATCCCATTAATCGAGTTAATCACTCTCTCCTAAGCACTTCAACTTCTGTACCTTGTATGCACTTCTATTACTTTTTATATTTGTATTTATCTATCTATGTCTCCTTCTAAACAGTGAGCTCCTTGAGGATTGGGTACTTGTCTTACTCATCTAGATCTCTCAGTATCCAGCAAATAGGTGCTTAATACATAAATATCTATTTATAAAACATAAGGACCTGTTATAAAACAAGAAAGAGAGTGAGACTGATACAGGAAGGACCAATGGGCTGGGCCTTGAATTAAGATTTTGCTAGACTGGAATAGAGTATAAAGGGTGAAGGTGGAAAGAGAATTCCAGGCAAAGATAACATCAGCAAAATCACAGGATTACGCAAATTCATGGCAGCTTCATGAGATGGTTCAGCATGGCTGGTTTAGGGTGTGTTCTGGGGAGTGGTGGGTAGGAAGCTAGAAAGGGAGATTGGAGTCTCATTGTGAAGGGCTCTGAATGACATGCAAGAGTGCCCAGGTTTTGGGAGTGTGGAAAGCTCTATGTCGAGACTCTGACCCAAGAGTCTCCATTCTTAATCCTGGGGTTAGTGTCTCTCACTTCTGGAGCTCTCTTTATAGTGGTTAAGATCAAGGGCTTGAAGTCAGACAGAAAAATGCCCCCATCTTGGCCTTTCCACTTAGTGGCTATAAGCCTTTGGACAAACTGCTTAAACTCTTAAGCCTCAGTTTACAGAACTCCCTTTCCCCCATTAAGATAACAGTATCTCCTGGAGTTGCTGGGAGAATGAAATGATGTGTAAATTGTTTTCACAGTGCTGCCCTTGGTGAGTACTCAATACAAGTTCACTATCATTATGTCTAGTTCCATTCCCCTCTCTATAAATACTTGTTTTGTTTCCTTTTCAGTTTAGCCATATGTGTTTGTCCACGTCTCTAACTCCACCTCACTTAACACCCAGCCCTGATTGCACAGAGTGAGCCATCTTCCCAGGCTCCTCCCGCTCACACCAACAAAACACTGTCCTCTACCAGAGTTACAAAACCACCTTGGTTAGTGCTAAATGCAGCTCTCACTTCCTTCCTGCTACCCCTCCCTTCCTTTTTTTTTTTTGAGGAAGATTAACCCCGAGCTAACTGCTGCCAATCCTCCTCTTTTCACTGAGGAAGACTGGCCCTGAGCTAACATCCATGCCCATCTTCCTCTACTTTATATGTGGGACGCCTACCACAGCATGGCTTGCCAAATAGTGCCATGTCCATACCGGGATCGGAACCGGTGAACTCCGGGCTGAGGAAGCAGAGCGTGTGCACTTAGCCACTGTGCCACCGGGCAGGCCCCTACTCCTCCCTTCCTTTGCCCTGGGGCTTGGTTCTTCTGAGGCGGAGGGGGCTGAAAGGACAGAGGAGTCAACTTAGCCTAGAGCTGACGTGGCACATGCCAGGACAGATCAATATCCCCAAACCCCAAAAGGCTCAAAGCAAAAAGCCTTGAAGGGCGTGGGAGTGTGTGTGCTGAGGAAACACTCCCACCTTCAATTCTGAAACTGAAAAGAGCATTGTCCCCGTGGAAACATAACCAGTGCCCAAAGTCATTTGTTGTCATAAGCAACAGGGCCCTGTGACAGGGCACTTAGACTTTGCAGTAGAGGTTCTTCCTCAACCAGAGTTCCTTGAGGGAAGAGATGCTCCACAGATGTTTGTGGAAATAATTAATAAATTCCACCTTTGGAGCACTTCCTAACGAAAGTCCACATAATACCAATGCCTAAAGTCCCACACTTAGAATTCCGCCCCCATTTGCCTGGCCTAGCAGCTGAGAAGCTAGAACACAGATATTTAGAGAGAAACAGCAGGGACAAGAGGAAAAGTAAATGTGGCAAAATGTTAACACTTGGTGAAATCGGGGAAGACTACACTTTTGTGTAGATTGGGGTGGGAGGATAAAGCTTTAAAAAAAAATCAGTGCAGACATGTTTGGTGGCTATAGCTCCTCATGAAGACCCGTCCCCATAACCGTTTATTATATTTTAGTTTATTCTCTCTGTTGGGGTAATTTGAATAGGCCTTGGATCTTAGATATTATGGAGTTTCGTTAAAAATTTTTCCTTAAGTATGATAATGATATTGTAGTTATGTAAGAAATTCTTATTTTCACAATATATGCTAAAGTGGGCTCTCCTTAATATGGCCCTAATCTACTTTCCAGCCTTTTCTCACACCACTCCCTGTGCTCCAGCTCAGCTGCATTTCTCACCCTTCTGCCTAAAAGATTTCCAGACTCCATGCCTTGCTCATGCTGGCATTCCTCAGATGGAATGCTCTCCCACCACTTGCCTGAGGAACTACTAATCAGCCATAATTTCTATCTCAAATTCAGCCTTCATTACAAAACCTCCTTCACTTCTCAATCTTTCTGTCCTCTGAATTCCCACAGACCTGCAGCTCCCTAGATCACTTATTTTACTTTTTTTTTTTTCCTAGACTGTAAGCTTCTGGCAGGCAATAATGCCCTCTTACTCATCTCTAAATTGCCTCCTGGGTCCAGCCTAGTATCCTGGACAAAGGAGTTTTTCTGTAAACTGATTATTGAACCCTTTGGGATACAAGTTGAGTAAAAGTCAACAGAGGAAAAGACCAACAAAGGAAGAGTAAACACTGCCCTTCCTCGGGGGAGATCTGAGAGGTCTGCCACAGAGAAATCACAAACAGATGGGGAAAGCATTAGTTTGAAATGTGAAGATGTGTCATACTGTAAAAACACAGTAAAGCCAGCTTGAATTCGGTCTCATGTTGAGTCTGTGTGGGAACTGGAAAATAAAACAAGAAGAATGCTTCATCTCCATTATGTTTAACAGTCACCAGACCTTCACTTCTAGTTTTTCAGAGGAGGAGTCCCGAGCAAAAGGTGTTTCCACTCCTAGCTTTGCTCTGGAGAGAAGATCAGCAGGAAGTGGGCAGGCACAGCAGGAAGTGGGCAGGCACAGATGTCAGGGTGGTTTATCAGGAACCTTGTAAAGAGAGCAGCCTGAGGTTGGATCCAAAGGCAGGACACCTGGGTTTCAGTGATAGTTCTGCCACTTGTCAATCTCTTTTGAGCCTTGTTTCCTCATTTCTAAAATTGGGATACCAATAATATGATAAAGAGTTGAAAAAGATGAAGTGAGATCACATCACAAGAATGTTGGCTCCATAAAGGGAGAGATCGTATCTTTCTTATATTCTTGTGCCTCATCCATACAGGCACTTGATATTTGACATGTTCGTTATTACATATTACTCAGATTATAGCCAAATGCATACAGAAAAACTGCAGAGTCCCAGGGAGTCTTTTCTTTTGACTATAACTTTCTCCCTGTCTATCTTGACTTCAGTAACTTCCCAAGACTCAAGGACTCAGGCAGGCAGAGCTGAGCTCCTCCCTACATCTCAGGCCTACATTCCCACTCTAGGCAGCATCCACTACCTCTAGGGTGCCAGCTGTACTGCGCCAAGTTCAACATCTGCTGTCCTTCTGTCGAAGTCTAGGTTCAGAGTATCTTCTTATTTCCTGCATCGACCTGGGGTTCCCCAGGGCAGATTTGAGTTGCTCTTCTCTGCCTTCTCAGGGTTCAGACCAGGAAGAATAGGGTGTACTTGGGCAGCTGGTTCTCCCTTTGGGAAGTATCTGACTCTGAGGTTCAAGAAGCCCTCTCCCCTTCTCACTTAGGTGTCCACCAAATTGAGTTTCCAAATTACTGAATGTCATTTTACAGAGGCAGAATCTGAAGCCCAGAGCAGGGACATTATTTACCCAAGGCTTTGGAGTCCCGGCTTAGAAAAGGAGAGAAATCCGAAAGCAAGGGCATAGTGTTGATGATAGGCTAAAAGAGGACAGAAGGTGAAAGAGTGAGGTAAAATCAACTGCTGTGTCTTTTAAAAATAACTATTAACCATGAGTTTTCTGTCTTTTCTTTTTGTTTGTCCAACCCATAGCGCAGCCAGCCTTCTCTTCCCTAGTACCTTCTGTTCCTCCATACCACATCTAACTACACCTTCCCACAGGCTCTCATCTCCATCTTTCAGATTAGTGACCAGACAGCCTTGGAGAGGCTGAAACCATGATCAAGGTGAAGTCAGGGTAAAATGACATAAGAAAGTCCAGCCGTACAAAATCTTTCCCTTTTCCTCTGCTCTTCCACATCACCCCAGCCTCCTCAGACAAAGACAGAAAAAGTACATATACATATATATATATATATATTTTTTTTTATTCTCCTCTCCCTTCCATTGTGAGCCTCTTAAAGAAAGGGACTACATCTACCGTCCATCAATTCTGTTGATAACCCCACTTGGGAGAGCTGGTTGCCTTTAATCCTTCCCAGGGCCCAAACCAGTGCTCTGCTTTTAGAAGATGATATGAATATTTCAATTCTTAAGCATGTGGTATTCATCCAAATGCTTCTAAAACCACAAACCCTTAGAGAACCAAAATTCCATCTCAAGTCCTTCTTATCTGTCCCCCTCCGGCTTTTTCTTCTGGCATAGTCATCTTTTCATACCATCTCATCTACCAAAGTGTTGACAGGTGGAAAGCAGAGGTTCAGGTTAGAAGGAAAGAAAATACTGTCAACAAGTAGAAGCAAGAACACCATTAAAATGTGTAGAGAAGTGTCCACATAGGTAGGCAACTTATAGACAGACAGCCTACCTAAACGCTAGTGCTGGAGTAGGGCCACCCAGAGCTGCCGAAGGACATAATCTAAAAAGAGATGCTCCTTCAGTCACCCTGGGCCAGATGCGCTGGCCGGGCAAAGGGAAGGGGCAGGAAGCAGATCTGCTTACTGCTTACATCAGCTTAAACAACACCCAGACGCCAGGCAGGGTTAGGTACAGGGAGAAGGATGCACAATTACTCTGGCCCTTGCGGACCTGCGGTCCAAGGTGACCGGTGGTACCACTGGCAGGACAGCTGCTCACGGCTGTCTTAGGACTTGGGGGAAACGACCCTCTCGGAACCTTCAATTTCATCTGTGAAATACCATCCTCGCTGGAAGGCTGGAACAAAGACCGCTCCGTGGCAGTCGCCAACGTTAATGCCTTTCTTTCACCTTTTCTGGGTTGGCCTGAGCGTTACCGTTGCTGAGAGACTTGTCTCCTCAGCTTCCCCTGTCCTGGCCCCAAGGCGGGTGACGTTCTCCGTTCTCTCACATCTGCCCGTTGTAGTGAAACCCGCCTCCGCTCTCCTTTCTGGGGGAACCGGCGCCCCTTCTCTTCAGCCAGGACTCTGGGCCCCAAACACCCTGCGCCCCCTCTCGCCGTGGCCGGCCCTGGGCCTCGGCTCCCCGCCGGCCGCCAAGCCTGGCCGCCTACCTTCTCCTGGGCCCTGCTGAGCTTCTTCTGCACCTGCTTGGCGAAGAGGCCGGCGGCGCCGCCCGCCTTGCCCTCTGCCATCCCGCCGGCTCCCTGGGGGCCGCCCGCCCGGGCCCTAAGCCCTGTGGTTTTCAGGAGGCCCCTGAGGAGGAAGTGCGGTTCCCGGCATGCCTCGCACCCGGCGGCGGCGGCGGCGGCGGGCGGGCCTCCTCCTCCTGGCCCTGCTGGCCGGCACGCCCTGCCCCGCGGCCGCCTCAGGCTCACCCTGAGGCTGCCCACGACCACCCCGAGGCCACCCCAAGGCCCAGGGCAGCAAGCCTGGCGGCCCCCATGGCAGCCACCGTGTGACCCGCCGTGAGGCCCACTCCGAGGCCCACTGGGGCCTAGCCAGCCGTGCCCCACGAGGCCTCCCCACGACCCGGCACAGTCGGGGGGCGGCCCAGAGCAGGGGGCGAGCGGGGCGTGGGGCCTGGTCAGAGGAGGTGGGCCTGAGGGCGTGCAGCCTGGGCCGGCCCTCAGGAGGTGCCTGCTCAGGACGGCCTGCAAAGCTCTCCAGCCTTGAGGTGTAGAAACCGCAGCCCCACTGAAAAGAGCTTTCGAAGGTGGGCCAGGCCTCGTTGGTCCCGAAAGCTGCTTAGCTGTAACAGTCAGAACTGGAAAATAACTGAAACCATGGGTAGAGAATACCGTGATTTCCATTCAGCAGGCGTATTTGTTGCATCAGAAAACGTGTTTTACTTATATGGGTATGTATACAGGTCAACCCATGTATGACTAGGTTGCCAAGTAAAATATATTTCTTACTCCAGGTTGCAGTCTTTAAAGATGGAGAGCCTGTACCAGGGAGGCTGGCTCTAAGCCTGGAACTGGTATGAGAGGGCAGAGGGGGAACTCTAGAGCTGGATTTGAAAGGGAGGAAGAACTGCACTAGAGATAGAAATGGGGGTCCTTGGGAAAAGAGAGGATCTTACTGAACAGAGACTGAGGAGGGAGTAGGAAGACTGTGCTGGGGATGGGGAGCAAATTTTTCTAGCTGGATAAACTAGTACGCTGTACTTATGGAGGCGGAAGGTGAAGACAGATACGATTGTGAGAGTTGGGATGGGACTGCTTACAACTGTTGCTTCTCTAGCTAGAAGTTCTCCAAGTGGAAGTTACTCCCTGACCTGTTTGAGAGGAGAGCTGGAAATTAGGACACTAGGTTTGGAGGAACCATTTACTCAAGGGTTTTACAGTGCAGGTAAAATTCCCTTAAGGCAAGGAAGAGGCTCAAGTTACACTTCCTGGGGCCGGCCCCTGGCCGAGTGGTTAAGTCTGCACACTCTGCTTCAGCGGCCCAGGGTTTCACCAGTTTGGATCCTGGGCACAGACATGGCACCGCTCATCAGGCCATGCTGAGGCAGCGTCCTACATAGCACAACCAGCAGGACCACAGCTAGAATATGCAACTATGTACTGGGGGGCTTTGGGGAGAAGAAGAAGAAGAAGAAGAAGAAGAAGAGGAAGGGAAAAAAAAGAATATTGGCAACAGATACTAGCTCAGGTGCCAATCTTTAAAAAAAAAAAAAACACTTCCTAAGGAGTGGAGAGGGAAGCTGGAGGCCTGAGACAAAATTGGAGGCCCTTGTCTGCTATTGTTTTCTAGTTCATTCTCCCAAAACAGACATGTCTACTCAGGGTCAACCATGTTACCGGCATTGCTGGGTTTTGGGAAGCCAAGGATGAATTTAAAAAAGCATTCTCTGACCTCAAGATGCTTCAAATCTGGAGGTGGAGATAAGTTGGTAATCAGGTGATTATAATGTTATATGCTTAATTTGTTTATAGCAATGGATATAAAATTTTCAGGAAGTAGGTCATTAGGGTTTATTCTGAATGTTAGCTGTGGGGATAGTCTAGAAGGGGCAGAGTGAAGAAATGGAAGGATTTGATACTGGATGGGGAGAAGTGAGGAGAAGCCCAGCGGGTGGTGGTACTGTGGGAACACTGAGAAGATGGAGATGATGCCGGGTATGCCACTAGCAGAGGAGGCCAATACCTGTGTCACTCTCAGGAATCCACAGCAATGCAGCCCAGCCACTGCCTCCTAAGAAACTCTTCAGTGCCAGTTTCTTGGGAACTGAAATTGATGGTCACCAAAGCATGTAGTATTAGAGCAGGAACAATCTTTAGAAGTTAGATAGAGAAACTGAGTCACAGAAAGGGCTGGTGACTTGCCCACGGTTACCCAGTCCTCAGTGGTGAAACTGAGATGGATGTACAGGCATCCTGACTCCAGCCCAGCCTGTTATACTGTATGCACTGTTCTAGAGGCCTCTGCCGACACAGCAGCCTGCAAATTACAGGATGGGTCTTAGCTGGTTTCCGCTGCTGTAATGTTAAATACCCTTGTCCCTCTTTTCCGGTCCTCTGTGATTGCTATGAAAAGCTGCTTCTCATCCTCTTAGCATTCTCCTTTCACTTCCCTCTTCACCCTATTGTAGGCCACTCTAACAAACTGAATCCTGGTCATGATAGGGCAGATTATCAGCTTCCCAGTTCTCTGTGATTTGTGGAACCCAGGATCCGGTTGCCTGTTTTAGTCCAAGCCTTGAAGTGCTGACTCACACTTAGTTTGATGCCCCACAGTGTTGTTTCCTCCCTTTTTGTTCTGCCTCTTCCCCTCGACCCTTTCCTTTCTTTGTTCAGTATCTGCTTTTTCTTTTCTCCTTTTTTCTATTCTTTCCTCCCTAGTTTCCTTTCTAATTTGTCACTTTCTTTGTCTGCTAGCATCTGACCTGCCACCTAATCCTATACTCCCATCTCTCATGTGTCCTTGTAGTTGCCATCACCCAGAATCTTGGGGTGAGCACCAGTTCCAGGTACTGAAGAGGAAAACAAAAGAAAGATGAGCCCACAGTCTACCTCGGAGAGTTGGGGCACATTTAGTTACTCAGGAACGTGCTAAAGCGCTGTGTGCTTTTGAATATAGCCAATATCCATGGAAGGAGGGGCAGATGGGCAGCTTAATGGGTAGGTAGATCCTAAAATAACACAAAAAGGATAATGTAAAACCACTACCACTTGGCTCAGTTTCTGAATTGGTAGAGGTGGCAGCAAATGGAAGAACCAGCCCAGAAATGTGGTGAAATCTAATTTGGGTCCTATAACTGCATTTCCTCCAGAGAGCTTAATTGCAAATAAAAAGACACACGATGATAATGTAGTTTTATTTGCTTTTCTGCATGTGGCTTAATAGTCTCTTAGAATCTTTTTTCCTTGATGGTCTCAAGTCCTGCTATGGATCTAAGAATCGTCTTGGGAAGGCCGTCAGACTCAGGAGAATGTTCAGTTGCTGGCAATGACCTGAAGGAAAAGACAGTTATATCCAGTTACCTCTGTCCACCCCCTTTCTTTTTTCTTCAGGGCTCCCAGTTTGAGTATGGCCCTGTACTGGGTTTTTGTGGAGTTGAGAAAGTGGGGAGCAGATAGTAGGTATCAGCTGTGTCAGGACAACTCAATGTTATAGGAACATCCCCAGGACTTAGTGGCAAGGACAGACCTTGAAATGGTTGTGAGTCAAAGTTCACACCACAGGACTCTAGAATGTATTTGAAGGCTGGAGGGCACAAGTGGGATGATTGTTAGGCTTTATCTCTACGTCAGTGTAGGTAGAGTCTCACCTAACCCTCAGGCATTTTTTAAGGTGGTAAAACCTTTTTCCAAAGGGTAGAGCAAATTCTTATCATGCCCTCAGAAAGAGCTTGTGGGAGAGAATGTAAGTGCCTCTTCCCTTGCCCAGGAGCATGCAGGCCTTTCTGAAGCTGATTTTCCCTTGGCTTTGACTGAGGACGGCACTGATGTGTGCCTGGTTCACATCTGCTGTTGCCACCATCTTATCCTGAGCAGTAGACAGCATGGTGAACCCTGCTTAGTGGGTTGAGAAGGGGAACTCAGGATGGCAGCATATTGAGGGGAAGTGCACTATGAAGGGAAGGGGAAGGAGTAAATATACAAGGAAGATGGTGGCTTCCCCTGCCCAACTTTTATTCCCCAGCTCAGCCAGTGCATGGGTCTCCAGATGACCCTATTTCAACCTGGCATTTGAGAGGACTCACGTTGTTTATCCAAGAGATGTAAGCAGAGATTCGGGTGAAGACCGTGGGCTTCTTGGAGACATTACAGCCCAGGCTGGACACAAAGCTCGTCACTCCATGGACAGCATACTTGCCATTCAGCAAACAGTGGAGGGGACCCCCAGAATCACCCTGCAGGGAGGAGAAGCAGAGTCTTCAAACTCCAGATCTTTTGATCTTTGCGCCTTTGCTTTTGCTTACACCCAGCCCACTCCCATCTCTGTAAAATCCTGTAGTTTTAAATCTCCGCTTCCTTCATATCCCCACAATCAAGATAAATCTCTTCTTCCTTTCTAACCAACCACAGTATTTCTTTCTTTTGCAGCCCTTATGTCATGTTCTGCCTTTATTTTGGTTTCATAATTTGTTTCTACCTCCCACGTGTATCTATGAGCTTCTTAGACAGGAACTATGTCTTACAGATATTTTTCCTCTCCACAATGCTAGCGTAGAACTTTGAACATCTTAAACTCAATAGCTTTTGCTGACTAAATTGAATCTGGGGTAGAATAATCAGGGTGTTCTAATGATTTCTTTATCACCGGTGTTTAGACCAATGGGTCTAATTAGACTTAACCTTTAACCTTTAGACACAGGGTAGGCAGTCAACATATGTTAAACTAAACTGGAGTGAAGAGGAGAGAAAGTGATGCATTGGGTAGTGGTTACCAGCTCAGGCTTAGAATCAGAGGAACCTGGGGTTATAGAATATGACCTTGACACTCTTCTCCTTACTCAGCTCCCAGAGTGTCAGTTCTGTAATTCCAGACATAAAATTGGAAGATATTTCCCTGGAGAATCTAACCAGCACAAGAGGGAAGACCTAAAGACAGTGACATTGGAGGTTCTCCAGTGAAAAGGTCTAGCCAGATCACTTGACAGTGCAGTTTGCTATATATGAACCCCACCTAAGGCTCAGAGCTACCAATTAGCTTTTTATCACCCCGCTCTGAAATAAGAGCAAATGGTCAAGGATTAACAAACGTCTGAAGAAAGCCTCTATATAAAAATACAGATCAAAACGAAGAGACGAAGAAATAAACAAAAAACAAAGGCAACCAAGATTATGCAGGGAGAAGAAAACAAGCAACAAAACTACAATTAATATTGCATCCATGATACAGGAACAACCTGCTATTAGACAGAATATTCAGAAAACAAAAAGAGCCTTTGAAAATTATGAATATGATAGTAGAAATAAAAGATTGGAAGGGTTGGAAGATAAAACAAACAAACAAAATACACAGAAAATAAGAGGACCAGTTTAGGAGGTAAATATGTGAATAACAAATTTTAGAAAGACAAAATAAAAATGCAGGGGAAGAAATCATCAACAAATGAACATTTTCTGAACCAAAGATCTGGAATTTCCAGAAGGAAAAAACCCACCAAGTGTCCCTTGTGATGAATGCAAATAGACTCATACCAAGACACAGAACACTAGAGTCAAGAGAAGATAAAATAGGTCACTTACAAATTAGTAGAAACTATGGGTTTGAATTAGGGATGTGTATATTATACAAATAAAAAAGACAATTACTAACTCCAGGGAAAACAAAGCTATGCAGGAAATGAAAAGTAATCCTAGAATACAACATGGTTTGGTTGTGAATAACATTTTACATAATCATAATAGATACTAAACGTTAATCTAACCAAAATTATTTAGGGAGGTTGAAGTGGGGATAAGAAAATTTCATGCTTGGGAGACAGGTATGTATGTGTGAAAGGAAGAAAGACCCACATTTTCCATAATGCCTGAACTGAAAAATTAAGTAGCAATATAAGTGTATCTTTTAGAGAGGTGTGGAGGCAGACACTAAAAGAAGCAGCTGAAAAGAGTTGAAGGTGGTCCCTTCTGGCGAGGGAGAACTCAAGGAGGGGACAAGGAACACAATAACTGTTCTTTTCCATTATTAAGCCTCATAATTTTATTTGCCACCTTAAGCAATTTAATACATATAGCTTTTATAAAAATTAAAACTTAAGAAAGAAGAACTAGAGAAGGAGACCAGGGCCTGAGCTGGTGGCAAAGCAGTTAAGTGCGCATGTTCCGTTTCGGCGGCCCGGGGTTCGCTGGTTCCGATCCCGGGTGCAGACATGGCACCGCTTGGCACGCCATGCTGTGGTAGGCGTCCCACATATAAAGTAGAGGAAGATGGGCATGAATGTTAGCTCAGGGCCAGTCTTCCTCAGAAAAAAGAGGAGGATTGGCAGCAGTTAGCTCAGGGCTGATCTTCCTCCAAAAAAAAAAAAAAAGAGAAGGAGACCAAACTCAAAAGTTCAAATTGGGGTAATTCTTTTAAAAAGGTACCCCACTCCAACTACTGTTTAGGAAAAATGTTTACGTTAGATAATTGTACTTAAAGCAAACAAAACAACCTAAATCTCTTCCACCCGAATTCTAACAGGGATTTGAGAGTATTTCTGGGCGAGAGGAATGGAAGGTAATTGAATTGTATACAGTACTATTGTTTTATGCTAATTGACCTCAAAAGAAACAAAGGCTCTGGAGAGACAGAGGGTGTGGCTGTGGATTTTAGGGCAGAAGGAAGAGCTGGGAAAGAGAGGAGTGGGAGTGGGTGGGTTGAAGTGAGAGGAGGGTTGAATCCACTCTGAGGAAGGTGGCTGGGGACTCAGAAGTCTGAAAACCCAGAAGAATCACTATTTGGGAGACACAATGGCCTCAGAGAGTTGTACATTTGGAGTGGCAGCCAGAAGAAAAGTACTCTAGTTTTTCAGAGTTCAAGGCCCTGAGAGAGAACAGAGGGAAATGAATTAATTTAGAAAGGTAACTCAAAATGGATTAAAGACTTAAATGTAAGAGCTGGACATAAAACTTCTAGAAGAAAACATAGGCAGTACCCTCTTCAACATCAGCCTTAGCAGCATATTTTCAAATACCATGTCTGACCAGGCAAAGGAAACAAAGGAAAGATAACCTACATCAAACTAAAAAGCTTCTGCACAGCAAAGGAAACCAGCAACAAAATGAAAAGATAGCCTAACAATTGGGAGAAGATATTTGCAAAATATATCTGATAAGGGGTTAATATACAAAATATATAAAGAACTCATACATCTCAACAAAAGAGAAACAAACAACCCAATTAAAAAATGGGCAAAATATCTGAACAGATATTTTTCCAAAGAAGATATACAGATGGCCAACAGGCAAATGAAAAGATGCTCAACATCACTAATTATTAAGGAAATGCAAATCAAAGCTACAGTGAGATACCACCTCACACCCCTGAGAATGGCTATAGTTAACAAGACAAGAAGTAACAAATGTTGGAGAGGATGTGGAGAAAAGGGAACTCTCATACACTTCTGGTGTGAATGCAAACTGGTGCAGCCACTTTGGAAAACAGTATGGAGATTCCTCAAAAAATTAAGAATAGAACTATCATACGATCCAGCTATTCCACAGCTGGGTATTTATTGAAAGAACACAAAAACACGAATGTGTAAAGATATTTGCACTGCTATGTTCACTGCAGCATTATTCACAATAGCCAAGACTTGGAAGCAACCTAGGTGGCCATCAAGGGATGAACGAATAAAGAAGATGTGGTATATATACACAATGGAATACTATTCAGCCATAAAAAAGATGAAATCTTGCCATTTGGGACAACATGGATGGACCCTGAGGGGATTATGCTAAGTGAAATAAGTTAGGTGGAGAAAGTCGAAAACTGTAGATCTCACTCATAAGTATAAGATAAAAACAACAATAACAACAAACAAACACACAGATATAGAGATTACACTGGTGGTTACCAGAGGGGAAGGGACGAGGGAGAAGGGCGAAGAGGTGACAGGACATGTGTATGGTGATGGATGGTAATTAGTCTTTGGGTGGTGAACATGATGTAGTCTACACAGAAATCAAAATATAATGATGTACACCTGCAATGTATATAATGTTATAAACCAATGTTACCTCAATAAAAAAAATAAAATACTAAAAAAAAAAACAAAGAAAGAAAGGTTAGACCTTAAGAGGTTATAGGTGAAGGACCTGGTGAGGACCTGGGAGAGGTTACCGTATGCACGTCTCTCTTTTTTTTCCCCTAGTTGCATGTAGGGTTCCTGGGATACAGGACTTTTAAGTTTTAACACTTGGCAAGTCCTGGGAAAACTGGGATGAGGTGGTCACCTTCCTTACATGGTTCTAAGTGCTCACAAAAAAACCTTTAATCTTCCTCTGATTCTACTGTTTCAGCCAGCCTACCAGCCTGCTAGCCAGCCCTGGTGGTCTAGTGGTTAAGATTTGGCCCTCTCATGGCTGCGGCCCTGGTTTGCTTCTGGTCAGGGAACCTCACCACCATCTGCGCGTTGTCATACTGTGGTGACTGCATGTTGCTGTGATGCTGAAAGCTATGCCACCAGTATTTCAAATACCAGCAGGGTCACCCATGGCGGACAGGTTTCAGCAGAGCTTCCAGACTAAGACAGACTAGGAAGAAGAACCTGGCCACTCACTTCTGACAAAATTGGCCCAGAGGAGCAGCAGAGCATGGTCTGATATAGCGCCAGAAGATGAGAGGATGGTGCAAAAAGGCTGGGCAGGGTTCGGCTCTGCTGTACACACGGTTGCCAGGAGTCAAAATCAACTCGAGGGCACTAACAACAAACCTGCCTCCTGCTGGCTTCTCTTCCTCCTCTTCCTAGCTTGGAACCTTGCAGTTGATCTGCAGTCCTGTCCTTTTGCTCCAATAATGCAGGAAAACCCAGTCCTGGATTAATCCATTCCCTTCAGGTGATTCTTTGAGTAAAATAGAGTGAATCATAGACCCCTGTGTTCATTGCATGGTCTCCAACCTCAGCCTATCAGTAACATCTTGGAGGCCAATCCTTCTCTCATTCATCTTAATTAATCCAAACCCATACAACCCTTGCCCCTTCATTTTCAGCATCCAATCTGACTCCTAGTACATGAGTAAATAGAAACAATAATGCAGAACACGTGCCACCTTCCAGCTACCCAGACTGCACACTCTTTCATGTCCATGTACATTTCAGTGTTCCTCTTCCTGTTCAAAGGCTCTTCCTCT